>NC_065509.1:16179463-16236857 GCF_006386435.1 Epinephelus moara
AACCACCATATCGATTTTTACTAAACTTGGTAGAACAGGACGCTTCAAGGTGACTGGAGAAATTTAACTCTAATTGGCAACTGGGTGGCGCTATAACAACAGAAAAATGCTTAAAAATGGCTAAAATGCAACAGATCGCTGTGGCTCCCCCTGTGGCTGAATGTTTTGTTGTTTTTTCTAATTTTTGGTATGACTAAGTCATGGTATGGTATGCTGTACATAATCACGGAAACTGTCAGTGTGTCATTCTGTCAGCCAGTCATTCTGTCTGTCCCACATTTTTCTACTCACTGACGTGGTCAATCTATGTGAAACTGCACATAGGCATTGAGGATTGGCATAGGTAGAAGGTGACAAAGCTACCAATGGGTATGGACTAGTTTATGATTAACTATACAATATGTCATTTTCTATGGCAAACTGTGACATTTTTATAACATACTATATTATGGCATTCTTATGACATACTATATTATGGCATTTTTATGACATACTATACTATGACTTTTTTATTACATACTTTGGTATGACATTTTCTTTGGCAGTGTCTCATAACATATTATAATATGACTCTTTTTGGCATACTGTAATATGACTTCATGGCATTTTATTACATACTATAACAGTATGACGTTTTTATAGCATATTATACTATGACTGAAATTTTCATGAAAATTTTATTTTCTATATAATTTTCTTTGTCATACTGTATTATGACTGAGTTTTATCACATACTGTAGTATGACCTTTATTGAAACAACAATTTAATAGCAAACTATTGTATGATATATTATGATATATGATACTATTATGTGTTTATCATGGTTTTTTCATGGCATACTCTACAATGATGTTTTTATGACATTTTTTATTACTTACTATGACTTTTTAATGACATACTTAATCATGATTTTTGATGATTTCTCCATGATACTTCAGTTTTGATGGCATTTTTTCTATGGCATTATATACTATGACTCCATGACATTTTATGACATACTTTTGGATGACATATTTCCTTTGGCATTTTATTCATAACATACTATAGTATGACATTTCTAAAGCATAATACACTATGACTTTCTGACAATTTTATGACATACTATCGTATGACATTTTCTACAGTATACTCTATTATGCCTTTTTTATGACATACTTAAAGGATAACTTCAGTATTTTTTAACCTGGGCCCTATTTCCCCATGTGTATGTGTGTGTATGATTCATAGGTACAGCTTGTTCTAAAATTGGTTCAGTATTGAGGGAGGCGGATGCAGCCGGGAGCCGCGAAACGAGCTGAAACGGTAACAGGGGCAAATGCGTCCCGTGTAAGTTTGCGCATTAAAAGTGCTTTTTTTCGCCACTGACCGGTTCAGATCGCCAGTGTTATCGCTGTAAATAGCATACTAAGCGTTTCCCTTACCTCTGGGCTGTGTGTGATGTCATCTCGCGAGAGCTTNGGCTCCCGGCTGCATCCGCCTCCCTCAATACTGAACCAATTTTAGGACGAGTTGTACCTATGAATCATACGCACACATACACATGGGTAAATAGGGCCCAGGTTGAAAAATACCGAAGTTATCCTTTAAGCTTGACTTTTTTTTTCCCTTGACATTTTTTATGGCATACTATACAATGACTTCATAATGACATTTTTATTACACTATAGTATCACATTATGACATTTTTATGACAGTAATTCTTATAACCTTTTGTTTGGCATACTGTTCTGTGACTTTTTATGACAATTGTATGGCATATAATAATACTGGGATGTTTTATATTACTTTAAAAAACTTTTTTTTTTAACATTTTCATTGATTACTACTAGCATACTACAGTATTAAATTACTTTTCAATGACATCCTTCATTTTGATTTTTTTTGTATGGCATACTTTAGCGGACATCTTTATGGTATTTTTTATGACACACTATACTATGACATTTTATGGCATACTATTATATGGCCTTTTTTTTTTTTTTACATTTTAATAGCACACTTTAATAGAACTTTCTAATCACATACTTTATCATGTTTTTATGGCATACTATATGACTTTTCTATACATACTTTAGTATTACATTTTTATTACATATGATTTTTATTTATTTTTATTACATGCTATATTATGACATTTTTATAACATAATATTGATTATTTATCACTTTTTAAGACATCTATACTGACCTTTTTATGAGATTATTTATGACATAATGTGACAATCTGATAGCTGAGTGGGATCAAATACTACCACTGGTATGGCAGAGTATACTACCATTTTTTAATACACATTTTATGATATACTGTACTATGATATATTGTTTTACGGCATAGTATACTATGAATTTCTAATGTCAAACTATACTATGGCATAATATACTTTTAATTTTTAATTTCAAACCGTACTATAACATTTTTTAATAACACCATTCTATCACATTTATATGACATACAACCACTCCTGCAATCCTTCAGGATTTTTTAAAATTCATGACAGGCTGCGACATCATGACACTTTCATGGCATACAATTCTACGACAGTTAATGGTATTTCTTGTGATAAACTATAGGCTACTGTGACTTTCTTGTATTTTTCATGGCATTGATGATTGAAGATGTTATGATTATGTAACTGTTCCTTGTCAAAGTCATTGTTATGAGGTCAAATGGCCAAAGCCCAAACCTTGAGGGTCGTGGTTATACTACTTTTATAGAGACTGTGAATTTCTCACAGAATTTGAGAGACAGCTGGAATCTCACACCAGCTGTTTACCAGTCTGGCGTAGACCCTGCTCAGCTCAGTCACTTTGCTCCTACTTGCCTCCAAAGAGTACTGTGATTACACCCCAGCACTGAGGGATCAGGGTTGTAATCATTTTTAAAACTGCATTTTAAACTTTCAACAGCTCAAGTCAGATAAGACATGTTATATTGGTATACATCATACATTTATTAGTGAACAACCCTTTCAAATCAGCCACAACAATTAAAAAAAAATATGATTGCACTACTTGGTAAAGCATAACTAGCAACTTTCATTTAAAAAAAGTACAAATCTTAAAAATTTCAAACAGTATACAGATGTATATATAATACACTAACTAGTTATGTTAAATGCTACAAACAATATGATTCCAATGGAATGAAAAATTATAACATTAATAAGAACCATTTCCTATATATAATATATATTAGTTGTTTTCTCCCCCCACCCTCCCCAATACAAACATGGAAAAAATGAGGTAACTGTAAATGTGCAAGTACCAAAGCAAAATATCTGCCTAACACAGAACACATGCCCCTGGCTCTGTTGGCGGGTGGGTAGTCTGGTGTTCAGGCAAGGACCCCTAGAGGCCAGGGAGAGTAAGAACAGTAAACCACTATCCCACCACAGCAAAAGTCATTGGTAAACAATAAATGGCATCTACGGAGCAATCAATCACAAATCCTAAATAAATTTTAGCTGCTTATTGGAACACATTTTTGCACCACACAAGCTGTGAGATTATTCAATAACTCTTAACAGAAAGACTACAAGACTCTATTCTCAGTTGTCATTAAAAGTTACCTCATTACCTAGGCCTTAATGGGAGGTTCTCTTTTTATTTCATAGGGTAGCTGGATATTGTCAATTAAATATTTACTCCAAAAATAAGAGTGCTAACATTAACATGAATTAAGGTATCTATATGTGAACAATACATTTTAAGATATTGATACACTGAGAGCAAGAGCCTGATAGGCAGGTACAGTACTACACTGAAATAAGTATGACAACACTTTATTCTTTTTTTAAATCCCTTAAACTATATTGATTTTCACTGACATTGTTTAGGGGTATTAGTATAACATGCTTTAAGAATACATGGGATCCATGACAAACTATTGCATTCACGCAAGTGAGTTTTCATACCTACAAAGCAGAACATCTAGCACCTTTTCACTATGGCTTTTGATAAACTACAGTAGTTTCAGAGCATGTCATTTTCAGTCGTTAGGGCAATAACAGTAACACAATGTATGTAAGAATTTCTGGATTCAAGACCAGTTTTTTTTTCTCTATAAAATGAAGTTAGCGCAATAAAATCTTGTAGTCATTCAGTTCTATTACAAATGTGTGCAGTACAATGCATGGCAGTTATCAGCTGAGCGTTAAGATCCAAACCCCCAGAACCCAAAGCCAACTAGAGCTAAAAATCAGTTGGGATCTGGTTGACAAGCATGCATATTGTGCACCATTAAATAGGTCCCCACCAGATTTTGAGATATCCTCCACTATAACACACTTGTTTTACTTTTTTTTAAGTCATGCAAAACACCTCTGAAGAAGATCTGGGAGTGAATTAGGTAGGATAGTGTGCGCCACGGCACATTTAGAAATGGGATCACAACCGCTATGTTGAACATATGGTTTGAGTAAAAGAACAAAAGTCAAAAAGGTTTGAATAATACACTTGTAATGAGTTGCAGTGTACATTGCCTCTTTTCAGTGAATATTAATAACATATTTACTGATCTTTTTTTCTTGCATGCCTGTCTTTAAATGATGTAATATCTACTATTTCCGACAAAACAGAATATTATAATTGATTACATTAAATTATTTGTGGTCTGAGGAAAACAACCACACTAAATTCAGATATACCCTTTTCATGGCATCCTTTCCATTTGAAATGGACTGTTCTCCTTTATTTTTATATACTGAGAGGCCCTGAGTGATTTTTTTTTTTTACTTACAATATATGCCAGCGAATAGATATGTACACATAGGTTAATTCTCAAAGCTGTGGGTTTAACTCATTAAATGGCTTCTTTTTTTTCTCTTGAAGGTGGCACACACATCAAAGACTCACATTCACTTAAGAAACAAAAGTAAAGAAAAAGGCAAGATCCCTTTACACGTCAAAGCAAAGGTTAAAACTGCCTGTTAGTGCTTACTGGGGCAGTTAAGAGACAAGAGTGAATTCAAAGCAAAAGTCCATTTGTTGCTCTTTTCCCTCCCACCCCAAATATATCCTGTTGTTGTTTTTTTTAGTGTGAACACAAGCAGGGAACTAGAAGTCTAACAGTGTTCCTACACTACTAAACACTCCAGCTCTGTGTCATCTGAACCCCGTCCTGATCACTGATACACAGCTGGCGTTAACGTGGAGTGTCACCAGTGACTTCTACAAGGGTTTTCAACATTCTTCTGTCTTCAAACGTTTATCTAAAAGCATTCACACTGAAGCTATACATACAGTTGCTCTTTTACAACACCATTACCATAGCCTAAGACAATGACCTGACCAAGTAACCAGATTATAACACATACGTTACACAAACATGTTAGTGCTCCAACTGTTTCCTTCAATGTATTTTCTCTAGAAGATAAAACCAATAAATAAACCTTTTTTTTTTAAAAACGGCATACTTTTAAAACAAGTGGAAAATGACAGTATTTTCAGGATTAGTAATAGGTTTGTGCTTGTCAAGGTCATAAGAAGGCAGATCTGAAATCTTGAACAGTAGGCTATATCTGTATATTGGATTTGGCTCACAAAGAAAGAAATAAAAAGCCCAGTCTTCCTAAAAAGGGGAAGAAAGTTCATTTAAAACTCGCCACTCACTGCACATATTGCTTTCTGCACAGGCCTCCAGAGCTCTATGGCATCATCAACATAGCCTTCAGACGAGGACTCCCATCCTTAAACGCAGTCAGGGTGGAACCACATGCTAGTCTTCCCTCATGGCGCTCTCTGAATAAGCAAGCAGTTCTTTTAGTATGCTTCGTCTCTTCTTTTTCTTAAAATTCGATAATTTTGGTGGCAATGCTTGAATAAAATATTGCTAGTCTGAATCAACAGTTCATGCAAATCCTAGCATGCTGCCCTGTATCCAGTGGTTACACAATGCATTGGCTCTGTGAACAGGACAAACATACACACACACAATATGCACGCACGCATACACACTTGCCAGAGGAACAATGCTGACGTGGAGGGTGGATGTAGCACTTGTGCAGTTATGCCAGATGACCTCAAAAAGATGCAGTCCATTAATCCATGACTGCTTTTGTACAGATCTGTGTTCCAGAGTGGATTATCTGGGGTAGAAGAAACCCCACGGTTGCATGTCCCATCACTTGCAGTCCACAACCTCAGGCTTAACAGAATCTGCATTTAACCACAGCAAGTCACACTGTCACGATAGTATTGGCAAATCTAAAAACAAATAAGGGGTAAAACTGCTGAAATGATCAATACGTTATTGCAGAACATACATTATTAACAAGTCACTTTGCCCAACACCTACACAAACATGCATCTATGATGGTCAGGCGTCGCCTCCAAACACAGATACCCATGTTGAAGCATTCCTATTATTTCTCTGCTAATTGCACAAGGTGTCCAGCCCATCATCCTCCAGGCTCCAGACTCACCTCTTCCAATGCAGGACTCCCACTATTCATGAACACCACAACCAAATCCACTAAATAAAAATGAAACCCTGTAAACAAAAGCAGCAAATAATGCATTGTAGGGGAAATCTTTGGAATCTGCAACGAGGGGGCAGAGAAAGAACTGGCTGGCGATCCCAGAACTCTGGCTATAGGCTGCGATAGGCAGTGGGTTTCATGAGACTTGGACAATGAAGCACAGCAGAGGTACAACAGGCTCCAGAAACAAATCCTGGATTGCTTATTATTTAGGGAGGGGCAGGAGTGGTGGGTTGGTAAGCTATATTTACTGGAGGACGCAGGTTAGGTGGCAGGTGTCCCCAGTTTTGGGACAGACTCTGGTGTGTGCAGCTTTCCAGTTCAGCACTCAGAGACAGTTCTCACTCCACCTCCCGGTGTACGTCCGAGGCATCAGCTCGGCAGATAGGACAAGTGCGATTGGTCTGGAAATTAAGTGGGAAAATGAATCATTACGCTGTTAAGCACAGCATAGCAACATACTCCAATTAAACTATGAGGATACTGTGAAATGGTTTAATTGTTGAAACTGGCATCAACTTACCTTTAACCATTTATCCACACACTTCGCGTGGAATTCATGGTTACAAGGTAATACCCGAAGTAGCTGCCTACACTCAAAGTCACTAAAGCACACAACACACCTGAGGGGAGGAAAGGAATATAGATAAATATAGATCCATATATATCAACTGAATATAAGTGGTTTCTTCTATAAAAGAAAAGGTAAGGAAAAGGCTTACAGCGTTTGTTCAGATAGATGATTCTCTGAGTTGAATCTGTAGGACGGAAGTTGCTCTATATCTGCTTTAGTGAGTCCACGTGGTTTCGCTTCACCCAACCTCTCCGCCAGATTCAGTAATGCCTACACAGACAGAGAGATGGGGAGGACAATGCTTTATGTGAAATATATTATCATTTACAGTGACTTACAATGGATTGAACACTTACGCTGAAACCAATGGAAACAATAAGAGCTCAATCCCATTAGTGTATATTGTCTATTCAATGTGTGAAAAGAGATTGCAAGTGGACAAATTTGTTCTTCCATGAATCACCACACTAACCTCATAGTTCTCCATCTCCACATCATCCACATCCAGGTCTAGGCTGATGGCTGGGCCCACTGCTGTTGGAGGCACAGGAAGCATTGACCTGAGCAGGGAGAGAACAGAACTTGTTGAGCAAACATTAACATAGTCCCTGCAACTTAACTTTGATTGTGAGCAGCACCTGCTCTGCAAACACCAGCACTAAGTGCTAACTACAGCTAGTCATCCTTTCTGGCCTGCTTCTTCATTCCATTAAATTTTTTTTTGAGAAGCACTGATACAAAAGCCAGAATACAGTGGATTATTGACTAAATCAATTAAAATTTTACATTGAAGTAAATAAATATATGATCATGACTGCTATACTTCATAAACAGGGTAACTGTGCTGCAGGTACTCACAGGAAGTAAGGGAGGAAGCCTGGGTAGTAAGATGGAGGGGGAGGAGGAGGTGGGAGAGGTTGCTGCAACCGGTATCTCTGTCCACTCACTCGCCGGGGCAGCATGTGGGGATATGGCTGGGGAGAAATACAGAGATTTAGAGAATTACGTAACAGTGAGTGTAGAGTGAGCTTAATAATAATAACAATAATATTAATATAATTAATTATAATTATATATAATGATAATTACTTTATAATGATAGCTAGTTAAAGAAAAGCCTAACTGCATTGGAGGGACACTGTGAGGGCCACAAGGACAAACTGAAAATTCGTGTTGAGCAAAGCAAGTAAGAAATAAAAAAATAATAATAAATACATTTTAAAAAAAACACCTATAAACAGCAACAAAAGTTTTACAGTAATGTGACACACTTCTTTTGGAATACAGAACATGCAACATGTGGTGGCTTTAGAGCTGTCGGAAGGCACCTCTGACAGTAATTACTAATATTATTAAGTAAAGTAATTTTATGATTACTTCTTCAAAAAGAAATAACAAAAGCGTGTAACATGCCTTGGCTAGTTGAGACAGTAGATCCCAAACTTTTTTTTTTGACAGAAGTTTTTATTAGCCAGAAACAAAAAATAGCTATGTTGACTTTTTACTGATGTAAACATTAGACTTTGCCTAAAATATCAGACTGTTTAAACACAAGACCCATTTTATTGTTATTACTATGCTATGCAATTCTTTAAGTGAACTTGAAGGCAAGATAAGCTTCTTCATATTTTGGATTGAACTGATGCATTTGTGAGTATCACCAGCTTTTCTTTTCTTCACCGTAAAAGGTTTGTCCATTTTATACTCTAAGTGCCATGTACTTTTATACATATGTAAGAGTACCTGTTTCTTCACTGTTCAAAATTAATTAACTTCATACACCTTTTAAAGAGACATTTCAACCTAACATAGCAGGAGGAACTACACCATGATCAGTTAAACAATTAATGTAATGTAATACAGGAATTAATGTTACTAGACCTGAGAAAATGGTCTATTAAGTTTAGTGTTACTCATACTATTACCCTCTGCTTATAAGCACCCTATGGGTTAAAATAACACTCTTGTCCCCCAGCTATCATCTTTGTGTCTTTGAGCTAGATAGACAGGGGCAGACTACTGCAGTGGAGCTCCTCTGTCATCTCAATGATGACAGGATTCAATGATGGAATACCAGAAAGCTAGAATTATTATTACATCACTTGTCTTTCGGTACTTTCCGGCAGTTTCTTATAATGATTCCTTATGATATGCTCAGTTAAATTAATGTGACTTAGACCGGGATAAGTAGCATAAAATAGAAGAATAGATTAACAGATTCAAACTGACAAAGTTAGTCAAGTCTTTGTTAAAACAACACTTGCCCATTATGAGACAATGAGCTTCGCTACAGGTGTGATGATGCTGACAAAAACTCCACAAAAAGGGATTAAACAGTCTCTTGCAAAGCGCGTGCACAATCCACTGTCCAAACAATCCCATTTTCACTTTGTAAATATCTCCCGCAAACAGACTCAAAAACATTTTTAACTAACATTACCATTTAAGGGAGGAAAGAAAAAATAATTAGACTTTTTGCAACCAAATTTTAAACCCTTTAATACCATTTTTAAGGAAATAAAGTTCAGTGCTATTGAAGATTTTCAAAGACCTGCAGATGCCCTATGTGCTGGACAACCTCCCGCTGTGAATGTGTCAGTCTGAAAAGGTAAGAAGCAGGTCATGCTAAAAATAAGTCATAAGTGCACTGTCAATCTCCCTGGAAAATAAGGGTCTGAACATGTCTCTGAGACTTTCTTACCACTCCAAAGGGAAGCTCCTGATGCAGAGGCTCTTGAGGAAGATACTGTAGGGGCAGAGAAGGAGGCAGCGCTGGTGGGTGATGAGAGGGAGGGTAGGAGAAGGTCCCTAATGGGTGCTGGTCCCCTCTTAGGTCAACTTCATTGTCTACCCTCTGTAGAGGCTGAGAAGAGAGAGATGTACAGACAAGGGTTGCAGTCAGACATATTTATTTCAATCAACAAACCAATGATTACATTCTACTATGAGAACATGTATATGCTGAGGACTACTCACCATGCGTGGGTGCTGAGGCTGTAAAGGGACAAACTGGCTCAAAGGAGTAAGGTGCGGCGGCTGGTGGGGGGGTACAGATGGGGTTGGGTGCAATACAAAATGTTCGCTGGAGATCAGCGGTGGAAAGGCTTGATAAGACACTGGCATATGCTGCATGGTGCATGCCTGTATGAGCTGCAGAGAGGAAATAATACACACAAGAGTGGACATTAATTTATATGTTACTTATCTTTTTTTCATGTAATCATTTCAACAATCAAACTCAACACTGTGAAGCAGCCTCTGCCTAACCAAAGTAAATGTGCTTCTTATAATGACAGTGAGGCAGTTACAATGAAAGCATGTTGTAAGCGTGTAGTGAACAGAAGCGATGCGTTACATAAAACCACAGCAATGACAGTACTGGCACCACGCTATTTATCACACTGAGGTCGGTTTGTTTCTACAAATAAACCAAATTAACAACAGAATCATATTTCATGTTGCTTAACTGTTTCTAATAATTGCCCTAACATTAAGACGAAGCCACAAATCCTGCACAGTAACAGCAGCAGCTCATTTGTTAGTCATGAACAGTGACAGATTGCATGGCTGGTGTGGTGTGCTACATGGATGCCACTGACATTTGGGCTCTTCCTTTTCAAACTCACAGGAGGAGGAAGGCAGCAGAGCAGAGAGAGCTGTCCGCTGAACATTACCGAGCATGCTGGGAGCTGCTGAGTGTTGCACCCTGGAAGGGGCTGCCCGGTGTGGATGGGAAATCCATGGGTCGTCACCGTCGTAACAGTGTATGATATTGGAACGGATCCCTGGTGCATCTTGTAAGAGAAGAGACATGGAGTGACTTCTCATTACACCAATACAAAACACCCTGCATGTTTCATATTAAAGCTGCACGCTACCGAGGAATATGTTTGGTCAGACGAGACAGCGAGTCACGTTGAATAAATGTAACTTATTTACCCTTCAGGTCATTGTTGTTCGGTTACCTGGTCGTGTAGATCCACCATGATGGGGCTCTGCTGGGGCAGGTGAGCAGCAGGGTGAAGCATGCGTGGTGGTGTGCTGGTGTGGCTGTATTGTCTGGACTCATCTAAAGGAACCTGTTGGTGATGTTGGGAGAAAAGCAGGTGATGGAAGTTCTCATCCTGGACCAGAGAAGTGTGCAGTACAGGTCTGTCTCGTCTCCCCCACTGGCGTCTCACTGGTGGGCTGTAACATCACACAGAAAAATGATTGTCACAGATAGTTAAATACACTATCCAAATAAACATAACTCTGTCAGGTAGATGGATCACATGCTATTTCCTTAAAATTAGCTCTCAGTTGCATTTGTCTATGTGCACGACTGTTTTTCAACGTAGACCATTTACATGTTAAAATATTGTTTTCAAACTAGTGGCCATACAGTGCTAACACCACTAACTTATCAGACACAGTACTTGTTCAGTTCTAGTGTTTTTCCCTTTAGGTGTTATTAAAATGTATCAATAAAAATTAGGGCTGAGTGATATGATGAAAATCAAATACTACAACATTATTTTGATAAATAACCATCTGTAATCTGGATATGATGACGATATAGAGGTGAAATAATAAATCTATATACTGTCAACCATTAAAATAATTGCCTCCTATATTGATACTTGATTAATCAGTCTGAGTAATATTTTAGGAGGAAAAAAACTCTAATTCCAGCTTCTTAAATCTGAATATTTTCTTTACTCCTCTATGACAGTAAACTGAATATGGACAAAACAAGACATTTGAGGACATCATCCTTGGATTTGGGAAACACTTCGACATTTTTCACCATTTATTGTCTTTTTATAGACCAAACAATTCATCCATTGAGATAACAATCAACAGATTAATCGACAATGAAAATAATCATTCGTTGCAGCCCTATTAACTGAGTGGGTAAAGGTAAATAATATAAATACCTTAAACAGTCTGGTAAATTTGGAAAATTACATCACTTTGTTATAATGCAGCGTTTAAAACCAGGAAAAGACAACGCTCACAGCATTACAATATCCAAAATTTGAGACAATACCTAGTCTCATTTCACGGTATCGATATATTGCCCGGCCATAATAAAAATCCTCCTACAAGATGTGATAATTATAGATATTTATATTACATGTATGTATGATCTAATAAAAAAAAAGTGGCATGTTTCTTATAATTTTGGCATAATAGTAGTTGGTACATGTCATCAAATACTAACACACTTTTTTTCTCACAATGTAGCAGTTTTGTTTGTCCTTTGAAATCTTAAATATCTTGCGGTAAAACAAGCACGCCATGCTTTCAAAATTTTGTTTAATGTATGTGGGCTTATGGTGCTTGAAAATCACTTTTACTTTAATGAGTCTGTGAGTGGTTTCACTGGATAGAGGGTGGAAAACATGTTGCATGTAACAATATACTGTTTATTTACTGTTTATTTACATTCAAGAAAAAGAAAGGTACAATTAAGTTTGGTTTTTTTATTTGCCTGAGGGTGAGGCAACATGAGTCACACACAAAGCTGACATTTGGTTGATGTTGAAACTATCCCACTCTAATTTTGAATACTTTGACATTAGATACAATAAAATAAACGTGTCTTTATAAGAAATATGTCTTGAGGAAAGATAAGGCAGTTTTGTACCTTCTCCTGAGATGCACTGGGGCGTTGCAGGGCTCTCCAAGGAACCTCCTCGGGTTTAAGGGGGCTGTTGGTGGCAGCCTATTTACTGCTATTTCCCATGGTCGCATTGGTGACGTCGTGCAGACGAGTCACGCTCTGGGAAAGGAAACTGTACAGTGGAGGCACTTGTATGTTGCCTCTGATTGTCTTAACCCTGCAAAAACACACCAAATGACAAAATCACAACCCTGCTTCAAATTCATATCCTTAATCTATCAACTGAGCACACACTCCGGCCATTACAGAAAGCCATTAGATAAAAAACATAATAATGACAGCTAGTTTCAGTCGCTTTAACAGGCATATACCAGCTATCAAGTAAAATGTAACAAGTAACACCCTATATCATCTGTTAACCCATACACCCCTGTGGGATTAGATATTATGCTGTAAAATGGAATTATGACTATATGGTAATAAAAATAGGGGTTCAAATAATATCTCTGAGGACTAGGGATGCACCGAATATTTGGTAACCGAATACATTTGGCCGAATATTGCAAAAAACACACATTCGGTATTCGGTGGAATAAGTTGAAAGCAAGGCCGAATAATAGCGGCGTGTTTTGATAACGCAATCAAACAGCGTGCCGTGACGGGTGGAGTAAAATGTCGGCAGTGTGGCGATCCGTCCGTCACCGCACTTGCATTTGCGACTAAAAATAGTTTTGAGCGAGCAAAATAGGCTTAAATCATTCAGCACGCTGTGCGAGCAGCCTATATATTTCAACCAGCAGCAGAAACGAAAGGCGAATCCCACCGGTTGTGGGTTGAACGGGGTCACAGACACAGACAGTAATGTATTCCTGTCAATTACGGCAGCCGTCGATTTACCGACGACGGAGAAGTCGGCTCCAATAATATCCTCTTCTTGGCGTCATGACTGCCCAGAAGTACCTGAACAGCCGAGCCAGCCAAACACAGACCGTACGTGATGTGTCAAAGGAGAAACGAGCCGTTCACGGTCCACAAACCTCACCGCACTTTAGGGACTGTTCGTTACTTATGAAGGGACTTGTCAGGGGAGGGGGGTGGCTGGTTTATTCTTATTTCATTTATTTATTTATTTATTTTATTTTGATCCCCCCTATGTTAATCACTTATTGATGCTGTTTTGAAGTATGAATAAGTCAATAAGTAATCTATTCCATTGAAATATCAGTGATGTATTATAGAAAAGTGATTTATCTTTTTATAAATGACAAAAGGCACATCTGCCTCATTTTCACTGTGGTATCGTGATACTACTCAGAACCATGATATTTTCACTGGTATCGTACAGTGGGATCCAATTTTGGTACCGTGACAACACTAATCTGAAGGGGGTTCATCTGCAAAAACTAATGAAAAACTAAACAACGATATTCTGTATTCGGCCAAGCGCTTAATATTATTCGGCTTCGGCCACAAATTTTCATTTCGGTGCATCCCTACTGAGGACCACTCACAGTGCCCAGACCAGATGTTGGTTACAACAAGCTAAATCTCAAACAAACCTATTCAAAGTTAACTACACTGTATCCCCAAAATTAATTGGGTAATAAGTAGGAATGATTTCAGAAAATGTTTGTGACTTTCTATTTTACCCAAGCACATGATGTGATGCAAACGGGCATGTTAGGGAATTGACACTTTTTAATACTAAAATTCATATTCACTTGCTTCAATATCCAAGTATCACTTTCAAATGCTATTGTAATAATGAACAATACATCTGAAAAACCTAATACATGTTTAAGGCACATAGACAGAGTTATTCAAAATTATATGACAAATACCAGTATAATGTCCTCTACAGGTGCCTAATTAGACTGATCAAGATCTAGGTCATTTGTAACCACATTCATGTTACTTCTAATAAAGAAAGGAAGTCACTTCAGTTATACACAGTCCATAGTTTCGTTTTTAATCTAAGGATTTCACAAAGATTGTGTATGTGTTGGGTTTGAGCAAAATGCTTAAATATACTTAATAAATTAGTGTTAAAGTGGCAGTGTAATTAATGCGGTATATTCGAGGACATAATAAATAGGGGTCGCTATAGCCTGCCTGAACAAAAACATGGAAAGCCATGTGCTCAAAAGACAAAGCAACAACAAAAGATGTGGAAGGCAAGCGGGACCGCTCGCTACCGTACAATTTCGGAGGCCAGTGCACCGTTACACCGTTTCTCACGAGTATTATGCAGAGCCCAGCACACACCACAGCTAAAATGACTAACATTATCACTGTGGCAGCCGTTGGTTCCTCATTGTCAGGGCAAATTCGACGTCCCCTGTTGAAGGAGAGCAGCTAACTTTAGCCAAGCTAGGCTAACGCTTTGTCCCAGCCTAGCAGAGCTCAGCAGTTGCACATAACCGCCGTTTGCAAGCTTTTTTTAGCAAGCACACTCATGCATGTTTAGCACATCTGTTAAATTATTACTGCTTATTCCACCCGTGTTACATGTGACACCCCAGACTGAGCCCAGCATTGTATGGACAGGCATTAGCTATGCGAGTTGGCCAACAACACAGACCACATCTTACTTTCTTAGCTAGTTTGCTTGCTCGGTGAGAAGGGGAGATGGCAGGTGTCTCAGCCTCCGAAATGTTGTGTCCCATCAAGTTCTCCTTGCGTGTAACCGCCTCTAACCGACAACCACCACCCGACATAAACTAACGTTACCTGACTATCAATCGACTGTTGTTTCCTCCGACAGATTTTTTTGACAATGTCGGACGGAGCTGCTGTTAGCTTGCTAGCGCTTGTCGGCTAACACACGCTTCCAACTGCTGCATAGGGAACCCGTTTACTCCAGAAACCGTGAACACCGGCCTGTCCGTTAACGGCAACGTTTACCGAAGCAGGGAATAAAACCGTTAAACGTTCGAAAAGACAACGTTAGCTGCCCAGCGACAGGAAACATTCCTTGGCGCGTGTACGTTCCTTGAAATGCATTGTTATGACGAAACCACGCCTCCTGTTCGGAGTGACCAATCAGCGCGCAGCAAATACAGACAGCAGACATCCAGACAGTCTTTGCTACAATGTATCAAAACAAGCAGTTCCTGTTGTTGCTGGATGCAAACAAACACAAAGCACCATGAGAGGCTGCAGGGTCACCTAAACATTATTTAACTACATATCCCTGACCCTAACATTGAGCCTAATGACTGACCGGATAAATACTGTGACCTCCTTTCTTTTCTCCTTCCTTACTGCATCTTTCCACCTAAAGCACAGCCACTGCTATACACTGCTTTCTGGAATTATTGTCACTGATGACTCAAGCATTGTACTTGACTCACTTGTACTTTATTTCCATTTGATGCATGTTATAGATTAAACTATCCTGCAGTATTTAAAGCAATTAATACTGTAGCTCCAGCTCGACCTATATACATTAAAGTACTGCTTACATATGAATGCATTAGTAGTGACATTCACTCTGCATAATGAGTACTTTTAATCAGTGTTGTAAACTAATGAAGTCATAATATTTAGTTGCAGTACTTAAGTATTTTTTGGGAGTATCTGCACTTTACTTGAGTTTATATATTTCTGGCATTTTTTACTGTTGCTCCACTAAATTTCCTAAATAAAATGTATACTTTTACTCCAATACATTCCCCTGGTGTGAAGAAGATCTTGGTTTTTTTTTTCAAGTGTAACCTACGCTTCATTTTTAAGACATGTTATGAAGACATACACGTTAAAATCATCAGAATTCTGACCACTTGCTTTTTCAATTACCAGCATTTACTTGTACATTTACTTTCAATACTTAATTTCATATCATAAAACTACTTTTGATACTACTTTTTAAGTGAGGCGTTCAGGTACTTCATCCAACACTATTTTTACTTGAGATACTTTAAGTGTGGTTTGTTGCTCTACTGAAGTACATGCTTGAGTAAAACTCTGAAAGCAGGACACTGACTTGTGTATTATAATGTGTTTTTTTTATAATGTAGTAAGCTATTTAATGATCTAATACTTGTTCCACCACTGACAGTCACTTTATGTAGGCCTACAGAATAATCAGAAAAGGTTTCCACAGGTAGAACTGTTTCAAATGAGGACTCTTGTGACACTTCAAGTACCAAACATAACAGATCGGTGTGTCAGTTTTGATCATAAGGAAAATCTAATTTTAATTTACTAGCTGTAGCCCACTGATAGCAAGTGTTTCCTTTGTAGAATACACTGCCTTTAGGTCTCAAACTCTACTGTGGCCCACAGTCTGTTTTGACTCACTGGAGGCCACGGTGTCCTACTGTACACTACCCAGGCGGTTATGTAATATTGCACTTGCATGATCGAGTGAGAAACACCCTTCATCAGCTCTGTACCAAATTTCCCAGCTACAGTTTTGTAGGTCAGCGAATGGAGCTGCAAAAGATGATGCACTTGAGGGTTACCAAGCTTTATTAGGCCTTATAAGCTACCTATCAGGCCCACTTTGTTCAATAAGAGTTAATAAATAATGTCTCCGTCTGTTCTGAATGCTCCACTGCAAAGCATTTGAGCCTGTGTGATCTTCTGAATGCATTCAGAAGTGTGCACTTAATAAAGAGCTGGGTGAGGAGAGTAGCAGCGGTATGCAGCATAGACTAAATGTAAACATTACAACATCGCACTCGGTAGCAGCAAAACAAGGAGGGGCTGGAGGTTGAGCAGGATGACAGCCCTAATAACCCGTCTAACCATCTCCCGTAAACACGCGCCGATAATCCCCAAAATTCAACCGAGACAAAGCGACAACAAGAGGAGCAGTGTAGTTACCTGATTGTTAATATGCAAACATCTGATCAGTGATATTTCCCTTGTTATGTTCACATCTCGTTAGGCTAAGTGCGGCATCCTACGGTCAGCTGTTCCCGTGTGGAACATTCCGTGGATTTCACCACTGCTGTAAAAAAGGTGCTTAACATCAGACTCTCGTATTATCCCCGCACTCTGTGTGCGTGTAATGCGGGTTTATGGCTTTGCAAGCCCCGAAATCACTTCCGTAGTCGCCACTTTTTGGTTTTGAAAATGATAAGTCAGCCCCACGGTTGCTTAGAGTTTCTGCAGTTCCCCGTTACACCCCCATTTCTGCGTATTTCCAGAGCAGAGAGCACAAGCCATGCTGCCATTTTTACCGTAATGGACAGAAAAAAGTGTGTCAGGCTGACTGGAAAGTTCAGGGTCGCCTGTGAAAAGCGGTCATTAGTATTCTGAGAGGAAAAAAACAAAACAGAGGGAAAAAGGTACAAGTAGTAAAAATACCAGTGTAAAATACTGCTTGTGCAACTTCTTCTAAAACATGGGGAAAATGCAATGAGGTAAGAAATGTTCCATAAATTGCAAAAAAAAATTGAATTGGTAAAATTATTTTTAAAAAGCTAGAGAAAAGCTATAGTTATAATTAGCATTAGCCTATTATATATTTTATAGTTTCTAAGATTGTTTTCCAGGTCCAGGTTTTCTTTTTTTTTTTTAAACCAATTTTCCTGTTTTTAATTTTCTCTTTTTACCGATTTCTTGCTAATTTTTTGAGTCATTTCTTCTTTTGTTACTCATTGCCTTCTTCATGTGTTTGAAACAAACCAAGCCAATTTGCTTAAATATAAAGGGTTAAATAAAGGTCATGCATGACAGATTTTAACTCAGAAAAATACAGAAACTATTACCAGCAACATCTAGCCTACTTTAAGTTTAAGAAAATAAAAGTACTCTTTATTGGTCCCTTCCTGAGTGTAACATCATTATATACTTTATTATTGGCTTATTATAATAATGTTTGATATAATCAGCCTTGTAATGTTGTAGGTAAAACCAGGTTTACCTACTTTATTGAGAAGCTTAACTCACAATCCAGTATGTTTTGTGTGTGGAATCCTAAAGGAGCTGTATACAATATTCAGAGCATTGTTATAGCAGAAAACAGCTATGACTCAGCTGCCAGACTTTTAACTAATCCCAAGAGACAAGGCCATATAAATCCCACCCTTGCAATGCTACACTGGCTACCTGTTAAGTATGGGAATTATTTTAAACTTTTATTATTATTTTTACTCTTAAAGCTCTACATGGTATTGCTCTAACATGTATTGTAGCAGCTGCCTGCTCTCCTCAGGTGGGACCCTCCTAACTGTTCCTACAGTCCGCCTCATTACATAAATAAAGCGGCCATTTTCTGTCACAGCCCCACAGCTGTGGAGCTCCTTGCCTGTGCAAACTCAGTGTCTTCATTTAAAACACTCCTCAAAACATACTTTTACTTTATTTTATTATTTATTTATTTTAATCACAGACTCTGATTTATCTGGTCTTAGCTTATGTTCAATGTTTTAATTGCTGTTTTTATCTTGATAGTGTATACTATTTTATTTGTCTCATAAAACACTTCCTATACAAATTAAGTTTATTATTATTATTATTATTATTATTATTATTATTATTATTATTATATGCTATGTAAAATTGTAATGGCGAAATGGCATCCTGACCACGACCACAAGATAACATGATATTAAAACAAAAAACAGGGTCATGACACTATCTAAAGCTAGTGTTTGGTTTGTCCATTCTGGGCTACTGTAGAGAACAACATTGTGGACCTGCTCTGTTTGTAGATATAAACGTCTCATTATAAGGTAACAAAAACACAACGATTGTTAGTTTCAGGTGATTATACACTGATGAAAACATAGCTATGAATATCATATACCATTTTTGCTTATTTACCCCTCTAAATCCTACGCACTGGACCTTTAACATATCTGATTTTAACCCATGTTGTTGATGCAGTGTCCTTAATTTTTGATTTATTTGCATTTTTGTGATCAGTTATCACATTTTGGTATAAACACAATCTAGTAAAAACAAAGAGGATGTAAACTGAAGCAGACTTATTCCCCAAGAATCCAGAGAGACAAACGCCCTCAATCCTGAGGAAGTGGATAATACAGAAAAATTGACAATGCTTCAGCAGCCTGATATATTTCCTCCACCAGGAAAACAAAAAATAATGTCTCTGTGAAGAAAAGTATGCAGATAACAAAGTGTTAAAAATAGAGGAACTCCAACTTATCCCAAACCCAAAATGGAAGGTAATAAAATATACAGAAAGAGGAAGAAGGGAGGGTATAAATAATATCAGACACACCCTTCAACATGCTTATACACTGGGACAAGTTCACTGTTATTATCATTCATTGCATGTTAATTACACTCTTCTGTAACTCTCATTACAAAATTCCTTAATTTATGATCCAGTGTGCGTCATTTCTTATCAGGCCTCATTTTATCATCTTGTCTATGTGGACAAGACAACACCCCGACTGAGCCTTATTCAAGGTAGATTTTTTTAAATCTTGTGTTTCTGTTTACTGGAATTGCTGTGGTTATGTTCCCACCTATTTATATATCTTTACTGCGGGTCAGGAGTGGCAGTGTTGTGATGAATACTGTAAATAATAAACCAAAGTCTAATTGGAGTAGATTGTAGGAACATGTTGCTGGCATGAGCAGCAATATCCAGACTGATCTTCCTTATGAGTATGACAATGACATTATGCCTGTGGTTTATTAAGATTTACCTGTGTCACTTTATAAGTCACATTTTTGTTCAGCTAAGTGAGTAATGATCACCAGACACACTTACCTCTCCTGAGGTACTAAGGAAAGACGATTATCCACCAATCTGATCCACTTTGATACTTTTCCTGACTTTCTACACATTATAGGTCAACTCAACAAATTAGCATCATACTCCTGTTTGTAGCTGTGCTCAAGATATTGGCACACGCACCCTCAAGATGAATTGTCCCTTGACCCTCGTTAGGAATTATGAGCAAAGGAAAACTGAGCACCTCTATTTCCAATCAGGTGCATAGGAGACGTGCAGGGACGAGCAGAACACAAAACTCCTGCACACGTGATTTTAATGCTGCAACATTCAGGTAACTAGACCTTCATCAGGCAAACCCCAAAGTTAAAATTATTATTTTTGAATGGAATTATGGACACCCACTCCAGCACCACCACCTCCCACCCACCTTTATCTCCATTTCAAATAAGCTCTGGCCATAAGCCTTGTAGTGACAGAAACGGACTCTCTAACAACCGTCTCCAAATCCAGTGTTGTAGGCCCCTCTGTCTTAATAAAACAGAAATAAAAATAAAAATTCAGCCTCACTTTGGAGCATATTTTATCTAGTGTCATATGATACCAGTATCTTCACTCTAGAAGATTTTAAAAAAAGACTGAGCCTGATACAGCAGGTTTTATTTGCTTGCCTGCTTAATATTAGCTCTTCACCTTTGCCATGTTCAGCGTCACCTCTCACACATAGTGCTTCTTAACACTATTTTTTGACCAGGAATCACGCCATTGCCTTTCTGCTCCTCAAAACAAGAGTGTGGGGGGTGTTTTAATCATAACAATACATTTATTTATCTGTATAACATATAGATAGATCCCCACTGCCTCCAAAAGCCCCTGAGTGCAGCCTCTTCTTGCCACTGTATGATAGCTGGATACTGTCAGTTCGGGTCTTGATGGGCTTCTTTGCCCGGGGCCCCCCACAGTCTAGGATTGCGACTGACTGCTAGCATGCTTGGACCCCTGACTCCCCCTTCACTTTTATTTGCACTATCTATACTACAGTTTTCATTGCACTTTTAATTATTATCTCCTGGGTTAGTGCAACCTAGAGCTTTTATTCTTTTAGCCTTATCTGTCACGACAGAGTTGATGTATTTATTTTGCGCAGAAGTCCTAATTGTACAATCTTGTTATTCAAATCTGCGTTCTTGCTGTACTACATGGTTGTCTACTGTGTGTCTTTTTTTGTATATGATGGTTGTATCTGCGATGCAGCTCTGTTGCACTATGTACCCGAAACAAATTTCCCGCTTGGGACAATAAATTTTATCTTACCTTATTAAAACCATGTGTATCCCCATTAAAAAGGCAGTTCTCTCTCTCCAGTGCAGGGAGTAAAACTGCTGACCATTTTACAATAAGTAGCAAGTTAAGGCTATATTCTTCTTACATCTGTTTGATAACAGAAAAAATATAATGAATGAAATTAAAACAAATTCTTTCAAAATCCAAAGAACTTTCTGGAGTAAATACCTGTTTTGTTTGGAATGTACACAACATTTTTGTTCATTATTCAGGAGTCCAAGTGTGTTTCCATGTACCTCTATTCTAAAGACCTCATTTTAAACACCCAAAACGGAAAACAATACACTGTTAAATGTTTTCTCTCAGAGTAAAGAGGTGTGGATCCATGCTTTTGTTCTGAGGCAAATGTCTGATTATGAATGAATCCAGTGGGTAGAAGAGAAGATGATCCTTTGTGTGATGGCTTTTAATTAGGAGGGCAGGCTGAAAGGGAGGGGGGCTCATTAGGGAGGTACATGGATCTGTGCTCTCTGAAAAGGCATCGGACCACTGATTGGTTCTGATGGGATGTTTGAGAAAAGTGGGTTTTGCTCAATGGAGGCAAAGAGACTGTTGATGTTACCATGACAACAGAAGCACCCCCTTCAAACAAAAGAGCTCAACGACTCTGGTATGGATGGACGCTGGTGACCCAGTATGGCAGGATGCCATGTGTTACTGGTGACAGGGCTGGCCAGCCAATGATGGGCCGAGGAGTTTGCCTGGTCCTGTCTCTCATTACTACCCAGCCGTAATTAAACAGCCATAATGTTGCCATGTCTGAGAGCAAACAACAGGTGGATATTGTCAACTATTTCTCCTCAGTGCAACGCTTTTGTATGTTTTTTTAACAAACACACTCAGGGAGGAGGTTTAGTGCCGTGTTATTGGCTGTGCGTTTCGTGTTCCTGTTAATCATTTATATTTACAACTACAAGACGATAATTTCCAGGAGGAACAAGAGGCAAAGGTCTCATCTCGACATCAGTAAAGGAGAAGCTCCTCTGTGAATGTCGTCCGGTAAGTCTGACTGCTACATTTTACTTTAGATTTAGCTTTTTGAAGAGTTAGTGCAACACTTTTAGTAACCATATAGGATGATGAATGGTTTGTCAAATATACTGTATGTGTATTTAAAAGTGCTGATCATGAATAGATTGGAAACTCTGCTGCTTTCTGTAATCCGACACAGTAAAATATCTTGTACTGTAAAACTGAAGGGGACATTTATAGCCCATGCTTATCTTTTGATAGATACATTTTAAAATTGAACAATTCTCAGAAGCGTGGAGCCATCCATCCTCTGACGTTTCAGCATTAAAGCCAGTTTATTCTCATATTTATTATAAATTGGTTGTCACTCAGAACATCCAAACCTACCAAAAGAAACTGTGGAACTGGTGGCAAAATGATAAAAGAGATTAAGGGAGCCTTAATCATTCATACAAAGACTCATTTACACAAACTCTGGCTTCTCTCAATACCAAAAGGTGATAATTCCTTCATTAATTTAAGATTTACAAACTGAATCATCAATTTTAAATCCAGCCGAGAGGCATACTGTAAAATGTCCTACGTGTTGTTGGTCTGCCTGGTCTGTTTTACTCAAATGTTTTAAATATTCTACTGTACAAGTTCTTGCTTACATTGGAAAATAAGGTGTAAACTTATTTTCTAGTTTGATATCATTTCACCAGAGCAGGCAGTATATCCTCCAACGTCATCAAAATCAAAGAGGAAATCACACAGGGCAGAAAGCTGATGCTGCTCTACTTTCTCAGTAATGAAACTTTCAACATGTTTATGACACTCCCCTCAGTGATGTCACAGTGGGTGATGGAAACACCTGCCGTGATATTGCTAATTTGGGTGCGGCTGTGCGCAATATGCTGTTAAATTTCAACCCACAGAAATCAGGGCAAGAGCTGTTTTCTGCCCTTTTGAATGCACGTAGTTAGGTCATACATGTTAACTATGTTAAATGAGGAATAAAATGTTATCAGTGTCAATATCTTTCACCACAAGTTGTCTTGATAAGTGAGACAAATGGAATGAATGAATGAATGAAATGTCATAATTTTATTAAAAACATCTCAGTCATCTTTTTTTGTCTTATTGGTAGGACTGCGAGTTACAATTATTTGCATTATTGATTGTTGCATTTAGTCTATAAGAAGCAGATAATATTAAAAAATGCCTTCAAATTGTTTTGTCCAACCAGAAGTCAAAAAACAAAGCTTTAAGAAGTTGGAACCCGAGTTGAGCGAGACATGATGTCGGCATGTTGGTCAGCGGGCTGACCCACAACTTCAGGCCTATTTCAGTTAACAGATATCTGTAGATGTGCCTAGAATATGAAGGCAGTGGGACAAGATTTTGGTATTTCTGGTTTTTGTTTGTAGTCACAGAAGTCCAATCACAATTGAGTGCGCTTTGGTTACATGCAGGTAGACAATTTGTGAGGCAAGCAAAATAGGCGGAACACAAGGGCCGAAAAGTAATCTTAGAGTCCATCAGTTGTCTGCTGTGGCGACTATTTAGCTTTTTATCACCTGATTCATAAACAGAATCTGTTTGTAGAGATAAGCCGAAATGTTGGTTTTTAGTCTCACTTTAAACAAACACTAGCACATAGAAGATGAAGTCTTGGCCGTGAACATGGTAAATATTCTAGAGTGCTTCAGGGATGATGTTTTTCTGTAGGCTGACGCAGAAGTTACTATCGGCCTGGTTCAATCGTCAAAAAGCCTCTGGGATTTTTCCATTGGATTTTGGATTATTGCTGAAAATAAGATCTGTGACAAACAAATGTTGATGATACCTACATGTTTGTTCAGCAAGCTAATCTTCACTAATGAACTCCATTTTCCATGACTATTAAAGCCTAAACGCAATCGGCAGGAGTAAAATGTTAGGCTGTAAACAAATGACACTATGGTCACATGACTTAATTGCAACACATGATAACAAGACTGTAAAGCTGTGTTGGGTGCGGCTCGGCGTGACAATGTTCAGTAGTCTTATTTAGCCACTTGTTAGCAACCGCCTCTTTTAAGGCACATAGAAACTTCAACATTAATGAGTGGGGTTTTTACTGATGGATTTTTGTCTTTTAAGCTTGAATTAACCACAGATCTTATTTCAGGCATTTAACCAAAAACACAAAAAACGATTTACTTTGAGATTAGGGAACCATGAGTGGTAGAATTTTAACTCATATGTGGGTTTTACAGTAGGTCTCATTCCTGAGGCACTCGATTCCTGCTTAACATGATTTTAGCATGCAGATGTTAGGATTTAACTCAAAGCAACACTGTGCAACTTCACAGAAGTACTAGCATGGCAGTAGACTGATATTACTCTTATTATATTGTCATGGCTAGCAAAATAGTCGACAACTTATCTTCTGGTAATTGACTAGTTTTATCAGCTCTACTGATCAGATTGTTCCTTCTTTTCATTTGCAGACATGAGGGGGATCACAGGAAGTATGTTCCTGTTGTGCCTTATTAGCTTAACTAATGGTGAGTATTCAGTTACTTTTATGGTCATTTTGTAATTATGTCTTTACATTAACACTTAACATTCAGCTTACACTGTGTGTTTTCTACAGCAAATACCAGTCCTACAATCAACGGTTTGGTTCACCACGTGTGTGAAGACACCCCCATAGGTATATACAGTCTGTGTGTGTGAAACTGTTTTTGTTTCATTTTTGTGACTTTATATTCAAACAAATACTGCCCATGTTTATATATGTTCATCTGATGTTGTTGTCACAGGTGCCTATGCGTTTAGTATAAATGCAACAGATGCAGACAACGACCGGCTGACTTATGCACTCACTGAGCCCAATGCCGCATATTTCGCAGTAAACAGTGCCACTGGAGATGTGTCAGTCAAAAGGGAACTAGACAGAGAGGTATGGTGCCTTGGAAGTAGGGCCTTTAGTATTTAAAAGTTTCATCTTGATTCTGTATGTGTTTTTCCAATTTATCAATATGTTTTCAATTTTTTTTATTCTAGGCCTCTAATGTAATGCCGCTTGGAGTTACTGTCTCTGATGGTCTCAATAGTGTAAGTGGCATTTTATTTAGTGTTGAGTAATCCAAATGTATTAAAAAATGAAATAAAATAAAATAAAATAAAATAAAATAAAATAAAATAAAAAGAAATAAAATTAAAATGATTGGCCAATCTCATTCAGGGCGCCCTATTTAAACTGCTTTAGCCTGCCTACTGTTGCTGCTTCCTCTGCAAGCCTCTTTGCAGCCCGCTTCCACTCCAGCTCTTCCTTTCGTATGCTATATCTGACTTATCAATGTCATTTCTGACATTGACATTGTTGCTGGATCTGTTCTGTACACAGGGGGTCTTTGCTGCTTCCGTGTAGGCACATGGAAGGGCAGGGAGGTTTGCTCTCTGTGCCTTAGGCTTTCCTCGCATATGCATGGAGGGCAGAAACTCTAACAACAGAAAGCCAAGCAGTCACACCAAAACTAGGGCAGAGTTAGGATAATAGTAAAATAAAATTTAAAAAATATAAAGATGACATCACATAAAAACAGGTCTATAAAGATGGGTTTTAAAATAAGCCACTGATTCTGCGAGCCTTATCTCCTCTGGCAGATCGTTCCACAGTGGAGGAGCACTGATGGGAAAAGCATGATCACCTTTAGATGCTTAGTTGCTGGGCACCTCCAATAAACCAGCAGCAGATGATCACAGTGTTCTTGGAGGCAAATAGTTGATAAGGGTGTTAGCAATGTAGCTCAGTCCTAGCCCATGTAAGGCTTTGTTTACAAGGAGGAGGGCCTTAAAATCAATTCTAAATGTAACAGTAAGTCAGTGCAGAGCAGCCAAGACTAGCCTGATGTGCTCTCTCCTCTTGGTTCTGGTTAACAGTCGAGCTGCAGAGTTTTTTTGAATAAGCTGAAGTGTCTCAGTGGTGTTTTTTGGGAGGCCAGTAAAAAAAAGTGCATCACAGTAGTAATGCAATGGGAAGTTTGTTGCCTTATTCACTTGACTTTATTTTTTAAAAAGTTTAAAAACGTCTCACACATCTCTTGTGAGGTATCAGTAAAATAATGGGTGGAGGTACTGACCGAGTCTATTACCTAGAATAAAATTCTGGGGTTGCAGTGATTTGCTAAAATTAAATTATAAAACAAAGATGCTCTTGCTTTTCTGTGTGCCTTTTGATATTTTTTCATTATGTCTCTCCAGATGTCATAAAATACATGTAGACATTTTATTTCATTTTCACTCCATTCTCCTACATTCTCCAAATGTAATTCATTCAATATCAGTTTGTTAGTCATATTAAAAGAGTACACCATGCACTGTCTTTCAGATAAGCAGAAACTTAAATGTAATATTAAATGATACCAACGACAACAAACCCATTTTCCTGCAAGCGGCATATGATGCTTCGGTCCAAGAAGTAAGTCCAACATAAATATGTTAAGAATAATTTTAACCTATTTGTTTATCAACTTCTCTACTCCAGCATCTGCTGCCAATCCATCATGATGTCAAATTTTCTTACACTGTTATTAATGCTGAGAGACATTTGTGTGTGTTTTTTATTCTGTCTGTTTTTATCTCCATCCAATTCATCAGAATGCCCCAGTAGGTACAACTCTGTTTAGGGTGCAGGCAACAGATGCAGACACTTCAAGTGCTGGTGTTGTTAAATACAGCATTGATGAAGTAAGCTTCCTCTGTAAATCATGTAATTGATTAGTGTCATAATGTGATCTTCCTTTAACTTTACTGAAGCATAATTTACACTGTATTTTCTAGGTCACTCCAAATGATGGCTTCAGTCTTTTCAACATCTCAGCCACAACTGGGGAAGTCAGATTAAGTGGACGTCTGAATTATACTGCGCTGAGCACTTTCTATCGGCTGAAGATTAACGCAACTGTAAGTACTACGCAGTAACAAAGCAAGGAAATACACATCTTGTGTCTTGCAAATATGAGACTGGTGTCGATCTTCTTTAGCATGTTTCCCAAAATGTCAGAATAGTCTTTGATACGGGACGGTTCACTCAAAGTCCCCCTCCAGGCACGTTTCAAAGTATGTCAGAATACTCTGCTATGGTTAATAAACTCTGAAAAGGGGCTGGAGGCAGATCTACTCTTTCTCCCTCATTGAGAATGTCTGGATCCACGTCGCCCACCGCTGCTACTTGCAGTGGGTTTTGCTTTTTCTTTGTCCATTGCTGGCACAGCGCTAAAACAAAGTGTGGAGACAGGTCTGGCTATGTGAGACTAGCGATAGGAGAGATACATGTTTGAGCCTCAGTCAGACCTGGACTCAGCTGAGGAGTCTGTCGTGCTCCAAAGTTGGTGACTAGCATCATCTGCTATGATATTACAGTCATTACAGTTTAAATAAAAAATAAAAAAACACCATATTCGCTGTTAAAACTTTTACGATGCCAACGCAAAATCTGATTTGACAAGTCCGCAAGTTTGCCTGGTCTAAATTTGAATCTCAGATTTTAGGGGAGTACACGGACATCATCCATCATCCCATGTGAAAACACCTCTCCAGTGACAAATTTTGCACACATACAAATCAGTTTAGTAAAGGTACTTGAACAGGCCAAAAAAAACAACTTTGATGTCATTATTCATTCTGTCTTATACTCAGTGGTTATATTACTACGTGTCTTTTTTTATTTTGAAATTTCACTTTACTAGTCTATAATTATGTAAAAAAAATATTTCTAGTACAAGCAGAAAATCTCTATTACTTAGGCCTACTTACTATAACCTACTTCTACTTTTTTTTCCTAATTTCAACATCCCTGTGTGTCCCGTAACAGGATGGTGGAGGCCAGTGTTATTTTACTGACACCAAATTCCACTCAAGCACTGTTTTTTCCATCATTACGGTTGTGGATGTGCCAGACCTTGACCCACTGTTCATTGGTATTCCCTACATCGGGAGAGTTGAAGAGAATTCTCGACCGGTGAGTGCTGATTTATTTTATTCAGAGTGCTGCATTGGAAAAAACGTGCTTAACTGGACTGATTTTAATTTTTAAAGAGCAAATGAAGAGGAAATTAAGGTTTTACCATCTACTATATGTCATCCAGTGCATTCCAGCATTCAATTATGACACATTTTCACATTTCTTTGCTTGACGTCTGCTTTTAATTCTCATGTACATGTAGCTATGTGTCCCTGTGTGAGCCCAGGCTTAAATGAATAAGTTTGGTCATTTTGTTGGACAAAACTGCTGCAAATCATTGTGTGATACAAATCCACAGGCAGTACACCTGCTTTTAAGTTGTTTGTAAATGAAGAGACTTTTTTTCTTCGCCAGGGCCTGTCTGTGTTTACAGTGACTGCCATAGACCAGGACTTAGAAGTCAATGATGATATCATCTATACCATTGAAGGTGAGCTTCATCAACTCAGTGAAAACTATTTGTGTTTTGCACTGAATGAGTGAGACATGTTTTTGATTTTTCCACATTTGACAGATTCCACAGCAGAGGGCTTGTTTACAATCTCCCCAACTGATGGCATCATATCTGTGTTGTCAAACATTGACAGAGAAGCTATCGGTGACAGTGTTACCCTGACTGTAAAGGTACAGTTCATTTTTTAAGTAATACATCAGTTTTGGTCCTTAAATAATGTTTGTTCTGAAAGATTTTCATTCTTCAGTTAAAAAAAAAGTTATTACTCTGATTTAAAGGAATACTTTAGCGAGCAAGTGATTAGCTTGCCTTAGCATACTGGAAGCATGTGATAACAGCTGGCCTGGCTCTGTCCAAGGTTAAAAAAATTCCACCTACCACAAATTTCTGCTGGTTATCTAGAAATCTCACAGTGTCAAGATTCCTGTACCCAGTGAACCCGGCCAAGTCAGTGTTCCAGCATGTAACTCCCAGTGACAGGGCAGGGAGGTCCTAGAGCTGAGCCATACCACCAAATATTAAATTGCAAATGGAAATGAAGTTTTCTTTGACTAAAGTGGTCCTGACTGGACTTGAGCATAGCATTAGTTCAGGAAGGCAATGGTATCAAGCTCAGCTCACATCCCAGCTCCATCAGCTGATTGATAGAGGGGAGTCAGCTGATGGATCACATGATTGGCTAATCTCATTCAGGGTGCCCTATTTAAACTGCTTTAGCCTGCCTACAGTTGCTGCTTCCTCTGCAAGCCTCTTTGCAGCCCACTTCTACCCCAGCTCTTCCTTTTTCTATGCTGTACCTGACTTATCAATGTCATTTCTGACATTGACATTGTTGCTGGCTCTGTTTTGTACCCAGAGGGTCTTTGCTGCTGCTCTCTCCGCCTTAGGCTACCATGTAGGCGCATGGAAGGGCAGAGAGGTGTCCTCTCTCTGCCTTCGGCTTTCCACGTAGGCACATGGAAGGGCAGAGAGGTCCCAGAATAGAGCCATACTGCCAAATATCGAGTTACAAATGGAAATAAAGTTGTCTTTGACTAAAGTGGCTCTGGCTGAAATAGTCGTTTTGCATTTCTGTTTGTGCACAAATTACACAAACAAGATGTAACCTGTTAATAAGCTAGTTGGAGATGCTGGTAGGCTGATATTGTCATTCAACTCTCTTACATGTTAGAAATCAGTTTTGCCAATCCTCTAATTGGTCTTTGAGTCTATTCAGTTCTAAAGAGAGAGGGGGGTGAAAGGTGGACTATTGCACGCAATGGTTCTCTAAGTTATTAATAACTCAAACACCACTGGTGAGGCTGCATCACTAGATGCAAAGCAAGTGCTTTACTACATTCACCAGCTGTGGATAACCATCTGCAATACGTCTCACCTGTTCCTTTTCCTCATTGGACAGCCATCTTTGCTTGAAGTGGGGGTCAATGCCTGAGCTGAAGACACTTGTTTAATTCGTGTCAGACACTGGCTACCTCCTTTCAATGTCCTCCAAAAACAAATCAAAGCATTCGAATACTAATTTAGACGTCAATTTCCATGGTAACAATTGAAGCTGCAAAGCATTCAGATCAGCCCTAGTAGAAATGTTTCGTGAAATAAGAGTTTTGGAGAACACCTTTAGGAGACAGGAGGGACAGCCTTCTGCTGTGTGCTTCTCTTATTGAAAAGGAGTTGAGCACAAGGTCAAATGGAGGTTTCTTGGCAAAGAACCAAGGAAGTGAGACTTAGCGCAGGGGCAACGTCTTGATAAGACTTCATAGCTTCATCGTCCCTCCTCCGGTTCCTGTAATGAGAGGTGAGGGAGCAGTCAAGGGTTTTCTGAGGGAGGGTTGTGAAAACAAGGTCAGATACACCTGTAAAGGTACATAGGAACAGGAAATTAAACAGGCCTGACTTTTGTTCCTGAATATAACCTACAATAATGTAATTTATGTTTGAAACACCAAACCAAAGAAGGAGGCATGCTGCAGTTTGTGAAATATAATTAAGCATTAAGCCACAAGAAGCTGTGTTTTACATGCAAGGTAGCTAAAGTGGCACTGTTAACTTACCATAGATCATTGTGTAGTTTGTCTGCTTTGGGTGGAGATAAAAGGCTGGTGGATTTGCCGGCAACGACAGTAATTTCTCCATCAAAATGACATGACAGTGGTTTCCCTGGCTGCTCGAGCATAAATCCCTGTAGGTTCTGTTTGTTTCTTTTTGGCATCTTCGTGTTTTTTGTGCATTCATTGTACTTCTGACTCATACTTCTCTCGTCCTGGGGGATGATAAATGGTACAGCAGTTAATTGGTGGTTGCCCTCTTTAGCTTTGTGTCCCATAAGACAACAGGTGACTAATTGGCACAGTAATACTAAAATTGTAATGTGGTCACATTTGTGTGTTTATAGTGTTTTATAAATGCTTCAAACGTGGCTCAGTCAATCATAATAAAATCTGGAATGCTCTATATTATAATGAAAAATAAATGTTTTGAGTCGTGAGATCTTATTTGATTAAGAACTTTTATTTTGGTAATGCTGAAACTGTGGAATTGTGATATTTTGTTCTATTTCAGGCTACTGAGGTTAATAAAAACATCCACGGGATCCATGCCAGCACCACAGCAGATGTACAGATCAGCATCATCGACGTCAATGACAACCCCCCGGAGTTTTACATGTGTGGACACTCCTGTGTAAATGAGAGTCACTTCACAGGAGAGGTCATTGAGCACTTGAGCTCTGTTTCCTTCAACATGACTGTCAAAGATCTGGATAAGGTGAGAAAAAGAATCACAAAAAAAAGACGACATCCTTCGACAAAAAGATGCAGGTTTCCTGGATAAGGAGTGAATCAATTATCAAGTATGAATCTTCTTTTTTGGCTTTTCACAGATTTCCAAAACTAAACTAACCCTGGAGGGGGAAGACAAGGACGTGTTTTCCGTAGAACCCTCAACCACCATGTCAACCAGCATCGTTCAGCTTCTGGTCAAGCAGCCCCAAAAACTGGATTATGAAGTGACACAGCAAATGGTTCTACAAGTAAGAAAAATCAGAAACTGCTTAGGAGTCTGTGAATATGATTAGTAACATCTTTCATCTTTTGGTCATCAATGTGATTCTCTTCTTAACCAGTCTGAGGTGTTCCTTATGCTCGTGTTTTGCTGCAGATCATTGCCATAGATGAAGATGAACCCACCCTCCGCTCCACTGCTACAGTTACTATTAACATCAAGGACGCTAATGACAACAGCCCCAAGTTCCCACAGGACACATATAAGTTGACAGTGCCTGAGCACTCTCCTGTTGGGACAATATTGGCCAACATTACTGTAAGTCCTTTACTATCTCGATTCTTACTCAGTTTGAGTATACATGTAATACACATCTGAATAGCACTCATAGGGGCACACATTGTTTTTTTGTCTCCCAGGCAGAGGATCCTGACACAATGGATCAAGGCAACATCACCTACAGACTTCTTCCAGACAGCATGTATGCCAAACCACTTAATCTGCTTATTTGAATGTCCCCACTGTCACTGTGCACCTTGTGCTGTCATGCTAACGAGACAACACCATTGAACTGCCTGTATCTGTGTTTCAGCCTACTGTATTTTGACGTGGAAGAACATACAGGCACGGTTTACGTGAAGAATGCTAGTCTGGTGGATCGTGAGGTCAGATCTCTGTATTCGGCCACTCTGCAGGCCAGAGACACAGAGGGCAAGCCAGGGTCAACAGTGCTGGAGATCACTTTGACTGACATCAACGACCAACCCCCAGTCATCAACAGAGAGTATTACAGGGAGTTTGTTAAAGAGGGTGAAGACCTTAAAGTTGCAATTGAGGTAATTGTGGGTTTGAAAAATAAGAGAACAGTAAATATTTCCATCTCATAGGTGTTGATGCTATTTACAACAGGAATTTCTGATTCATTTAAAGGTACTGTATGCGACATTCAGAGCATTATTATAGCAGCAAACCAAGATGTGCTATGTAAAGACAAAGTGCAGTAATGGCGTCCTGAGCAGAGAAGGAAGTCACAATACTTTGGTGTGTGTTGTAATCCAAGCTTCTCTGTTTTTTGTTGTGGTAGACGGTCAGCATGTGAGTTCCTGTGTGTGTATCCCGCTAGCTAGCTAATCGCGGCTGCTTTGTACTGTACTCATATGACGGTTACAGCTAATAACGCATCCATGGTGATGGAACAGCGTTGTTGCATAAGTGTAAAGCTCAGCTTTCGGTTCTCCACCACGTTAACACCATTAGCACTGTTGCCGTTGTTAGCATTGTTTGCACTGGTAGCACTATCAGCCGCTAGCACCGTTAGCTGCTAGTCAGCGGCTCAGCCATCTTCATGTCGAGAGCTGTGTTTAGACAATCCCGGCTCAGAATCTGACTTGTATACACTGCATGTCACTTATAGCTCCATTAAAGCGTTGTATCAATGAAGAGATAAACCTAAATCCCATAGATTTTGTGTTAATGGAAAATGAAAACTAAGATGTTAAACGCTATTTAAAAAGGCAAAACTGTGGATTAATTTTCATAATTTTAGGAATGGAAGATGTGGAGTTCTTTTTTTTTCTTTAGTCTGAGGCTGTTAATCATATTTAGGCTATAGCCCCAAATTTATAATTAAGAGATGTCTTTAAAAAACATTTAACCACTGTAGCACTTTACACTATAAAATTTTCAATCTCATGATGGAAGGTTTAAAAAAAAAAATCAAAGATCTAAACTGACACAGAAGAACCAAAGACAGGCAAACTTCACCGCCAACAGTTTGGTTGAAGATTTGGTTGTGCTATGTTCTCAGCAGCTAGTGTAGCCTCCAGCCTCCAGCCTGCAGCAGAGATCAGGAGCAGGCTACAGAAGTCTGGTAACTTCACTTCATTCTAACTCCACATCCTATATTTTTTTCATTTTCAAAATGTAGTCACCAGCCCCAGCCAACGCTGGCTCAGGTTCCATCACTAGAGTCAATTTACTAGATTTTGTGCAGCTCTTTTTGGAGCCAGAGGGTTCCAGAAGAGCCTGTATACAACTTTTTTTTTTTTTTTTTTTTAAATGCAGTGGTACACCCCAGAACCTGGGAACAGACTTACTGTATGTGTGTAAAATTAAAGCTACAGCACAAAACAATATTTTAGACAACAGCATTCTTCCAATGTAGTGAATACAGTGGAGAGGGTCCTCTCCTGCTTCAACATGACATCGCACGTATTGGCAATGTACTGTAGTGTACTTGCAATATTAATGATCATTTGTATTTTAACTACTAACACTGTGTTACCTTGAATTCATGAAGAAAACGTTTCACATGCCACACATGTGAATGAAGAATCCAAATACAGAGAAAATTCTTGATGAATTCAAGTAAAAAGGGTGCCCATTTAACAACAGTAAAACTATATCAAAATTTCCTTCACAAACACAACTCGAGCAGTACAAACCAAGTCTCATTTATCTTGCCGTATGCTCAGTACTTCCCAAAAACCTCCATTTTGGCTAAAACCTTGTGATTTAAAACTCTTCTGCATAAATAGTCTCAAGCATGGGTTAGTATTGCACCTGGGGAAGCACATGCGTTTGATTTCCACTCATGTATTCCACTAAAATCCCGCCTCCCAGATTGAGAAGCAACAGGAGTGGGTAAGTCTCAGCAGAACTCCTCCTAGTTTTGCTGTTGTTAAACGTGGCCCCAATTACTTCAATTCATAAAGAATTTTCTTGTTCTCTTGGTTTATTTTTCTTCATGAATTCAAGGTAACATGGTGTGAGTTGTTTATATATAACTGATCATTTAGTAAGAAGTGTAGTTTCTTAATCATTTCTCTGATGTTTCTCATTTGAACAGGCTACTGATGCAGATGATGCTGATTCAGTAAACAGCCAAATCGTGTATGCAATCGAACCAAGCAGGTTCAGTGATAACTTCACCATCGACCCTAACACCAATGTGTTAAGAAACGTAGGTGTGCTTGATCGTGAGGCCCTGGACCCAGAGCTGGACGGTATAATCGAGGTCAATGTGACAGCTACTGACAAGGGTACTCCCCCATTGAGCGACGTGGTCACAGTTATCATCAATATAGAGGTATGTCTTCAGCAGTTTGTACCAAAGTATTGGTGCTGTGTTGCTTCTGAAGCTGTCACTCCTGGTGAGGATGACAACTGTTAATGTTTTCTTTTGATGCATTCCAGGATATCAATGACAACACACCACAGTTCAAAGCCTCCTCTTACAATTTTTCCGTCAAAGAAGGAGATAAAGGTCGGTATATGACTTTGCAAAGTGCCTTCAAGTGTTCATAAGTGTGAGGCTGGATTTTAACCATATTTTTCCATCCAATCAGGTGCCTTTGTGGGTTGTGTTCATGCTGAGGATTTGGACCAAACGAAGGAATTTAACCGCATTTCTTTCAGTATCATTGAAGGAAGCTTTGGTAGCTTCATCATTCGCACCTTTGCAGATGAGCGGGGTTACAGTGGAAACATCACCGTGGACCCTGACATTGAGCTGGACTACGAGAGTGCCCACAAGCATTACAAACTGCGGGTAGAGGCAGCAGATATGGATCAGAATAAAGCTGTGGTGACAGCGGATGTCCACATCATTGACGTGAATGATGAGAGGCCAGAGTTCTTGCCAGTAGACCGTGTGGAAGTGGATGAGAACACCACCATCAGCGGGGCTGTTGGCAACTTCACAGCAGTGGACAAAGATGGAAACCACTCACTGGTCTATGAGCTGGTATCCATGAAATGCAGATGTGAAGGCTCTTGGACACCTTGCAGCTGGTTTATCCTGGATCCAACGGGGGATGTCAGAGTCAACCCTGAGCACACAGTGGATTATGAACAATGTGACAAGGCGGAGATAGAAGCTCAGGTGGTCGACGAGTACACAGAGAAAGGAGAAAACAACAGTGTCAAAATAGGTCAGCACTGTGAAGTTATTCAGATAACAAAAGCGTAACATCTTCAAGTAAAAGCATGGAATCATAGGTCAGGCACAGACCTACAAACACACTTTTCACATCACTTAATTTATTTTTTTTCCTTTTCTGAATATTTTCAGCAAAAATGGAGATTGACATTAAAGACATCAACGACAACGCCCCTGAATTCATTTTGTCAGATCTGGTATTCGGTGAGTGAATCAATTTTATCTAAAGAAGAATTTTTTGGCTAGTGACCCCTTAAACTAAGATCAATGCTGTCATACTTAGCAAGAAATATTCAGCGAAAGTCATATAAATCAATAAAGTTACTCTTTTTCTTTACAACAAATGTGAAATATGCAACATATGGTTTACTGATAGTTTACTCCTGTTTTTTTCTGTTTGCATTGTAGTTGTGGTGTCAGAAAAAACAAGTAAGGGGACAACAGTTGCAAGAGTCACTGTGAGTATGAATGAAAAACCAATAACTTACCAGGATTCCAGCTTGTTAATGAGACATGGGACATGAAGTCCAGACATTCATGCTTGTGTCTCTTGCTGCTTTCAGGCTACAGACCGTGACTCTGGACTAAATAGGCAGATTAAGTTCCAAGTGACAGCAGTCCAATTTCAAGAAACCAACAAAGACCCAGCCAACAAGAAGTTTCTGTTCAACGCTGAAACCACAAATGACGGTGACGTTTATCAAGGAATTATTCAGTAAGTACAAAGTCATTCATCAGCATTATACTGCTATATCTCATTCTACTCTGAATATGTGCTTTGGTGTTTACTGCTGCACTCATTTTCGCTTTCTGACCTGGACCGGAGCCTCTCTTCAAAGTGACTGTTAGTATTTCTTAATGGAGAGTCAGTCAAAGACTACAAAGAGATACAAAACCACGACAAAAAACCGAATCATAACGACTACAAAAAGGAGCAAAATAACCACATAAAGATGTAGAAACACTTTAAAGATTCACAAAATGACCTAAAAAAGAGACACAACTACAAATAGAGACATGGTGATAACAGAGAGACACAAAAGGACTACAAATGACTACAAAGAGACATAAAAACTACAAAGAAAATCAAACAATTACAAATAGACTCAAAACTACTAAAAAGACACATAACAACTACTAAGAGAATCAAAGACTACAAAGAAGTGCAAAACTACAACAAAGAGATGCAGAACAACTACAAAGATACATAAAATGACCTCAAAGAGACACAAAACAACTAAAAAGAGATGCAAAGTTTACAAAAAGAGACACAAAACATCAATAGAGAAACAAATCAACTAAAAAAATAAACAATGTTAACAGAGGGACACAAAATGGCTACAAAAGGATTACTCCAAAGAGACACATTACAGCTACAAAGAGACTCAAAAGGGCTATAAAGAGGCTCAAAACAACCACAGAGAGACACAAAATGACCACAAGAGACACAAAACAACTACAAAGAATCAAAAAATGACCCCAAAAAGACACAAAAGTTTCTACCAAAAGACATGTAACAACTATTAAAGACTCAAAACAACTACCAAGACTTGCAAAACAACTTAAGAGATGTAAAATGACCACAGAGGAATGCAGTGACTACAAAGATGCACAAAACAACTACAAAGAGTTGCAAAGTTGAAAGAAAGAGACATAAAACCTCAACAGAGAAACAAAACAACTAAAAAGAGATAAAAAGATTACTACAGAGAGACTCAAAATGACTAAAAAAGAGGCTCAAAACCACCACAAAGAGACACAAAAGATTACTACAGAGACACACACAACAACTATAAAGAGACTCAAAATAACTTGAAGCGGCTTAAAACAACCACAAAGTGATGCAGAATGACTACAAAGATGCACAAAATGACCTCAAAGAGACACAAAATACCTGATAGGAGATGCAAAGTTCAAAAAAAGAGACACAAAATGACTACAAAGAAAAAAAAACAATTGTAGTAAGAAACATTAATAGTGGAAAACAAAATAAAAATAACTACAAAGTGTTGCAAAACTGCAATAAAGACGCACAAAAAGACCACAATGGCAAAGAGACACAAAATAACTAGAAAGACAACTTCGAAGCCATCTACAATGAGATGGAAATTGACAAAAAAGAAGTAAAAATGACCACTCATGATTTCCCCCACTTTCCACAGAACTACCGAGGGGCTTGATAGGTCCCTGAAAGGGAAGTATTTAGTAACAGTGAATGCAACTGACACCGGTAACCTCTCAAACAGCACCGTACTGGAGGTGAGTGACTGCAATCATGCGGCTAGGTTTCTGTTTATGAGCATTATCCTGTCTTTGTTGTTAACACAGGACGCACAGTAAGACCTCAGCCTGTGTTAATACTTGTGTTGTTTTTATTGTTGCAGATTATCACAGTTGATGAATCATTTAAAGTGGAACTTGAATTCAGATCTTCCAAAGCCGAAGTCGAAGGAAACGAAATTAAAATCACAAAGTACGGTTCTGCTGTGTTTTAGTAAAATTTAAATTGGATGACAGTGAAGTGAAGAATGTTTCTATTTTTTAAGTTAACACATATCTATGTTTCTCATTGGGGACCTGGTGTTTTCTCTGATATCTACATTTCCAGTGCGCTTCAATTTGCCACCAAGGCCAAGGTTGAAATTACTGCAATCAGGGTGAACAGTGCTGAAACCGTAAGGCAAGTTACCTCATTACCTCTAAATCTAAATCACTGTATGTCAAAATAAATGCTACAGTCTGCGAGTAAAGATAAACTATTGGCTGGTGTGGACAGGCTCTCCAAAAAATTCTCAGCTTTTCATTTCCATGCACTGTTGTCCACTAGGTGGTGTCAGTGTCCCCGTAAACAATCACATTGCTGAGGATAAATTATTTACTGATGATTGTGAATGATAATTGCAGCTGCACCGGGGGATTTTAGATTAAGAACAGCTGAAATAGTTAATTTAGGTTCTTTATTTTAGGTGTGTAGTTGTAATTGTTGTATTCTTCTCTCAGGGCTGCAGGTCAGACTATCGTAGAGGCATATTTTGTCTACTTGAACGGGACTGCTCTCAGCTCGACTGAAGTGGAAAAGATCATCTCTGATCCTGAACACTCTTCTGTGCTCATAGGGCTCGGCCTCTCGGACATTGTGAGTATGAGCAGTTTCAGAGTTTTATTTTCTGAAAGGGTCTCTTTTCTGTGATGTTATACTTTTTCAACTGAGTTAAAGCAGCATCACAAGTTGTGAATTTTTTGAGCAGGTGTCCATAAATCTCCCGTTGCTGATGCTGCACAACGTTCCACTGTATTCAGTCCTTGAAAAGGAAATCATAGCAAACAGCACAAAATTACTGTTAACTGCAGCAGTTTTTGTTTTCAAATTGTTGTATCAAAGTTCCACATGTAGACATCACTGATCTCAATGAGGAAATCCGTTTCTTCGACAGATTGTTGCAAATGATTACAAATAAAACTACAACAGATTAAGCCTAATTGGAAGCTAAAATTTATGATAATTTCTTCAAATTTTGCCTCATAGTCATACATTCATTATTTCTGAGAGAAAACTAAGATGAAGATTAGTGTCATCGTCACAGAACAACGTCATCATTGTACTTTATGTGCTTCTGTGATTTGTTTAGCTGCACAAATAATCAGCAAGAACATCAAGAAGTGACGTCATAACTGAGATATAATCAAAGTGCTCATACACTAATTAAGATAAAACTACTGCTACTAACTACTACTTTTATTTTACTAACATTTTAGACAGGGAAAATGTATCTATATAGCACATTTCATACCCAAAGACAACCTAAAGTGCAAGTAAAAGCACAAGAAACAAATGCTAAAAGCAAACTAACACATTTGATTAAAAAGAAAATTAATAAAAAGGTACAAAGGTAGGTCTTAAGTTTAGATTTTAAAGAAGTCAAATGTTCCACATTAGAGCAGCACAGAAGCTAAAAGCAGCTTCACCATGTCTAGTTTCGACTTCAGAAACAGCCAATAATCCAGAGCCACCCGACCTGACAGGTCTGCGAGGTTTGTATGAGGTCTGGAGATCTAAAAGTATCTTGGACCAAACTCTTCGATGATTAATGGACAAGCAACAGAATTTCAAAGTTGACTCTGTGACAAACTGTTAGCCGCTGTAGCCATTGATTTTAATTTATAAATGAATGTGTCAGAACTATATTGTTGGATCTTACGACAAAGTGTAAATGAAGCCCTAATAGGTGCACAGATACAACAATATTCTGATGATAGATTTCTTACCTTGTGTTTCAGGGGAAGACATCGGAGGTAGTAGAAGAAACAAACCCTGTGCAGTACGTCCTGCTGGGGATAGTGGCGGGCCTCGTCATCGTGCTGGCTGTTCTCACCACTTCACTGATGTGCACTCGCAGAAAGTAAGAAAAAGGAATATTCTATATTCAAAGTGACAATTAGAGAGAACAATTTTTTAAAGATATTTTTCAAGGGATTTTTTGCCTTTAATCTATAGGACAGTTATTTAACCTGAAAGGGGAAGAGGGAGAGGGGATGACATGCAGCAAAGGGCCATGGGTTGGAGCTGAACCCGTGGCCACTGCGGCAAGGACAGAGCCGTTGTGCATGGGGTGCCTGTTTTACCAGATGTGCTATTGGGCACCCCGAGAGAATTTTTTTAAAAATTGGTCCAGTATGCGAATTTGCAAATCCTAGCATGGTGAAAGAATGGCTCGCCTTGTTCTGTCCCTGACAGGCTTACGCTGATATTCTTACCCTAACCTTAACCAATCCCACTCCTCTTGCCTAAACCTGACCAATCCAACCAACAAAGGCAATGACTACCACCCACTCATAGGGAGAGTAGGGCGGGTCATTCCTTTACCATCCTAGGATTCGCAAATTTTGCATCCAGTATAGAACGAATCACAGTCTTATGCTATACTAAGAATATATACACTGCTTTACCCTGCCCTCAGACAGCCTTTTCTGACCGTGACTTGAAGCTGTTACATCAAAGCCAACAGACTCCACTGACAACAACAGTAATTTTACTTTGTAGAACACAGGAGTTGCTGGTCTGCCAAGAGCTTGATCAGTTAGTGTGTAGGGTAAAGGGTAAAGGGCAAATATTCAAATATAGCATATATTTAAACCAATGTTGATTTTTCTAGGTGGCTAAATTCCTCTCTGCTCTGGCCCCGTCCACAGCAAGTCGGATCACTGTGTTTAACTGGATACTTTTAAACATTTAGTCAAGGCTAAAAATGACAATAAAAATCAACAAGTTTGCAAATTTTACATATCTCTACCTGGAAGTGATTGTTGTGGTTAGCGTGACATCACATTGATTCAGTCTACTGCTCCAGCTGCAGCAGCGAAACAGGCTGCAATGTGATCCCTACGGCCAACTGCGCACCTGTCAGTAGCAAGAAGTGCTTGTTTTTGCCACTGACAGGCTCCGATTATTATTATATGTGTCTGACAACATTAGGGACAGATCCTACAGAGAAAATAAATGTTTTTTTCTGTAGCTTTGACTGATCCGGTCTATTTGTTATTGAGTGTAACCAAGTCAAAGAGAAGCTTGTTCTGAAATCTCGCTGACTTTTCCAAATTGTCAAAATCAGCTAAATGTTCAGCTATTGCATTAAAAAAATCTTTTAGATAATACCAAGCTATACTTTCTGTACTTCAACACAAACAACTCCCGCCAGCACTCCTCTGTCCAACTCTCAGTTTCCATCGTTGTTTCTCATTCAACAAGTCACCTCTGGTGAGATTTCAGAATGACTTCTCCTTGAGCAGGACTTGCTCACAATAACAAACAGACCAGCGAAAGCTGATTTCTCATTAGGGTCCTTTCTGTAATGTTCTACATTTATAATGAAATTTTAGCCTGTCAGTAGCAAAAACAAGTACTTTTAATTGACATAAATTGCACATTTTGGGATTACACTGCAGCTTGTTGTGTCAGCGATCTCGCCATATACTGGACCAATTTAAAAAAATGTTGTCTCCTTTACTCTCCTAGACGCAAAAACATTCCCTTTAAATAATAACCACAGTTAATCCCAGTAAAGCCAAGCACTGATCTAACAACATCCATGAGAGGTACTGTGCCTGTTTACTAATCGACTCACTTCACACCACAGCTACAGGAGGAAGCTGAAGGCAGCTAAAGCCATGAACTCTGCATCCATGGTGACTTCTGACAACCAGAAAAGTGGTCCTGTGGTGCCTGGGACCAACAAGTACACCATGGAGGGGTGAGGAGACAGCAGCATTAACAAGATAAATGAGTGAATAAGTGGCATGAAATATAACACGTGTTTGTGTTCCTGTGTATTTCATTACCCGCTAACAGGGCTAATCCTGTCCTCAACCTCAACATCGACACGGCCATGGTCCTGGACATGGACGAGGAGAGCTCAGATGTGGACAAAGTCAGGTAAAGAAAACCTCTCCGTGACTACAGTCTCCACCATCTGTTGATAGCAGTGATTTGCTCGGTCACAAGGTGGTGGCTCACAGTGACACACGACCTCACTCTCCACTCTGCAGCCGTGCTGGTTAATAAACTGGGAATGTTTCCATGTGAACATTTTGTCACAGTGTGCTCACGATAGCATGTTGTGATTGGGAGCTGGCTTTCTGCTCCTGACGTTTATTTATGACCTTTATTTAAATCAAACACACACGCTTTATAAAATGATGAACTGTGCATATGGAGATAACTTTGGTGACTTTTTACACCACAGCCTCAACTCCCTGGACTACAGCAGTGATGTGACCTTTTCTGAAAAGGATAGGCCCATGGTGAGTTTACATTTTAAACTCCATGTTCAGTTGTACTTATTACAATACGATCTAGTTTCAAAACTCCTCTGCTCCTCATTAGCAGATGATCCAGGAGGAGGAGGAGGAGGAGGAGGAGAAAGACAGTGGGCCACCCGAGTACATCGAGGCTCTGGGTGCAGCACTTGCCCAGCAGGGCAAGAAGAAAGGCTCCGACAATCCTCGCGTGGGTTACGATAACCCCGCATTCAGCACTACAGACCTGTGATGGGAACAGTGACGCTGACAGAGGCCTCAGATGGACATTATGTTGCTTCTCTGTAATCAGGCTGACCAAATTACACTTCGATGGTGTTGGATGAAGTCCTTGTGTCTTCACATAGCCTTCTGTTGTGACCATTAGTAATGTATCATTGACTCCATGCACAAGATTTAACCTAAGGTGATGAATTTGCTTTGTCTAAACATTCAGTTCAAGGGAAAACACAACAGAAAATCAAAATGAGAGACGTTACTCCACTATACACACACTATAAGTGTACCACATAGTATCTCAGTCTTATGGAATTGGGTTTGGTTATTAAATTGACTGTTTAGTTGTCCAACAGTCAAAGTAATAGTTTGACATTTGGGAAGATATGCTTATCAGGAGAGAAGATTGATGCCACTGACACATAAAGCTCCAGCCAGGAGACATTTACCTTAGCGTAGCTTTAAGACTGGAAGCAGGAAAAACATCTAGCCTGACTTTGTTCAAAGCTTAAAGGAGCACTTCACTCCCAAAATGATTATTTGTATATCAGTTGCTCACCCTGTGTTACGCTGAATTCCTGAGGAAAGCTTTGTTCTTCTCGCATGCCTCCACGGTGAACGAAAAATCCAAAAACAGAGAAAATTCATGATGAATTGAAGCATAGGGGTCCATGTTTAACAACATCAAAACTATATCAAAACATCCATTTAGAAACTGCCATACAAGTATACAGTATAATCCAAGTTCATTTATCCAGACGTTTGCTCAGTGCTTCCCAAACAGACGGCCCTTTCAGGCAGAGAATTAAACTAAAAGTGAAATTTATCTGACTCTGTGGAAAAAAGCAGTAATTTTCCTCGTTGAACATGGGAGCTGCTGGTCTTTCGGTGCCTCAATCAGTTAGTTAGTTTGTGTTACTGTGTGACTGTTCACTTTTCAGTTCAGTTCCTTGTCCGAAAGAGCTGTCTGTTCGGGAAGTACTGAGCATACGACTGGATTTATCAGACTTGGGTTATACTGCACGAGTTGTGTGAGAGTTTGTAAATGGATGTTTTGACATCTGTTGTTAAAGGTGGCCCCCATTAACTTAAAATTCATCAAGCATTTTTATTCTGTTTTTGGATTCTTTGTTCATTATGTTCACGTCACAAGTAAAACGTCTTCAACATGAATTCTATGTAACACGAGGTGAGTAACTGATACACAAGTGATGGTTTTGGGGGTGAAGCATTCCTTTCCTGTGTTAAGTCTAAGTACATAAGTAAGGTAACTGCCTGCTGGCTGTAGCTTCACATTTAGTGCAAAGACATAAGCATATTTCCCCAATGTCAAACTCTTCCTTTTAAAATGCCTTAAAACAAGTCTTATCTAGACTAATGGTTCCCAACTGGTCCATCAACAGGGTCCAGATTTCTCCTCAGTTATTAGTTCAAGGTCCACCCATTTTAAAATGTTCAGCGTCATGTTGTCGAACGAGTTTGCCGCCTCTGTTAAGTAGCTGTTTGTCATTCACTCATTCCACAGCAGGAAACAGCATTTCAAAATAAAAGCTCTGTGCCAGAAATTTCTTTACTTCAAAATAAAGTGTGTTTTTTACAAACACATGTTCCCAGGTCACTTGCGGTCCATTCAGAACAGACTCATGACCGACTTTTGGACCAAGACCCACAGCTGGGAACCACTGATCTAGACAATAAAAGATTGGACAGAAGCAAAGGGAAAGCAAACAAAAACATTTGTTGCACAAGAGAATCACTTTATTTTTGTTAATATATTAAGCGACGGTTTAAAAACTGTTTGGTTTGCTTTGAAATAAATTGTATTATACGTTATGTCAACACACAATGTTAATTTTTCTTGCAGCTGATGCTACTAGAAAGAAAATCCAAAAACAAAAAAAAGTGGAAAATATTGCATAATGTCGGTGTATGAATGAATTGCTTATTTATGACAGCACGTCCGCCAAAAGGCTTAACTGTGTGAGTGTTTAATTTGTCAGTGTTTGCTTTGGGTTTGAGATACTTGTTGCTGAAATAAAACCCCATGCAGTGTGACTTAGCGACTTCCTACAAGCAGCGGAATGAAAGGATTATTTCACTCTTTACTGACATCTAAATGAATGTATCACAAGTGCAATCTGTGAATAAAATCAGTTTCTCCAAATGTGGATTCGATCACACTTTCGTGAAGTTAACGTATGAACACCAACATCACTGACACTGTAACAGCCTCTGAATTAAAACACACTTAAAATAAGCTTCATCACGTAATTTACAACTGAATCACTAATCATGGCATTAAAATACACTAAGTAGTAATGATTAAAAATACCCTCATATCAGGTGTCGATTGTGCTCGTCATCTGTACATTTTTATACTTTTCACGATACAAACAAGTCAAAATGTGGCAAATCTAAAAGCAGAGTATAAGACGTACAAAAGCCTGCACTAGTGGTAGGGACTCCTCTCACACAGATCAATTCACCATTACGATCAACTCTAACTTCCGTACTCTGGAAACAAAATGAACCTCAGGTTGTAGTGACTGACCATGAGGCCATAAATCACAATCAAAAACTGTGAGTCACTCTACTATCATCGTGTCTCTCCACTGAAGCCTGTAAGCGACCAGGAGAAGGGCTGGCATGGCTTCGTATTTTCTGAGGTGCATTAGAAAAAAGCATCAACAGCGACATGACTCAGCGGACAACTGAATGGTCTGAGTGAAAAACATTAAAGGAGAAGAGCTAACGATGGCATTGATATATCACCCTCATTTTCCAAATATGGAAATATGGAAGTCCAAGAAAAAAAAGCAAAAAAAGGAAACTCCATCTAGTATGGCTGGTTCTCGATGCTTTGTGATAGAAAGTTAAATGCTTTTGTGCTTTTCCTGTCCCATGTGAGGAGCTGATTTTCTTCTCACACTTTCACGACAATGTCACGTTGAAGTAAATCAGTGTATCACAGACACGTATATCCTGTGATTTCTTACACCACGGGTTTTTTTCTTCCTCCAATCAGCTGTTGTTTTCTCAACAGGACTCTTGTGTCACTCTGCGGTGTGAGCTTTGGAGCAACAATGTGGCTGCTGCATGTTCTCCATCAGCTGACGGAAGGGGTTTCTTCTGCGTCGGCTCACCTCCCCGTCCCGGTCTCCCCTCTTTCCCGCCCGGCCCTTACCCGAACCTGAACCAGAGCCCGAACCCCCCTGGATGGACTCTGACGAGAGGGGCATGGCTGAGGGGTTGAGCGGCGGAGGTGGAGGCATGGAGGGCTGCTTCTGCTTCTTCACCTGTTTCTCCAGGTGTTTCTGGATGGCTGAGCCCAGCACAGCCACCTCCACCACTGCCCCGTACACCTCCCACGTCATTCCCTTTTCATCCCAGCTGACCTCCTGCACCGGCTCCTCACATTTCTCCTTGCAATTTACTGCCTCCTTTGTGTCCTCTTCAGCTGCTTCCACCTTTTTCTCTTCGGTTTCTTTCTCCTTCTCTTTGTCCTCCACCACCTGCTCCTTTGTATCCTCTTCCTCCTCCTCCTCCTCCTCCTCCTCCTCCTCCTCCACTATCTTCTCCTCTATGCTTGCATCGTTCTTGATGTCAGGAAAAGTCGTGACGGTGGGCGTTCTTGGGGTCATAGGTGCTGTGGCGACAGAGCGAAACTCCACCTGCTGACCCACCTGCAGCTCAGCATCTTTAGTCTCTGTGCCTACACCTTCACATCTCCCCAAAGAGCTGGGGAAGTAGAAGGCGTGGTCCCCCTCAGGAGGGGTCATGGGGCTGGTAGCCGCAGACTGACACTGCACCACCTCCAGGCTCACCTGGGTGCGGATGTTGTGGCAGCCGAAGGGAGCTGGAGATTCAGGGACAGGAGGCTTTGTCACGTCTCTCAACTCACGTGCACCTTCATTTTCTTTCTCTTCTGAATTTGCAGACTTAACGTCTGTTTTTGGTTCGTCACATGCGGACACAGAGGATTCTACGGTTTCATTTTGTGGCAGGTTTGTGTTTGAGGTGTCCTGTACATCAGGGGCAACATTTTCCTTTCCATCCTCCTTCTTTACATCATTGTCTTTCTCTCCGAGTTCCTCATATTCATCTATTTTGACCATCTCTGGCTCGATGGTAAAAAGAGATGACTCAGCCTTCTCTTCCTCTTCCTCATCATTGTTGCTATAGTGGGTCACCAGGATTGTAATGTCTTGATCCATACTGCCCATCCTCTGCTGCTTACTCAGCTGATTACTATCCTCCAGAGTTACTTGAGAAACTATTAACCCGGCAGCAGGGCAGCTGGTGGAGCTCTCTGGAGATGCATTCGAGCTGAGGCCCTCGCTCGGCTCCTTTGATATGGCAAATTTCAAAGCTCCAGCTTTCTCTGACTCTTCCAGACTTTGTGTTGCGGGGGAACTCTCCTGTTGGCCACTCTCCCCATGCTCCTCACTCTTTTTCACTTTCTCCCCCTTCTGCACCGTCTCCCTCCCGATGAGCACTGGGAAAGCCGTGGTCGAGGGCGTCTTTGGGGTCATGGGGGATGTGGCCACAGAGCAGAACTCCACCTGCTGACCCACCTGTAGCTCAGCATCTTTAGTGTCAGTGCCCACAGCTCCAGACTTCCCAAAAGAGCTCGGGAAGAAGAAGGAATGGCCGCCCTCAGGGGGCGTCATGGGGCTGGTGGCCGCCGAGTGACACTGAACCACCTCCAGGCTGACCTGTGTGTGCATGTGTTGCTGGCCGGCAGGAGCTGGGGTTCGTGGGTCTGAGGGGCCTGGGGTTGCTGGCACAGGCACATATATATTTTCAATGTCTGCGTCTTTTTCTGTGGTTTTATCCTGAGACGTCTCCTCCTGAATTTCACCATCTCCATCTCCACCACTCAGGAGCTCATTAGAGATTGTCGCGTCGTTGTGTGTGGCTGCTGTTGTTTCATCATCTTCAGGCTGTTGTGTCAGAGAAATGGCGTCAGTCTGCGTAGAGTCTTTTACACAACCGCCTCCTGAAAGCGCTTGATCTTTAGATTTTGCATTCTGGTCTCCCTCTTCAACGTAGCTGGCATTCGTGTGATGTTTTGGCTGATAGTCCCCTTGTGTTGTTGACTCTTGACTCGTGTTTATCTGAGGTCCCTCGGGCTCAGCGCTGCCATCTGAGCCGCCTGGATGCTCTCCATCATCCGTCTTCTCACAAGGCTTGTGGTCCTCTCTGAGACCTCTCATCTCGTCTTTCAGACTTCCCATTTTGTCTTTGCATTTAAGTGGTGGAAGTACCTGCAGGGCACAACACAGCACTGACACACTGTGCAAATTGTAATCACTAACTATAAGAAGCTCCAGCATGTGCGGAGGATAAAACAAAGGTTTTTGTGATAAAAATATTCTATCATACGATGTCGATGTCAAGTATGCAAACACTGACATGTAACCAAGTTACATCATACATATGATGGAAATTATTCTCATGCTTATTTTGTATCGTAAAACACTGTCATCTGGGATATTTACTATTATTAAACACATGCATTTTACATGTTATTTTTTATGTTGGATTCTTTTATCCAACATTTCACTGTTAGATTAGACATCAGATTGCATCTTTCTACCCTACAAATGTGCTCACATAGCTCATAATCAAGTTCTGTTTGATCCATAATCTCATAAAAGCAAAGCCATGCACAGGAATCTAAAGAACTTGTCAAATCTTTTAACTATGAAAACAAACAGGATGAAACAAATTGCAGGAAAGCACGAGTAACAGACATACCTCAGCAGTCCAAGTCAGACTGAAGTCTTTCCATAACTCACTCTCTCACATTTGGGTCAAACACCGCAAAAATCTCACCGTCGATCGAGACCTACATCTGTCCGAATGTCTCCCCTGTTGATTGATAGTGATTGCAGCGGCTACAGGTTTGTCTCTAGAAGAATCTATCTTAGGCAATCCTCGCTCTTTAAAGCTGTGGCTGTGTCTGTTGAAAAGCTTCACATTTTCCTGTTTCCCTGGAAACCACGGTCGGGCTCTGGCAGTGAGTGGTAATGTAATGACAAAATCTCTGTACAGCTCTCTAATCATCAGTAAATCATAGTAATTAACACCAGGTTCTCAAAGCAACACAATGGCAAAGTGTATGCAGAGATATAAACCTGTGAATCAATGAAGTGGCTTTTGGGGGAGACTGTTTCATTTAGAGGAGGCAAAAATTGAAGATAAAAGCTCTCATATCACTACAGATGATCAGCGTGAGCACTCCTGAAGGGAGGGTGAAGTATGCAGAAGAGGGATTTCTCTTCTTAATAATGAATTGCTGTTTTTAGATAAGACAGCAAGCTGCATGTCTGTGAGGGCCAAATTTGTTTGACCACTCTCAGTGTTAAGAAATCACTCATAGTAAAAACAAAAACAAAAAAGAAAAGCCACTTCCTCTGAACCAAATTTGTGGAGGCAGATCATCACAGTCTTATCAGAGGACCAGAAAAGCAACAGTCTTGTGCAGGGAATATTTTAAATATTAGTAAATGTGAGTGTTCTGCTGCAACAGTGAGAGCACATGAAAGACAGCGGGGGATATCAGCTGAAGGAGCCTGGAGGAAGAGGAGCTGCGCCTCCCACACATGCACACACACTTGTAAACCACCATGTCTTTCAGACTCGTTCCTCCCCCCAACCTCTCCGCTTTGCGACAAGTATTTCTCCAGAACCTCTGTAATTCAGCTCACCTCGAATAATTGTGTGGGACTGAGGATGTTTACCTTTCCCTCATTTTTTAAGAAGCTTCCCTTCCTTGATTTTACTGTAACGGTGGGCTGCAGCTTGGCCAGAACACTATGTACTGACAGAAGTAGTCTCACCATTAATTCAAAGGCCTCCACCAATCCCCGGCCGCTGCAGAGTGCTGTTGCCTAGCAACCATGTTAGTGTGATGCAAGGGAGGTGTGCTGCTGAGGGCCAAGGTAGACAGCCCCGATCATATTCTCGTCAGGAGCCATCAGCCTGCCAAAGGCCATCTCCTCAGCAATGTGTTGGTATTAATGACCGTGGTGATTCGTTAGCGAGCCAAAACAGGATGCAGCACAGACAGACTAACAGTGTTATCTCCACTGTGTGTGGCAGGATATCACATTTTTTAAAAACCTGACAAACAAGTTGGTATCTGTTTTTATTTCCCAAAATAGTCACATGTAATGAAATCTATAATAAAGCAAGCAACGCAAATGGAAAAAAGGAGAGAGGAGAATAAGAAATAAAAAGACAATTTATAAAGATTTCCTTTGGAATGTTAGCTGTGTGGAGATACAGTATATATACTGTAGATATATATATCTATCTCTTCTCGGGCTCTCTGATGCCAACATACTTCCATCCCAACATTATTACTTGTCTAAAAATGGATGATGAGACAAGTTGGCTCCAGTGTTTTAGCAAAAATTGTTCATTTTTTTTAGGGATCATTTGGTCTCCAGTTTCTGTCCAAACTCCTTGATGGTGTCCGTGGCCTTGTCCGCAGCTTTTTCTATGGCTGCCTGAGTCTGTTTGCCGGCTTCTTGAGCAGCTTCAGATAGTCAGAGTGAAGCAGAGGAGAAGTATGTGAAACAACAAATCAAACGTATGTCAAGTCACATGCAAAGTTATTCACATATATTAATGTGCACACAAAAAGCTTCATTCTATTTCTCACATTTTGTATCTAACATCATTTTCACCCAAGCTAAATTTGAGTGATCTGTATTCCTACAGTCCCATATCACACACAGTGTTACACATGTCAAATAATACATTTGCAGTATTTCCAGTATTACCTGCACTTCTACACATTTCTGCTCTCACACATAAATTGATTTTTTACATGACATTCTTTTAGCTTATCTTTCAGTGACTGTTAAATATTCAATTCTGGAGCTTGTTTTTTCTTCATCCTCTGACAGCTTGTGTCTGCACTCTAAGAGCAATGCATCTATTGTTACATCACAATGCTACAAAGACAGAGCAGTGTGCACTTTACCTGTATTGGCTGTTTCTTTGGAGGAGTCTGCCACCTGCTGCACAGCATCTTGAGCTGCCTGCACTGGAAAACACATGACAGAGACTTACAGTAACTGACCTCAGGAGACAAAAGACTAAAGCAGTTTGCTTTTCAAGACTTTAACTCAAAGTAAATGGCTTAAACTTTGAAGATCAGAAATTCCAAACCAAGAAAGATGCTTTTCTCTGTCTACCTTACATTTGTCCTGTGTCATCTCACAGCTGTAGTTTTGTACCTGCAGTGTCTGTGACTCCCTTCGCAGCCGAGTGGCTTGTGCCTTTCAGGCTCTCAAAGGTCTTCTTGAACGAGGCCATGGCTCCTGTCTTTGTCCCTGCAGCGTTCACACATCCGTCTGAGCCGACAGCAGCAGGAGAGGCTGTTTAATACCCTCTGTTTGGGCCCGACACCACCGAGCCTGCACGTTCCAGCCGGATTAACCCAAACAAAACCCACCCAAAGAGCCCTGATCAGACTGGCATCCCAACTATGGCAGCACCCAGCCAGGGGCCAGAGCCCGCTCAGCAGATTTTACACATCCTGTAATCAAACCCCCCAGACAAGAGTGAGCAAAAAAGGGGAACATGTGAGGACGATGCATAATAGCTCCTCACTGAGACCAACAGGCATCTAATGAGCGATCTACTCCAAAAGTGAGTTTAAACAGGATCAAACAACACTTAACGAATGGTTTCTTTTTTTACTTTTTATTTACAGAGGAATGTATGTCTGGCTTAACACATAAACCTTTATATTGACAAGTCCTGCAATTTAAAGCACATACTGATTTGACAACCATTATGATTTCAAGACATAATATATTGACTTTAACTTGTTAAAATCTTCAGTACACACAAACACACGCACACACAAACATGTATACTCTGTCAATTTCTAACAGATTTACTGGAATGATTTCACAAGCAACTATAAAGATACAATGTAAAAAACTCTTACTTCAAAAAAGTTTAAAGAAATCTCCAAAGAAATGCAAAAAAAACAACAAAAAAAGAATAAAAAGAAAAAGAAAGAAAAGAACCCACAAACAGGCATTGTCGACACTTAGGAGGATATTATTGTTTTCATATCTGCTTGCAACCGGACATATTTATTTTTTCCACTCCCAATGTCTCATTGGAAGATGATGAACATCTATTGCACATTTCTAAATACAGACACACACAAGTACAAAGTCACAAGCCCTGGCTCTGGACTCATTTCATTGGGAGGGAGTCAAGGAAATGAGACAGAGAGGACAAATCCTACATCTCAATAAATACCTACACCCAACACATTACATTAATAACATGACATTTACAATATATAATAATAAAAGATTTGTCTTGAAGGAAGAACATTTTTCAGTGGGAATGCTTGTGGGTTTTTTTTGTTGATTTTTTTGCAACGGGGGTATAATTGTAATAATTTCAGCATTTGTCCTTTTTATTATTAGAAATATTATTGTGCTGCTGGTTGGATGGTGGCTTGGACTGGTGCTTTTACGCTTCTGGCTCGTAGTCCTGGCTCTCCTGGGGAAAGAAGAACTGATTTTAAGAGACAGCAGGCAGCACAAAGAAGATCCAGGTTAAACTCAGTAGTAAGACTTTAATTAAGGCTCATCGGCGTGAGATTTGGCTTGAATCTATTTAAGAAGAATATGACAGAGGGCTTATGGTGACACATTATCGCGCTCTGCTGAAGGCAATGATGTCACTCCATCACAGCTGTAAGCTTCTCTGCTGCTTCAGTGCCTCTCTCCAGCCTGCAGAGGGCAGCACAAGCCTACACCAGCTTCAAGGACGTGTCGTGAGCACATTCCCAGCATCCTTGTAACCCTGCACACGCCTCCTCCATGCACATGATCATAAAAAAAAAAAAAAAAAAAAAAAATACACAGCCTCCAGGAATGTGCAATAGTCTTAGGTCATCTAATGTGTTCACAAAACCAAGAGTGATACTGGATGAGATGGATTTTTATCTCCAAATCCTCCCTAACAGGGCTTGATTCACTCTGCAGTACTCTGGCTCCATGTTCACAGCAATGCAGGGAGACCCTGACATTACCCACAATGCATGGAGGCGGAGAGCGTCATCACCACACCCATTCAGACAGAGCTTGCACATCGCTGGTGTAGCAGAGGGTGGGGGAGGGGAAAGCGATGCGGAGGAGAGGAGTAGGAGAGAGAGATGGAGGAGGACATGGATGACACAAGCTGCTGCCTCTGTGAAATTCACTTTTAATTTGTCAGGGAATATTTCAGTTATATTCCTTTAACCAATGAATGCAATAATCCACTGAGGGGAGACTGGAAGTGGAGATGAAAAGAAAATCAGACTAAAGGCACTAAGTAAACCGAACATCACTACACATCGTGCAAAATCTCACATCAATTCATTCACTTAAGCTGTTTCTTCATTTTTAAGATCATAGTTTTGTAACTAAAAGCATAATTCAAGCAGTGCTTTAAATCATAATCTTCTCAACATTATGTCCATTGTGCGGCATTTTTAATTTACTCTTTGCTTTTTAAAATCTGATTTCAAAGGAAAAGGTTCTGCACAGTTTGTCTCGCCCCTGACAGCCAAAATCCAAAAATAACCATCTGTGTCAGACTCGCATCCTTCTACACACACACACACACACACACACACACACACACGCCCAACGCTCAGTGTAGGTAGGTGGTGCTATATTCACTGTACTCGCTGTACAGTGTGGCAATTGGCTTGTTGAGCCCTCTGTTTTCATTTCCAGAGAAAAGGAGAATTACCTCAGTGTGAGCTGTAGTGTTTGTGTGGGACAGAAGTGGAGGGCAAGTGTGGAGTGCTATTGAAATGCAATACAGCTAAAATGTGTAACCATGCAGAGCTGGTGAATACTGATGAGCCTCCATTTACTGTAACTGAGTTGACTCAACCCCGACTGCGGTCCGGCTTTACAGGCTTTTCACAAAACATTTAAAAAAAAGCTATTTTCAGTATAATCATATGGTTGATTTGAACACACAGACATGTAGAGCAGCTACATGTATGACCTTTGTATCTCTTAGGCTGATTACCTGCTGGGTCTCATCATATGTCTCCCCTTCTGGCTCCAGCATTGCCTCTCCCTGGCCCTCCATGGCCTCCTGCCCGTACTCCTCAGGCTGCAGAGACACAGAAACAAAGATGGAGACAATGAGGAAAGAAACGATCTACAGTAACAGAAGAAACTATACATATTTGTAGTACATTATCATTACATTTGTCTCACAGAGCTCCCAGAGGGCCTAAAGACTCTCAAAGACATCTGCATGAAAAAATATTCTGTCTGTTGCACAAAAAATATTTTTTATCTGTTTCGTTAGTTGCAGTGATAGTTCATAATCCACGTAGCAATATGTCCTTGCTCTTTTTGTACAGCACAGGATAAATATGAATGTTTTATTTTGTATGAAAATATGAGTTAATAGAAAGTTAAATCAATCTGCACAAATGTGAGTGATAGAAATTTTAAGAAGAAGACATCTGCCATTACAATCTTCTTTGGATCAGGAAACAGCCGCAACTCTGGAAACAATATTCTTTCATTCAGGTGGTTAGAGGAGTTTTTTGTCAGATGGTAAGTACAATAAATTCTTGTTAATGTTAAATAACTTCGTCGATTTTTAGTTGTGCTAGCACTTTGGCTCTAGGGATGGCAATGTCGCTCTGTCAGTCTGTCCACCACTTTGGCTCAGACTGAAATATCTTAACAACTGTTGGATGGATGACATTGGTAAACACATTCATGTTCCCCTCAGGAGTTATTGTAATGACTTTGGATATTCCCTTAACTTTTCATGCAGCACTATCATTAGGTCCAATACTTTGGTTATATGTCTAAACGTTAGCATGCTAACATGCTAAACTGAGACGGTGAACATGGAAAACATTACACCTGCTTGAAGGGAAACTTCACCCACAAAATCACCATTTGTGTATCAGTAGGTCATGCAGTGTTACATTGAACTTATGAGGAAAACTTTTTTCTTGCATGCCTCCAGAGAAAATGGAGAACATATTGATTTATTGAATTAATGGGGACCACACACTAATATCAAAACATCAGTTTACAAAATCTCACACAACTCATGCAGTATAATCCAGGTCTCATTTATCCAGTCGTATGCCCAGTGCTTTCCAAACACATACATCTTCACTAAAACATTGCTATTTAAAACTGAAGTGAAAGTGAAAGTTATCTCTACTCTCTTCAAAACCAGACTTCAATACTAAGGTTTTAGGAAAAACGCATGTGCTTGGCAAATACTGAGCATATGAATGAATAAAATGAGACTTGGATGTTAGAGGTGGTCCTGAATTAATCAACAAATCAATAGGTTAGCCATAGGTTCTTCATGAATTTAAGGTAACGCAACAACAAGTATTCCTATATTGTCAATTAGCATTGTCATCGTGAGCATATTAGTAGGTGAATGACGTTGACATTAAGCTCAAATGCAACCAGATGGCCCAAGTAAAGCTAGCATGGCTGTAGACTCTTGGCCTCATTCGCTGTAAAATCTGATTCTAAATTCTGCGCCTCCAATGTAATGGCAATAGATGAGAAGCAAAAACTGGAGCTTGAAAAGACTAAAACTAAGGCGTAATTTATACTTCTATGTCGAATCGAAGCAGTACCAACATCACAGGCGTCGACGTAGAGCCTATGCCATACCCTAAGACCCAGCCTGACATGCAAATAGGCATCGCAGCGACACAGACCTCCTGTCTAATTTGTAAGCTGAAAATTTTTTTGACTGACTTTGATTTCACAGATAAGAAACAACAAATTGTGAAGACAATAAAACCTCCACTAAAATAGCATTTTAAGTCTTGTGTGTGATTTATCCTTAAGGGATTTATCCTGGCTTCAGATGAGCAGAGGAAATCTCTGCTCGTTACTTGGCTAATTTATACTATGTAAAATGCCATAGGCTTGTGCTAATAACGTTAGCATGTTGTATTTGTGCGGAAAATGTGTTTAGTATAAGACAGTTGTTTTGTCGGTGAACCCTGTGAGTTGTAACAGAGTCGAATTTTGTAAAGTTACCTTAGTTAAATATTGCTGTTGTCCCTGGCTTCATTTGGGTGGAGAGAAATCCGCTAGCTGCTAGGCTAATTTATACAATGTAAAATGCCATAGGCTTGTGCTAATAACGTTAGCATGTTGTATTTGTGGGGAAAATGTGTCCAGATAAAGACAAGTGTTTTGTCTGTCAATGCTGTGAGTTATAGTGAAGCTCATTTGTGTACTTGTGTTTGAAATTGTCTCTATTAAGCCATGTTTAATGTGTGTTTTGAATCGACTAGCTTTCACAGAAAGCTCTGCTAACAATAACTATAAATATACTGTTTTAAAAATCGTTCTTACTCAAGTGGATGGCTGAGTCTACATCACAACTATAACGACAGTGGTGAAGAACTCATCAGGGTCACTTTCAGAGTGAACGACAGAAACACTGACAGCCAATCAGTATTCATCTGAATTAACTGGGCGTCCCCATTCTACATAGCAGATGACATTGAGGAGAGGTCATTGAGATTAAAAAAAGCACCCGTTTGATAAAGCAAACCAACTACACCTGCTAACCATGTCATCACGCAGAGGAGAACCTGCATCTACTGATGGCCGAGAGGCTCATGCTTGTGACAGTGCCAGATGTTAACACCATGGCATCCTCCTCGGCTGAGCTTAGCGTTACCTAGCTCAGTGCGGTTAGGTGCTGACTAGCAGTAGTTGCACGCTTCCTTCTGCACAGTGATACAGTTGCTGGGTGTAGTTCAGTGGAGAGAAAGTAGTTCCTACATTAAACGGCTCACAACAAGGTTTGTGGATTATCTTGAGTAAGAGGGTCATGATTTCTTTCTTTTTTTGGTGCTTTGAGCACTACAAGCCAAGTGACATCTAGTTCCACTATATTTAAGAGAAGGCAGAAATCTCTGTGGTCGATATCTCCAACACTCTGCAACTGACACCAAAACAATCTAGACTGATAAACAGCACTACAGGTCAGAGATGGGGACTCGAGTCATTGTGCCTTGGACTCGAGTCGACTCGAGTCGCTGTTATGATGACTTGTGACTTGACTTGACAAAAAATAAAACACTTGAGACTTGACTCGGACTTGGAAGTTAAAGGCTCAGGACTTGACTTGACTTGAGACACAATGACTTGAATGACTTGAGTGTTATTCACATCATGTTTTCGGTTAGAATATAAAATTAATAAATTAATTTAAAAAATAATGTCAATTACCCGGTAGGAGCGCAGGCTGAGAATGGCGTTGTCATGATTGGATCA
>NC_065509.1:16237209-16253789 GCF_006386435.1 Epinephelus moara
TCACTTAATTAAGATCAGATTCTGCAGGTAAAATTACAATAATAAGGTGACTTGACTTGGACTTGACTTGACCTATTACAGGACTTGACTTGACTTGACATAACCTGTGACTTGACTTGCCCAAGAAAAAATGACTTGGGACTTACTTGAGACTTGAAGGTTAAGACTTGAGACTTACTTGAGACTTGCACATGTGTGACTTGGTCCCATCTCTGCTACAGGTAAGAGGAAAAATATGCATTTTTGATTTCAGGGGTGAACTGTCCCTTTAACCACAGCTGGCGTAAACAAGCAGACAGGGCTCCATCATTGCTGCACCTGCTACTACGAGCCCTTTCAACAACACTAGTGGGTCACCACACATTTATTTTTAAACCCAGCACTAATCAAGTCAATTAGGTCAGAGAAGAACAGACTGTAATCCTATGTACTGTATCAAGCTGTTGTTATTGCTGTAAGCCCACCAACACGATTAGCAGGGCCTTAAGTGCTGCACAATGGGAAAGCACCATAAAGACACACCTAATCAGACGGATCATTGCCTGAGAAAAAATGAACATGGAAAAAAGGCTGTGTGATTAGGACAGAAAAGAAATATCAATTGGTGTCTGATTGGTCACATTTGAATTCAGTTGAGACTTAAGTACAAGAGAGGCCTTTTATTCCGAGTGTTTAGCACAGGTCTTCCTTAAAAAGATTATTCTAAGCACTCTGAGTGACATATTCTATTGTATGAATGGATGTGCGAGTGTATCTACACCTTACGGCCCAGCACAAGCTAAAACTGAACAAAAAGTATCGCTGCACATGTGATAACAATGTCAAAAGTTCAACAATCTGTCATCAGGGTGTCGAAATGACTAGTTTTATCACTCAGATATGGCCTTCAAGAAGCCTATTAGAGCGGGCTGTCAGATTTACTAGATTAGCGAGTCAGTGGAGAGGGTCCAACTCTGGGGGATGAAGGCTTCGGACAGCACGAGGACCTCCCTGTTTCACTGACAGTCTGACAGCAAAAGACGAAATGTCAACATGCTGACGGCGCACGACCAGGTCCTTTAACAGTCTGTGAATAAAAATGTGTATCACTCAAATTTCCGAGCTTTGGATATATGTTGAATGTTCTGTGTTTGTGGGATGTGTTTCACCTCTCCTGAGGTCACAGTGTGTTTAAACTGATCTGAGAGGAGACGGAAAGGGGTGACATTAGCAGAGGTCCTCAGGGGGCCAGGGTACAATAATGGAAAGGCTGTGTTGAAGAAAGCTGATAGTCCCACAGAGAGACTGTTTGGGTCGTTCAAAGCATCTCAACAGTGAAACAGGCTGTGAGCTGGAGCTATTTTATGGTCTGAGGCAGCTCTGTGTGCAGAATTCTACCACGAGAACCCTCAAGCTTCCTCCAATAAAACAAGTGTAATATAAAACCTAAATGCAATTTCAATCATTCCTATTTTTCCTGTATAAAGGCTGTCAATCAGCAGTTCACCCATGTACATTTTGCAGCGTGAATGTTGAGGAAATCTGTGGAGCGTCCTGTTTTATTCTCGCCAGCGCTGAGCAACATGTTTTTTAACTTAAATACACAAGTTAACTTTTTCTCTGGCAGGAGAAATTCAAGTATAGCAAACATCTGTACTGACAGCAGAGGAATAAAACAGATGCGGACCAGTAACTCTATATTGAAGTGACACGCAAATTCATCAGCCCGTGTTTATCCCTGCTGTCTAAATCTGGCTCCGCTACAACCACAATCCTGTCCAGACATTAATGAACACAACTTGCAGCAAGTTGCCAACTGTACGTGAGGCTTGGATCTGGAACGGAGGTTTCTTTTTCCCTGTCACTTGTCCTCAGGCACGTGTGCACAAACATAAGTAGGCTCAGTCGAGAGTAACAGGAAGCTGTTGCATCGTTACCGTGCATATATACAAGGCCGTTTGTAGTCAGTTCAATATATGTCTGCCATTAAAGAAATTTAATTTACTCATCAGGAAGAGCATTCCTCAGCTACAGTCGTATAATATCTTCTGTAGCTCTGTAGTCTGAAAAAATAACCCTGATGATGTAATCACAGCTGCTATTGGGTTGCATTTTGGGAAATGTAGGATCCAGTGTTTTAGGGATTAAAAGTCAGGATATATCAGCTGCTGCTGCTTCGATTTTGACTTTCCCTTTTTTATATGTCTTGTGAGCCTGTGTTAGTCCATCTTCCTAATCGTCCACCCCTTTAAAGATGCATTATTCAGTTTAAAGCACAAAGGACGTCTCTGAGTGCATTCTTAAGTTGAATTTAGCAGGGCTGTACCGAATAGTTTGAAGCTTCATTCAAAAAATTGATATTCAAATTCTAAATCAATATTCGAACGCTGCGCAGCTTTTTTTTTCTTTATTCATTTTGTTTAACCTCTGTATTTCAGAAAAAGATTAAGCTTAACTAAGTTTATTAGTGTTATACTATTTGTAAAATTAGATTCCAGTGGTGGCTGCGTAGATTGTTTCTGACTTGCGCGATCCAAACATTTCCAATAACTCCAGAGCAAAAGTCCAAAAGTCAAAATTTGTTGAAAAAAGATAGATGTGATTATTTCTAAAATGTTCTTATCAAACAAAATGTTCTGCTTCAATCCAAATTTGTTGGCGTTCAGCCTTTCAAAAATGAGATTTTCTCTGTGGTCAAATAACAGTTTGCTCTACAGCTTGCCACACACAGAGGCCCACACCTGTGGTAACGGGATGGTCGAGCAGCTTTCTGGTAAAGTTTTAAAAGCCTTACTGTCCTTCATAACCCAATCCACCCTCTGAGAAGGTTGAAAATATTCAAAACAATGATGAAGCAATTATTCAATTAGTGATTAGTTGATGAACATGAGAGTTTTGTCATGTGAAGATTGTTTTTGTGTTTTATATTATTGGAAATGTCATATCTTTAGGTCCTGGACTGTCTGAAGGGAAAACAAGCAATTAGAAGGGTTCTGGAAACCTATAAGATACGTACTTCTAACAATCACTATTTTTGAGAAATGATTTATAGACGAATTTAAAAAAAAATAGGATTAATTGAAAATAATAATCACAGGTGGTTGCAGCCCTGTTTGTGCCCCAACATGACAAACGCAACACTGACCGTAGATATATATATTACATAAAGCTTTAAATATGCATGCTTTTCTTCGATCACATCTGATGTGACTTCACAGTTAAGAACCGACTGATATCCCGTAGGTGTGCGTGAACACACTGCAATATTTTGTCTGATAACAGGAACACACTGAAGACACTAGAACAGCGTGTTACACTTCACCAAGTGTGCTCGCGGGGAGCTGATGGAGAACATAACAGCGTACGTACATTCATGTCAGTAGGGAACTCGTCCTTTTTCACCAGGCCAGTGGCGGCAACGATGTTCCCCATGGCTCCAGTGGTCTTCTCAGCCACTGCAGAAACACACAAACATCGTGTGCGCACACACACACACACACACACACACACACACACACACACACACACACACACACACACACACACACACACACGTAACATTATCTCAGCAGATCCGGCAGACAGATTAAAACCATGCACATGATGTCTGCCCTCTTTTGCTTCCCAATTGATTATTGTACATAATGACCACTTACACATGCCCTCTACAACACACAAACTCTCCCCCGTCACCATAATGAATTTGCCATTTCCCAGTTACGACTAAGTGTCTTGATACTGTAATGAAACTGAGCTTGTTACTATTGCTCTAATGATGTTTAGGTTTGACTAACAGAGGGAAAACTCACCTGTGCCCACACTGTCTTTGGCCTTGCTACCTGAATTTAAAAAAAGAAGAAGACATTTATTAGAATATTTTTAGCTTTCTTCAAGGACCATTTGACATTTTGCATTTCAAGATTCATTTTCATTTGTGTGAGCAGACACACTTGCCTAAAATTAACCACCGTAGACTGACTTTTACCAACTTGATACGTCAAATATCATCTACCTCATGATTCATGAGGCTACAACATTACCATGGCAGTATTAATTTAAAGATACAGTATGCAAGATTTTCCTAAAAACGATGCATAGACTCATATAGATCATTTATGACCTCATAGAAGTGTGCAGCTGTGTATTTCTCTGCCTGTATTTTCTTTATTTTCCTTTTATTTTCTGTGCTTATGGGCGTGTAGCCCCACAGCGCTCAGGTGAGGTATGAACATGTAGTGACCAGGTGCCAGACTGTAAGCAGCAGGCATCCGAGAGACAGTGCAGAAAAAATGCAAATATAGCGAGGCGTAAAGCCAAACAAGAGTGAATCTGGGGTTGGCTTTAACTTTCACTTTCACTGCCCAACATCTTTACAAACAGTAAGTGACAATCCTGTGTAGTATAACTTTAAAGATACAGCACTGCATGTGACTAGCATGATTCACTTTAAATAGTCACTACCAACCACAAATCTTTCATGCAAGTAATGCAATATCAGTTTTTTATTTTCAGCTCCAGAGGTGGGTAAAGAACACTCATGGCTGCAGCACTCGGGTTGCTTGGCACTTTTATTGTGAGCCATTATTAAACTTTGTGGCCGGCTTAAAACCAAAACCACCAATCAATGCTCTGACCTTTGGCAGATCTCATCCATCTAAACTTTACTCCATCAAGCTATCTGAGCAATCAACTGTGTGCCCACTGGTCCTGATCACTCAGGCCTTGTCATCCTCTCCACTGTGTAGCAGTGTACATGCCTTATTGGTCCCCGAGGGCCTTTAAAAGCCAACTGCGGGGAGGCGGAATGACGATGAAGTACAGAACAGTCACTACAAAAGGAGAGCCTCAAAGCAAAACGTACATCTAAGAAGTGCATCCATTTAAGCATCTGCTCTGGTGTGGAATACCTCTACAGTAACACAAAGGGATGAAAGCCACGGGTAAGAATTTAGACATATTAATAGTTACTAATGACTTGTGCTATACTGAAGCTTATTTTTCTCAAATGAACAAAACATTTGCACCAAAATACAGAATGTTGCAAGAGTTTCCTTTAATAAATGTAAAATAAATCATTCTTAAAAATGTTTTAAAGCTCATGAAGTGTTTAAATGAAAAAAGGTTTGTAATAGAAAAGAAAGATTTCCAAGTACAGATCTCTGGTGTGGCTTTTAAATGCAACTTAATGCATTAACACATACATTTAATTTGACATGTAAAATCTCCCTGAAAAATATAAAATTATAGTCACCTAAATATTAATAATATACATTAGCATCTCAGGCTGTAGCTATTTAGGAAATGTTAGTAACAGAGATACTTAGTTAAATGTAACTGTAGCTTACATATACTGAGACTGTCTTACTGGGTACAGAGATGCTCTGTGAATGACGCTGCGAGTTGTGACATTAAATGGCATCTAGTACAGCAGGGTTTTCTCATTTCCGCCTCTCCTTGTTGCCTTACTCAGGCTGACTGCTCAGCTCAGCTGGGTGGGCGGTCTGCAGCAGCTGTCAAAAGGTGGGCCACAGGCCTATCAGATCACTCTTACCCCTCCTCCAAGAGGGGCCTTCAAGCAAATCATACGCAGCTTTCTAGGGCACCGCTATGCTCAACAAGCAGCACGCAGAAGCACAGAGACGCCGCAGAAACACTCCTTTCCCTTTCTGTGCACCACAGGCTAAAGACATGATGAGACACAGCGTGGAGAAGACCAAACAGAGCCTGCACGTGTTCTGACTGCAGATTGACATGTCTGGTTCTGACGATCAGTGGCAGGGACACGGTGCTAAATATGTAGGTTAATTGGATTCCACCTAAACGCAGACACGTCTGACAACTTCTCCTGGAGCACCCAATGTCTCCTGAATGCACCTAAAACATACTGTCAGTGGGATCAATGGTAGAAGCTGGTGACTGTAAAGCTACCAGCAGGGGTGTCACTGGAATTTTGGGTCCTCCGACAACAGCTCACCAACTGACAAAATAAATATCTGTAAATGGCTGGCAGGTCCCAGGGACTGTGTCCAGCTCTGAGTGCCCTGAGTCATCTGGCCCTCTCCCCATTCCCCCCTCACAGAGCTACTGTAAGCTAACAAGCAGAGCTGGCCCATATGGAAGACATTATTTATCACACGCAACATGGGGTTTGTCAGTGAAGATATACAGTTGGTGAATTATCTGAAATCACATCAAATTAAACAATACCAACTTCCAGCCTCCCAGTCAAGATAATTTTCTGTTTTTCTTCATCTTATGTAACTGTAAACGGTAAGTCTTTGGTGTTTGTTTGTTGGTTGGACAAAACAAGCCATCTGAAGACGTCACCATGGAATCTCAGGAAATTGTAATGAACATTTTTTACCATTTTCTGACATTATTTTGAATGTATTTAGCTTTTATTTAACCAGGTTCGTCCCACTTATCTCTTTAAAAAGGGAGACCTGGCAGCCAAGAATAGCAGCAACGCAGAGTTTCAACAATTAACATAAAATTGATGTAAATAAACACAAAAGCACACAGATTTGATGACGTTAAAGCCTGGACTCGATAGATTTCACCATATTTTTTAATACGACTGAGGGTCACCATGTCTTGAAACGTAAGATCATTCTGCAGATTGCTCCATGCTGCAGGTGCAGACAAACTAATAGCGATTTTTTACTCAGTTCAGTTGTGACTTTGGGCACAATAAGACACAAAAAGTCCTGCAAACAGAGATTGTAACTTTCATAGCTCATATTTAAAAGAGAAGATAAACAGGTGGGAATATGCTAAGAATAGCTTTGTAAATAATAAGATACCAGTGACCCCAGCCGCATGTACACAAAGCAGGCCAATTCACTTTGAGCATAAAACACAACAGGAAGTGAGAGATCCACAGTTTGTAATGATGATATACGCCATCCGGCATGTGAAGACAGTGAGCAGATGGTTTATGGAATAATAAAGAAAAGAATATTTAGATTAAATGCTCACAAACACAATCGTTAGTTGCAGCCACAGACAATTTAAAACCCAAACTATGTAATTAAACTATGTTCTTTAAAATGTGGTCGATATCACTTTGACCAGCATTTGAATTCATCAAGCTTGCTATTAATTATTTAGACAACAGAGCTGGTGAGCACTGGCTATCATGACATTAAAATTTCATTATTTCATACTGATTTTACACCATTAAAGAATAACACTGAATTATTGCCAAGCAACATAGATAATTAAATTATGCATAGCAGTGCTTTAACAAGTGGAGCGTAAACCTGGAGTACGATGACTGTGAGAGTTTTTAATGTTTCATGTTGGACACAAGATGATCAAAGAGATCGAGACAATGTTTTTGTCAGTTTCTGTTGCAGCTGCTTGCTAACCTCTCTCAGGTCCAACCTTGTGTCACGTGTATTTTAGATTGGGCCAATAATCTCAGGCTTGTATTTGGCAATTACACTTGCAAAATCATGCAACAGAGGCGCTGATCTGTGCAGATATCTGTAATGGTGTCCATTACAAATAAGGCTGCACTGTAAAGGACAAAAACAGAGGCCTTTAGTCCGCTTGTCTCCAGGAGGTGACCGCGGGCTGAGACTGTTTTACAATCTGCTCCCGTCCAATGCATTGACATGTGGCAAGAGCTGCTCCCACCATCCTGCTGCCCCACCCCCACCCTGTTCCCATCTCCTGCCTGTAGCCCAGTCAAGTCAGGCGAGAGGGCACGAGGACATTCAGAGCCTCTCATCACATCACGTACATCAAAAATAACTCCTTATCCCAGTGCGTCCTTTTTAAAACTACAAGTAGATATCGGATATTTGGCTAAAACTGCTGATTATTTAAACACTGCATCAACCTGCAAATATATTGATCAACTTTCAGGCTGGTTTAATTTTCAAATTACTGCTGCTATAATGAAATTCTCTGAATTTTGTTGAAGCTTGTTTTTCTCAAGTGAACAAAACACTGGCAACAAAATACAAAATGTTTTAAGACTTTCCTTTAAAAGATGTAAAATAAATACAGAAAAGAATGATTTCTGCCACCTTGGTTTTTATGAAATACCAGATTAAGTCCCAGATTGAGAGAGGAAACATGAAGGTGTCATACTGTCGCCTAACTGTGCAATGATGGTGCAAAAAGACATTGAAGACCGAGCAATACATTCAGCCAGCTGGTTCTTATAAATATGAGGGGGAGCAGGCTATTTGCTGGAAGTTACTGTATAATTTAACCATTTCTGTCCGGACATATGGGGATGCTGCAGGTGCTGATGTATAAAATATTCTCTCTGCTGATGTCTTGCTGCTCATGCATATAGGAGGAGCATTGGCAGTCTCAATGGGCCTCTGTATGATTTGCATGTAACAGATTTGTGATCGTCTTACCTACAAACATTACTCCTTCTTTAGTCTTTTCAGCTGCGACCGCAACTCCTTCCTTGGTCTTCTCTGCGGCCACAGCCATCCCCTCTTTCGCTTTAGACAAACCCTTCATAAACACATCCATCTTGGCCGAGTAACTGTGGAGAGATGGACCATACCTGCTGTCAGACACCATCACCACTGTCACTGTGTACACATGTGAGTTTCATCTTATATAAATGCATGTGTGACATATTAATAACCAGATATATGTGATTTCTATCTAATTCTACAACCCCCTTTGGATATTAGTATATACCTATAAGAGTAAAAGAAGGCAGCAGCGCCTCCTGTGGCAGGTCCTGACAGCTGCAGCCCCAGCCATCAGGCTGTAGTAAAAACCCTCAGTTCACTCATGCATTCAACCCCCTTTTCTCACATCCTCGTCAAAGCATGAAATATTCACAAGCAAAAAGATTTCAATGAAATGGTTAATTGTGGAGGCGCTCATTAATTATTGCTCGCCTGTAATGCTACTCTCAGTGGCAGCGAGATGGCAGGGCTGCGCCTGGGGAAAAAAAAAAGAGAGCAGGCCTTTTTTTTAAGGGGACTGTACATCATATTAAACTGGAAGGTGGCATGCATCGCAAGAGCTACACAACGTAGCTGGGGGAAGGGAAGCACGATCTACACTATCATATGCACACGCATCACGGTTTGAACGTGGAGTTATATGGATTGTAATGTGAAGCTTGTCCGATCACGCGCAGGGGAACATTTAAATAAAACAGAGCAGGCTGCAGGACTAACAGCTCGAATTATATTCCTGCACCTCACACCAATCCTCCCAGTCCCATCCTGGGTGATGCAGGTGAAGCCTTTAATTTGCACATGCATATAATTTCACGATGTCTCACGTTTGCGTCCGTGCCTGGCTGAATTTCTATCACCACTGCATCATCTTCCGGACACACATTTATAATAATCTGATACGAAAATCAGGATGATTCATATAAATATGCATGCTGGTTAAAAGCTTTAAGATGTAACCAGTGCCTTCCAATGTCGACGCTCACACATGCATGCTCCTCAAATGGTGGTGACCTCTATATGTTTTAAAATAATAACACAAATAAAGCAATGCAAGGGAAAAAAAACAGTCCTTACCTATTTACAAATAGCCGTCGACTTGTCCCCTTATGATTCAGTCGCACAGTCGAGTCACACTATCGTCTAAATGGGAGATATTTTCAAATGATCACTAGGTGGGCCTTCCTCGGGCTGATCTCCACCAACAGGGACGGCCCCCTTCACAGTGCGGCTGAGACTATCACGTCCCCCCCCCCCCNTATCCCTGGTTCCCTCTACTATTGATCAGCCACAGATGTCAACTGGTACATCAGGGGAAAATGAGCTTTACAGTGACACAGCATCTCATCTTGTCCCTTTACTGTTGCAGCAGTAGCCATAATGGAAAATCATGTCACATGGCTGCTGAGTGAAAACATGAATATAATATTGACACCATTAAATATAATTCAAAGGACTCTGGGTGCAGTTATTATCTCCACTGTGTCAATATTTAATAGATGCAATAATGCTACAATACACTTTTTATTTAGACTACTTGACCTACTTTCCTAATGGATTCTCACAGACTCCATTTTGGATCTAACTTTACTACTGCCACTCCACAGTGCACTTAAACCGGTGCCATCTTTATTGCCTCTCATTAAGAAATGTATCCACCATTCCATAATAAGTGCAATGTCAAACAGTTAATTGCATCTTTATTTTTAACTGCCCCAATTAGCCCATTAGCTCACAGAGTGGACTATCATGAGGTGGAAGACGTTTAAAAGCAACCATACCACTCCTGTGTGCTGTGCCAATACTGTCATGCGTAGAGCAGGAGTGATGTGAGGGTGATACCATGTTGTGAAAGGGATGGGGGTGGACTGATTCAGCATTAAGGCTGTGCTGGGTATTGTTTTTTCATGAGGGGGATGGGGGGACAGCCAGGGAAGTTAATCGATGCTTTTAGTCGATATATAATATTCTAACCTTAAATAATTCAACAATACCACTATTTTCCTCTCCTTATAAACAAACAAGGTGACCTCTGCTTTGCATATTTTATTGAAATTTAAGCTACGTGCTCACGAGCTGGTGAGTTTATCTTGTATTAATTTACGACCTGCCGCAGCCAATCAGAGCGGAGGATGACCTCAGATCGAACCATGGCGGAATATCGAACATTCCATGAGGTCATGACGCGTGCCAGCGGACCAGACCCGAGCCAGAGACCAAACACTGAACTGCGTTAATGCTGCTGTCGCTGGATACCACGCATTGAGCTGATTTACAGCCTCTGCGAAGGGTTAAGTACCACCCCCTCCTTCTTTTACCCCCTCTCTGACGTATATGCGGTGACGCCATCCTTGTTGTAGTGGGCGAGCGATTGCGAAATCGTCCCCCCCCCCCCCNATCCCAGATAACTACCTCTCCTTGAAATTGTCCTGTCTCATCTTGCTCGGCGATCATGACGAGGCAGGCTGTGGCAGCAGCCCGGCATGTGTCATTACGTGCCATGTCATGAGAGCAGGTAAACTAGAGAAGTGTGACCACCACACTGACAACAATGCACTTTATCTGTAACATCCACCTTCCCGTGTATTAGTTTAATTTTCCTGTGACTTTGCTGGCTACAGTGCAACAATCATCATGACCTTATCTCTCATCCTCCCATCAGTTACATGTGAGCTCACACAAATTCATCTTAAACTCCATCCTCCACTGAGTCCCATCAGGTGCTGTCCAGGGTCCTGAACTGAAGTGTCTCTGTCCATGGTGCTGAAATGCTTTACCCAACATCACACAGTCCTGCAGGACGGACTGCAACATATCAGAGGTTACTAATGTCTTCCATCAACATGCTGTCAGAAAACTTTACAAACCCAGTTGTCTTTAATGCTGCAAAGGTGCAGCAGATGCAGTCTCGGTTTCCTCACTGTCTCTTTATACTTGTGAGTCACATCTGCCCTCTTGTGTTCATTTGTTGTAACAGCACGCTGGTCATTTTGCATTTAGAGCATCCTTCACTGACATATTAATGTTAAAAAGTTATCACGTTCTCATAAAAACACACACTCTTTAATTGACTGCCAGCAAATGAAACACGTCCATCTTAGCATCCTTTGTTAAGTATTAGGAATATTCAAAGCAGTGTAACCAAACTCATCTCATTAATTAGAGCAGCAACAACAACAGCATTAATTTTAATTAAACTCACTTCAGGTAGAGTTCCTGGACAAACTGAGAGAGTGGATGTTTGCACTTTTGCATTTTAATGTAAGGCAAATTGAATTTACTTTTAATGAAATGTGCTATATAAATTAAATTTCAGTGCCTACAAGAGGAACTGTTCCAACACTACATTGATCATTAGGCTTAATAAGCAGTGTGTCTAAAACATCCCTAAAAAATGCCCACACTGTATCATCCCCAGTTATTCTCTGATGTTCTGTTTCTATCAGGGTAAGCTGACACGTTTGGAAAACTATTTTTTTTCACTTTTCTGTTTAGATTCTAATTTCACCAAGGGACTAACAATACTAACCTTGGTGTCATCTCCGATCAAACCCTCTCCTTTGACCAACACATCAAACACATCACCAAAACAGCCTTCTTCCATCTCAGGAACATCGCCCACCTCCATCCATCAGCTGCAGAGACTCTCATCCACACATTGTTCACTTCCAGACTAGACTACTGCAACAGTCTCCTCTACGGTTTGTCAGACAAAACACACATGGAAACTACCGTATATCCAGAACTCAGCTGCTTGTCTTCTCACACACTCCCGGACCCGTGACCACATCACCCCCATCCTTCATAACCTCCACTGGCCCCATCCCCAGCATATCCACTTCAAACTCCTCATCATCACTTACAAAGCTCTCCACAACCTTTCCGAGCTCCTCCACCAGCACACTCCCTCCTGCACTCTTAGGTCTGCTGATGCAAACCTCCTGCCCCCCCTCTATCAGGACTAACCACCACACCTGGGGGAAAAGGGCCTTTTCCATAGCTGCTCCCACCCTCTGGAACTCACTCCCTAAAGACATCAGAGACTCCCCCTCACTCTCCACCTCCAAGAAAACCCTCAAAACACACCTTTTTAAAACTGCCTATAACCTTTAAATTCAGTGTACTTTGCCCTTTCTGGACCATTTCCCTCCCTACCTCCCTATGGATTTTTTATTGCTGTTGTTGCTCTCTGTAAAGTGTCTTTGAGTATCCTGAAAAGTGCTATGTAAATCAAATGTAATATTATTATTGAAACTGTGATAAAACAAAAGCTACAGTAAACTGATAGTTGTGGGAACATACCTTTCATTCATTCATTCATTCATTCAAACCTTTATCTAAGACTCTGGAAATCAATTAAGGAGACAATGATGCCGGGCATGAACAAAGACAATAAAAACAATCAATAACCAAACAAAGAACCATCATGCATATCAATATAAACAGATATATAAAACGACAAACAACAATAGCAATGAATGATCATTATAAGTAGAAACACAGAGTGATAAATATACTAAGGTGTAGATGAACAGTTAAAAGCATTTACACTCAATTAAAACAAGATCTGGAATAAGGCATTTAAACAGCCCTAAGGGTGGCAGAGTGTCCAAATTTAAGGTCTATTGTAGATTATTCCATGTATAAGGTTCACTGTGAGAGAAAGACATTCTCCCTAGTTTAGTTCTGATTAAGGGAGTGTGAAGCAACAACCTATTCTGTGAACGAGTACCAAGATTACGCGATGTCAGAGCTACAAGGGAAGAAATATTGGGTGGAAACATCTGCGTCAAAGCTTTATAAATGAACAAATACTGATGCTGTTCCCGCCTCACAGCCAAATGTGGCCAGATAACCTTTCAGTAAAGGTGGCAGTGATGGGTGCTGTAAGGATCACCTCTTATGAACCTTAGGGCTGAGTGGTAGACAGCATCCAGTGGTTTCAGGGCGGAAGCAGCAGCTTTTCCGTGTGTAACATCCCCATAATCCAAAACAGCCAAAAATACAGATTCTACGATTCTTTTTCTTTGTATAAGGAAAACAATTCTTATTTCTGTACAGAAAGCCAAGTATTTGCCTCAAGAATTTCAGTATGGTGCTTAAAATTATGACTGTCGTCCAGCCAGATACCAACGTATTTATACTGTTCGACTCTCTCTACGTTTAAGGTATTAAATGATATAACTCAGGACCAGTCAAACGATACCTACATTCAATCCTTCTTGTATTGATATCTAGGGCTTGCAGCCAATCACTGCAAATGTTCTTCAATTTAATGTGACATGTGATTGGCCCACCACCACAGCAGCTACAACCCAGTCTGTGGTGTGATAAGGTTGAGCACAGTGTAAATGACAGACCTGGCAGCAGAGGTTTTATTAATATGTAGGAATTTGTGCACTGAAACAGTGTTATGATTATAAGGGGGGATTATAAATTATTACTGTGCATGATTCAAATATATAATAATATACTATAAAATCTGTCCTAAAACATATGAAGCTCTGGCGAAAGTTCAGTCAGGAAGACACCACCGTTCATGCTCAGGCTGTAAGTTTCTTTCTCACCCTGCCATTCACTCCTTGCTCATATGCTCACGCACTATCTCTAGGTGTCATCGTCTGGGCAGGTCAATTGAGTCATCAGCTGATTCACAATCAACCAATAGCACAGCGACACGCCTTCTCTGTCAGCCTATCATCTTACTGCTCCTCATTTTAGACATGGTTCTTTCTCTGCTGTAGTTCTTTCATGCTGCCGTCGTGCACACCCTCCACCTCCCCATCACCACCTAGTCTTTACAGATTCATCAGCCTCATATGCCTCAGCAGTCAGCACCTCAGAGTCATCCGCCACCACCACCACCAGTGTCTGGACTCCATGGGGAGATTTATCCTGCTGCTGCTCAGATGTCCCTCGATCACAAAATATCTCCCTCTGGTGTCCAAGAGCCAAAGACTTCTGTTAGATCTTAATCTGTACGCTCATATTCTGTATTAAATACCTTGGCTTTTATTTATTTATTTTTTGCCTTTTATCAAACAGGACAGTAGTTAAGGATGAAAGGGGGAGAGAGGGAAGCAAAGGACATGACATGCAGCAAAGGGCCGCAGGCTGGAACCAAACCTGTGGCAGCTGCAGCGAGGACACCGCCCCTGCACATGGGATATATGCTCCACCCACTGAGCCACTCGGAGCCCCGGTGCCAGCTAGTTTCTGTGGGTAACTGGCTCTTAGAGGTGAGTTATGATGGCTAAGGTTGAGAGAGTGTTTGTAAGTGGTGCTAATAGTTCACACTGGGGTGTGAGTTAGTCTTTGCATCTATAGCTCTTGGAGATTTTGAGGGATCAAAGGTGGTTTGGGTCACTGGTCTGGTTTAGTGGCAACGCAGGAGTTGCAGTATATTGTGGATCTCCCTAATGTCTTGCTGGTCATTATTCCTAGGGTTTGAAGAAAGAGCTGGTCCTTGTAGCTTGAAGGTTGCACTCTGACATGCAGGGACTTCCCCTTCACACATGATGGGCAAAGTAGTCTAAAGTACTCTATTAGCATTACTATCACTCTAAAGGTTCTGGTATTGGTACTGGTATCGTAATTTTTTAAACAACACCCAGCCCTAGTGCTGGGTAAGAATATATTCATGGTAAAAACAGAAAGAAAAAACATTCTTTCAGCTAAAAAGGAAACTAGGCTGCACTATGTGTTGCTCTTTCACAATCAAAGGACGCAGCTGAGCCTCAGCCACAGCAAGCAGGAGGTCTGCAGATTCATCGAGCAGTAGGCTACTCTCCTCAAAGGAAAGTACTTCAAATGTATTGCAAAAAAAGGCTGCTGGATTTGTTGCCAGGCTCCTTTTCTGAAGTCCTTAAATGGGTCTGAGTAGTTCCCAAATCTAGTGGCACAGTTGCTAAGATGTAAAAGTAGGGAGGGTTTCATATCAACCTCATTGGGTTGCGCATGCTCCTTTTGACAATGTGTGTCAGTCAGTCAGTCAGTTGGTGAAAAACACTCTCCTACACTTGAAAAATGACTCACCGACTCAGTTTACCGAGCTCAATACACATAATAGGTATTTGCTTCAGCCAACAGCTGCTATGTCATGCTGACTTGTCGGAGTGGTTTCCAGTTACAATCGTTCTCCGGAGAAGGATTTTGAGCTTTAGTTTATCGTGTCAGAGCAGCTCTCGCTGTGATATGAACAGCCACATTCAGACCAGAATTAGTAGGATAGATGTCACTTCTACGGTTGAGGTAACTGATGACTGTGGGAGTTAATACTGAAACGGGTACTCAAATCTAGGACCCATGACTCAGCGTGGGTACATACATGAAAAGACACACAAGTTTCCATCATGTAACTTCGTTTAAACTAGACGGAAGGTAGGATTCTGGAGTGATAACCCATACACAATGCATGCTGGGAATGGACCAAGGGATTTGCCAAATTAAAGTAATGTCATGTAAAGTGCTAATAAGCTAACAGATGCTTCTAACGTTATCATGAGTCTTTGAATGTAAATAAATCAGCTATTATTTACATAATCATTCATCAGTAATTAAATCACATACTCATGTTAGTTAAATGAACAGATTTGATGAGTTCAATCAAAGAAGTATGAACCTTAATTCCATTAGAAAAACGAACACATATTACTGTCAGAGATTAAGGAACGACTGGTCCCCCGCCATAGAATTCACTCCTACTCTATCTTTTTCAAATAAATCTCTTCCCTCTCAGATAACACCCTCTCTTTTCTAAGTATTAGGACTGGGAATAGGCGCTGCTTTCATAACTCAGGATAATTTGGCTGAAATTAGTGTCATGTGACTCTGTCTAAAAGAGAGTATACATATCCATGTTTGTTGTATTCTAATATGTGTATTGAGATATTTGTATGTACACTGAACAAAAATATAAACGCAACACTTTTGTTTTTGCTCCCATTTTTCATGAGCTGAACTCAAAGATCTAAAACATTCTCTACATACACAAAAGACCATTTCTCACAAATATTGTTCACAAATCTGTCTAAATCTGTGTTAGTGAGCACTTCTCCTTTGCCGAGATAATCCATCCCACCTCACAGGTGTGGCATATCAAGATGCTGATTAGACAGCATGAATATTGCACAGGTGTGCCTTAGGCTGGCCACAATA
>NC_065509.1:16254531-16288423 GCF_006386435.1 Epinephelus moara
CATCTGTGGCATTGTGCTGTGTGATAAAACTGAACATTTTAGAGTGGCCTTTTATTGTGGCCAGCCTAAGGTACACCTGTGCAATAATCATGCTGTCTAATCAGCATCTTGATATGCCACACCTGTGAGGTGGGATGGATTATCTCGGCAAAGGAGCAGTGCTCAATAACATAGATTGAGACAGATTTGTGAACAATATTTGAGGGAAATGGTCTTTTGTGTATATAGAAAATGTTTTAGATCTTTGAGTTCAGCTCATGAAAAATGGGAGCAAAAACAAAAGTGTTGCGTTTATATTTTTTTCAGTGTATATATCTGTATAGATGTATCTACTGCATTTGTCTGTGTGTTTGTGTGCACATATGTATGCATGTTTTTGTGTGTATATGTGTATATACTGTATTAGGTAGAACATTGAGTGGTTCCAATTGTAGCAATTAACCAAGCACCTTTGTTTTCACACGTTCAATTATTAGGCATGGTGGTGCAGTGGTAAGCATTGCCGCCTCACAGTAAGAGGGTTCCTGGTTCGAACCTGAGGTTGGGGGTTCAAACCTGGGGTGGGGGTTTCGATCCCCAGGGTGGGGGAGCCCCTCTGTGTGGAGTTTGCATGTTCTCCCCGTGTCAGCATGGGTTTTCTCCAGGTACTCCAGCTTCCTCCCACAGTCCAGAGACATGCAGGTTAATTGGTGACTCTAAATTGCCCGTAGGTGTGAATGTGAGTGTGAATGGTTGTCTGTCTCTATGTGTCAGCCCTGTGACAGTCTGGCAACCTGTCCAGGGTGTACCCCGCCTCTCGCCCAATGTCAGCTGGGATAGGCTCCAGTCCTCCGTGACCCCCAACAGGGTAATCAGTTACGGAAAATGAATGAATGAATTATTATTACATTAAATGTCTTAAATCTTCTTTTCTTTCTTCTTCTTATTATTAATCATAATCACAATCATATTAATATCATCATAATAACAATCAATATAATTTTGGACTCCATTTATTCCTTCATATGTTTATTTATAAGTTAGTTATTTTTCTCTCTAATTATTGGGTGTTAGGGGAGGGTGGGGTGTGTGTGCTATAATGTTTGTGTGTATACCTGTTAAAAAAACTTTTGAACAATAATAATAATGAACAGATTTGCTGTCATTAAGCTGAGATACTTGGATAAGTTTGTCATTTTCCTGCTTTAAGTTCAATTCTGTTGTTATCACAATCCTAATAATTTCTACACTTAAATTAAAATGTGGTTAGCACTGTCGCCTCACAGTAAGAGGATACCAGGTTCGAACCTGCCGACCAGCTGGGGCCCTTCTGTGCAGAGTTTGCATGTTCTCCCCATGTCAGTGTAGGTTTTCTCCAGGCTCTCTGACTTCCTCCCAGTCTGAAGACCAGCAGGTTAGGTTAACTGTGACTTTAAACTGCCTGTGGTGTGAATGTGAGTGCGAATGGTTGTCTGTCTCTACAGTATGTGTCCGCCTTGGTGACCTGTCCAGGGTGTACCCCGCCTCTCACCCAGTGTCAGCTGGGATTGACTCCAGCGTCCCTGTGACCTTAAATAGGATAAAGGGGAACAGATAATGGAGGAAATGCTTGGCTGATCTTTCACTAAAAACTGTCATTGAGATCAAATTGATTTCATGAAATTGATTATATGAATTTACAGTGTTCTTCCCCTCTTTGATTATTCCTGAGATGGCCCATCTTTTCCCATTTTACCCAATTTTCTGACACACACCTCTGTGTGGCGGCTGCCTGATAGAAAAACTGCCCAATCTGAATCCTGAGAACAATCTTTATATTTGAGGAACTTTTAAAGAGACTGTTTATGGATAATTCACAAGAGGTAATCATACGCAAACAAGCAATCAAACTCCTTCCTAGTTTTAATGGTTAAAGTTTCTGCTGCTTTTAATAAGTTTAGATTTATGGGACTCAGACTGATTCCAGTAAACACATCACAGTTTGACTTAGTCCTGATTGGCTCCCCTCGGTGAAAAAACCCTTCCAGCTAACAATATTTTAATGAACAGCACCTTGTAAAGGCTCCTCTCAGCAGGTTTACTTTATGTGAATTAGAGGAGTTGCTGTTTGTTGTAAGAGTCCGGCGTTAAGCCTTTGAGGACTTGGTTTTCCAATCCATTTAACAAATACCCTTTTACTACACTACATTAACTTGCACAACACTTTAAAGAAAACACCTTGTCCTAAGCTGTAGCACATCTGAAATCAAAATCATGAAAATTGAATAATATCTGCGCCGTAACCTCCAATTTCTTTCAGAAGATATGCTCAGTGGTCTGCAGCACAAGACTGTGGGTGCACAGGCTGGTGTTAAACTGTGAATGAGGGCATATCTGAAGTAGACTGTGCAGCTTCCACAGAGCCAGCAGCAGGCCAAAAATAAAGGTGATTCACCAAGCGTTATATTCTGGGAAATAAATTGTGAAATAAAATGTTCCCTGTGTGCAGTTTGAAAATCGCTAGCACAGTCAGATTTCTCAGCCTCAGTCGCCAGTGGTCCTTTCAGCCCCCAGTGAACCCGCCTTTATCTATCATGGCGTCTTTATGACCCGAGCTCCCGCACGATGCTTTTCCTTTTACAGATCCATTGAGTGGAGTCAGTCAGTCACAGCAAGCATTATATAATTCCAATCAATCTGAGTTATAAAATCTTGACATAGGTCAGGCTGCGCTACAGCTGAAATTTACAGCTGTTTAGATTGCAAGTCATTTCCCTGTGGCATGTGCATACACACTGCATCTGCCTCCTGGAGCTGAGTGAAAATAAAACCCTGCCTGTGAGGGACTTCAAATCTGAGTTTTACTCCCTCTTTGAGGCAATCATGAGTGATTGGGTACATTTACCGTATCAGGATGCATTAATATTCTTTAGTCTGCCATAAACTGCAAGAAAAAAAGGAGGGGGAGTGCTTGCTGCAGGTCTTTGAGTGGAAAACATTCCTGACGTTTTTAAGAATGATGAATAAACCAGCAGAGCAGAGTCGCCCTCAACACCTCTAGGTGGCAGCAGAGACTGTTTATCTTCTCCAGGGGTGTGATTACTATTCACAGCACTAACCAGGGTACATATCAACCCAAGACATACATGAATCGATTCAGTTTAATGTATACCAGTGGCTGCACAGAATGAAATATCTACTTGTGTATGACACACCTCGGGAGCGTGAGCGTAGCTGTTGTTGGACGTAGCATGATGCTGCTGCTGTCATCACCTTGAGAAGTCCGAGCTGTCTGTGTCTCTGTGCATGTGTGCCACCAGCAAGTTCAGCATCGACATGCAAAATGGCTTAAGATGAACTCTCATCTCACATTTGAGATGCTGATGGAAGAAGCAAAACGTGTGTGTATGTGTGTGTGTGTTTATTACACATTCTGTCGCCTGATCTCACAGTCAGTGTCATTACGTGTCCTGTTTACAGCTACAGAGGATTTGTGCTCCATTTGTTTGTGGCACACGTCTGTATTTGTCACAAAGAATGTGACCTCTCCATATCTCACAAGAATACACCCACGCTTTTCATAATGTGTGTTAATTTATGTAACACTTGTTGTTAACATATTTGTTTAAGTGTTCCTTTATCCACTGTATACATTACACATCGTGGGCATGTCTATAGTCTGCAGATCGAACTATCCTTTGGGTATAATAACGGATGTGCTAAAATTAAAGGCATTATGCAAATCGAACATACAAAGTGCTCAAAGCTATTCTCCATCTTCTTTATGCATGCAGGCTTAATTCATTGAATCTGTGTGAGAGCACTTTCACCAAGGCTCGAACCCCACATACAGCACCTGAATGTAAGCCAGGCTATACAGATTAACAATGTGACATACTGGAAGCAATATTACAATTATGTCATAGCAATTTGTTATAATGTCTCTGGGCTGAGCGAAGGAACAGAAGGATATAACTAATGGGCTCTGTGTGCCCGCATGTGTTTGTCCGTAAATTTGTCCCTTACAGGAAAAGGTTGCCCATTTTTCTTTTATTTGTCAATTTTTGGCAGTTATATAAACCCATCCCAGCTGGCTGGTTGCCTGCACAATTGCCTGCTATTAATGTTGATGCATAATTGCATTACATAATGTGTTGTGCTGTCTTTTAGAGGAGTCAAACAGCTGTGGCTATTGGCTGTCTCTGCTGTGCACAGAGTCAAGCACTCTCCTCCAGAACACTGCCAGACAACTGCCTAATCATAAATGGGAGCTGTCACAGGTCATTGTCAATTTTAAGCCATATCAATGGGGCTTTTGTAACTGCTACAGCACTTCTATGCATTTTGTCAATGAATTGTAAGATTTTAAGTCCAGGGAGATTTGATTCATTTATATTCTTTTATCAGACTGCCGCTAATTTAAACACAGCAGTCGTACAATGTCATCAGTGACAGACAGAGAAATCAATCTCTGTTATAGAGATAGAGAGAGAGAGAGGGAGGACGAAGGAGAGCCGAGCATTTGCTGCGACCGGCTCTGCCCGTCGGTTCCCCAGCAGATGGTAGTGCAGCATCACAGAGGAGCATCTCTCAGAACAGGATGAAAATGGTGCAGGAGACGAGCTGTCGGAAAATGAACGCTGCAGATTCCGAGGTACGAACCTTAATGGGATAATAGGGTAATATCTTACCTACACCATCATTGTGCAAGGCAGCACATTTAAAAAAAATGACAGAATCACGAATGACAGCAGTATATCTTTCAACATCTCCCATATGGTGTACCCAGGGGGACGATTAAAAGTGGAGCACATTGATAGCCGGGGTGCAATGAATGTATGTGCGTATGGCTGCAGTTTTGAATCCAGTCACTTACATAAATGAATCCAGGATTGAGTGCAATCATAATATTCAAACTGCAGATTAAATACTTGATACGGCAGGAGCAAAGACATCCAGCTGGGTTAACAGAATGCAAACAAGGAGCGGAGCAAATATCAAATGGGCTTACATGTGATATGTCAAAAGTGTTTACAAGGGCTTCATTTGCATCACAAATAGCATATTTAACGGGAGGATTTTGTGATTTTGGTGTCATCAAACGTTGCTTTGTTGTGTGATATCATAGGTATTTTCATGTCAGATGTAAAGCACTCTCTACCTGTTACAAAGCTGAAACACTTTGCTATTTCAGATTTGGCCTTTTACAAATTTGCCATGCACTAAGTTCACATTGAAGCGAGATCAAACTGGCTGATTCATCCGAGCTTCCAATTGCCTCTGCCCCTAAACACAAAGTCAAGTATTGTTTCTGGGCCGTATTGCATGCCATTTGGGAAATATCTCGGCTATGTTTTAGCTCTATATTGGACGGGCACAGATAGATTCACACTCTCAAAAGTGCTGTGAAGGAAGTTTGTCACACTGTAGCAAAAGCAGCAAACAGGCTCGGAACAGCAAGTGGCCATATATATAACAAAGCAGCATCTTCTGTTGCTTACCAAAATGGAAGTAGAAGGCGGGATGTCATGCTCAGGTGATGCAGGTTCTGAAGCCAAACTTATTGACAAGAACAGAAGAGTTTTTAAGATGAAACATATCTCACCATATATGTTCTGACAAAATATATCAGTGCTGGAAACATGAGCCACGAGTTCTAAGGCAGAGCTGTATCCTTTGAAGTCGTGCAAAATGGCTCTCATCAGATGAAGAGCTCTGCAGACTGAGACATCCAGCATATAAAAAAATGCTGTGATTGGAAACCTGGTAAGCTAATGAGTTTGCACTTCTATCTTCTCAATTTGTACAGGCTTTTGTGCCAAGGCCTTTGAGGCTTTTCTGTGCCAAGTCTTGTAATAGTGTTCTCATTGTTCGCCTGAGAATCTGACACTTTTTCATAAAACTTAGGGGGGGAATCCAGCTCCAAACTTTTTCACATGGGAAAGACAAGGAGGCCGGGAAAAATCACTGTGAATTATGGATATTGCTGCAGTGAAATTAAGATGACAAAGAAATGGCATGAAGAAAAGAATTCTGTCTTAAACGGCTCCAAAGGGTGGATATTTCACAACTGCATCTGAGCTGCAATGCGGCGTAACAAGTCATAAGTAGTTCTTGTTAAAGACTTATGAAACCATATTGCTCATTCCTCCTTCCCCCTCTCCTTGTGTCAGCCTGAGAGACTGAACTCCTGCAATCTTATAGGCAATAACCATCTGTAACTATTAACTATTGGCTCCTCAGATAATGTGTATATTAGAGTCTCATTTTCCCTGTCAGAGTTGTTGCTGTAGAAGTGAAATAATTTAAGGCTGGTTGTGTGGTAGTCTCCTCTCTCTCTCTCTCTCTCCCTGTCTCCCTCTCTCTCTCTGTCTCCCTCTTCCTCTTTTGGTTTGTCTAAGCAGACCGCATAACTATCTGATAAATGAGCTACAAATGAGAGAGGGGTTTTTACACTTGGGAGTTGTTCAAATTATTGGGAGGGCAGTGACCACAGTGCTTATTTGAGCTTAAGATGCAGGCTGTTGAGATTTGCTGGGAGCAAATCTAGAGGCTGGTTGAGTCTTCAGGCATGTCCAATCCTATCCATTCAACCATTAATGCCTGAGAGTAGACCAGAGGAAACATTACAGCCCTCAGATCAACTCTGAAGCAGAGAGACCAGGGTCCCTTTTCTCCTCTAACTCGCTGCTTCCTTTGCCCATGCAGCCTCGGTGAAAATTCAATAATTCTTACACATGACAAGACAGCACAGAACACTCTCCATATCCTCCTCCTCACTATTTTTAAACTACTGCACACTCAGCAGTTTTTTTTTTTTAATCATAGTGACTTTCCATGTGATAATCAGCTGTCGGGGGAGTTTTGGATAAAATATAGCAACGGACAGACTGTGCACGTTATCACATCTTGCACTATTATTATCGCACTACTATGTTATGTAGGTAAACAGGTGTAAACAGGTCAAACTGCTGAAGAAGAGCAATTTAAGACATACGAGAAAGCTATTTTTTGAGAATTTGTGGTGTTTGATATTTACTCTTAAATTAGGCTGGGAAAATATTTTTTTAAAGATCAAGGTCTCAACCATTAAACCTTGTAATGGGCCATGATTTAATTTTTGTTTCCCAAATAGCATACATAATGTATATCAGAGGTAAGATCTGATGGAGTCGACGTCTTACGGAGTTGTAAAAATGTTATTTATTTATTTATTTTAGCGCAGTCGTAGTGAGTAGCCATTTCATTTTTCAAAGTGGCAAAGACTTCTCTTAATGCTGATCAAAGTACTCATTTTTAAATAGGGATGCACAACATATATTGGGCCGATAAATTGTTGGCTGATAATGGGACATTTCTATAATTATGCATTATTCCGATCATTAAAATTACAGCAGATAATAGTTAATATGAAGCCAGACTGCTTTCATTGACTCAACAAGGGCAGCATCTACACACCCGACACAGTATGTGGTGGCACATGTTCCTTTAAACTTGGTTTACGAGCCACTAATAAAAACAGAGAAGAAGAACAAAGCCTGCAGCGCGCTGTCTAGAGGGTAAAACATGTCTCGGTGTGGACGTCTTTCACAGTTCCAGCACCGTGGGTCTGATCTCCGACCGCCCGACACAGGTTAAACAGTGCTGAAGAATCATATTCAGAGTGTTAGCATGAGCTAATTAGCAGCGGCGGCTCACATCCAACACCAAGATTTTGAGAGGCCCAACTCCATTGTTAACCTTATAAATAACCGCTAGCCATGCGACGCTACAGTTAGCAATTACTTGTATCATTACCTCTCTGGCTGCGTGTGTGTGTGAGACACAGCAGCTTGTTTCTCTGAGTAGAGCGTTAATGTGTGAGGTGAATCAATAACGAATTGCTATTCCTTTTGGTAGCTGTAGGCTAATCTATGGTGGGACGGTGAGGCAGCGTCTGGGTGTGTTTATTAAAATGCAGCTTGATGATATACACAATTTCATACACCAGATGTAACACGGACCTGCTGATGCACATCCAATTCGTTCATAGGAGTCAGCTGTCACTGTTTGTCTCTGTTGGTAGAGACTCCACTCTGCAGTGTAGTTTATACACTTATCTGATACACCAGAGAATCACACAGTAACACTGGGCTTCTCTTACCGTTAACTATGAATTAAATACTGATTAAAATTCATTTTACTTTCACACCCTTGTATTTATTATGTTCATCTGTAGTTTTGGATTATATGGAGGCAGGGGTGTAATTTGACATTTGACAATACCACGGAAGCCTAATGTTGACAGGTATGAAGAGTCACAACTGTTCGTTTTTGTTGTATTAGCAATAGCGATGTCAGTTTGATTTGGTTAGGTCAGAGCTATGGAATATTAGATCAGCCATATTTTCTCACTATATCTCAGCCTTTCTTACCCCCAGTTGTACATAAACTACAGGTTCCACACTTCTTTTAAAAATGCAAAAGTGTGAAATTATCAGTTTTTGAATCATTTGACAAAATCCATATCGATACATCCATATTTTTCAACCAGAATTCTTATTTAGTGTTGATTTAGACTGGCTACGGAGTTGACCTGCTACGGTTGAGACACACCCAATATTATTAAATTAATTTACCTAAAAATAGAAAGCTTACCAGCACTTGCGCAGGATTCCTGCTTTGCCTTTTTGGAAATCAAGGAAAGCATGATAGTTCAAGTTACAGTTTCCTTGTTGGAAACCAGGAAGTGACGCAGGAGTCTTTTTGACATACAGTAGCTAACCCCTTTTATGCCTTAATAAATGATTTTTTTTTTGTAGAAATCAGACAGAGTTGATAAACTCTTGAACACATTTTTTAAATAGTTTGAAGGTGTGAATTCTTGTCTGGGATGAGGATGTTTTCTGGCACAGGGCAAGTTTAAAATTTAAAACAGTGGTTCCCAGCTGGTCCAGCCACAGGGTCCAGATTTCTCCTTAGTCATTAGTTCAAGGTCCACACAGATTAATATATTCAGCATCGTACTTGCATTTGGCGATGTCGTTGAGCTCGTTTGCTGTCTCTGTAAGTAACTGTCCATTATTCGCTCACTCTACAGCAGAAGAACGGCACCTCAAAACAAGAGCTCCGTGCCAAAGAAATTCACTGTACTTCAAAATAAAGTCTTTTTTATAAGCTTGCTACATTGATGAGTCACTTGCGGTCCATTCAGAATGGACCTGCGACCCACTTTTGGACTGCGACCCACCGGTTGGGAACCACTGGTTTAAAACAACGAAAGCATATCATATTTATTTCATATATATAAATCCTTTAAAAATCATGTTTCACTTCAGAAACGAAATTAGTGTGATTATAAGTTATAATTTTAATTTACCTATTTATTTTTTGGTAGGACATGATCTGTCCCAGTTCTCATGAATGGGTGGTAAACAAATGACTCCAGTTTGAAGTAAGAATTCCTCTGTACAGTTCAGAAGTACAGTACATACACACACACCTCTCTCTAATTCACACACAAATACACGCACATAAACACACACACAGTAATTCTATGAGGCTCAAGGTTGTCGTGCTTATTGAATATATCAACTTAACCACTGATGTCATTGATCAAAAAGCCAATTCCAGTTCTATTATTGTGTTAGAGGGTAAAACAATTGCCAAATGACTTTGTACGGTGCACTCACTTGGTAAACAGATCTGAGATCCATTAAAGCCTTGGAGATTATCAAGCCTCAGTCCAACAATTTGTGGAGATTGCTCTAAACACCTTGCTGGTGACCTTCCTCGTCCAGTTGAAAGTCAATGGGAAACGTGGCAAGGAGCCCGCCAGCGCCACAAGCGCCCCCTGCACTTTAATTACAGCGCACCTCAATAGCCAGCTATTTCCTCGTCCCCCTCATCTCCATTATGTAACCATGTGTCCCTATCAATACCTCGGACCCACCTTTATGGTCAAGATGCGCCATGGGCTTAACAGCCGGACACATGTAATCAGGGAATCTTTGCTCCATGATAGATAATGCACAGGATGAACTGCATCTCATCAATATTAACGTCAGGACTTTAGTCCATGCTGTGCCTTGCGGTTTACTGGAGCTGCCTCGCTCTGACCTCTGAGTGAGGAACGTGGGTGTTTTCCATGTGCTTAATCATAATGCACAGTGCCTGCTGCATTGATAGGTTAATGTACCCGAGAGGATCAATGCAGTCTTGAGGACGTCTAGTACAACAGACATTTAAAGGTTCGGGAAAGGCTTTAACAATGAGTGCAGTCTGTCTATGTTAAGATCTCGATCCAGCCTAATTAAATGGGGTTGTGTAAGGTCTGGTGACTGGTTTGATGACTTACTGTAGATAATTGGCGAAAGCAGCGGTTCTAAAGAATGCAAATTCAAGCAAGAGCTCATTAAGAGCACATAAACAATATTTTCTACAGATATTTTGAAGAACTTCTTCGTAAAGATCAGCGTCAGTTCAATACTTTCTGCAAAACAGGCGCAATAATGAATGTTTGCAACCTATGGGGTCGTAAATCAGGTTAAACTCAAAGCTGTCTTGATGTGTTTTCCATCACAGTTATATAATGTTGTACTGATATTCAGGATATTTGAAGATATCTGAGCCCGATCCCTGAATAACACTGACTGGCAAGGGATCAACAGTCGAAGCATTTTCGTACTGGTAATCTCCATAAAACTTTATGCAAATCTGCCCCCGAAAAAAAGGGATAGGCTTTTTGCCTCACACGGAAAACTCAGCAATAATTGAAAAACAAGTCAGAAACTATTTTTATCCCTCTGTGCCAAGATAATGTTTTCAATCTAGTATTTGCAGGGAGGGAATGTGGTGTGCAAACATGAAAAAGTCTTTCTTAAGCTCTGTTTTAATTTTTTTTAAATAACACCTGAGTTACTGTATCTTTCTCCTCTGAAGGGGAAAAAGCCTCCTGCATGGATACAGAGAAAAACATTTGCTCCCAATGAATAAATAATGAAAGGAAACGAGGTGCTTGCATTAATTTGCAAAGCATAAAATGCAGAAATTTTCAGTCAGAGTTTTAAGCCAAGGTTTTTTGGGGGAGATCATTTACCTCACGGCGGGGTGTTACAATATGCAGCCAAATATAGCAACACTTTGGTGGAAAAACTTTAAAAATGTAGTATACTTGACAATAAATGAAATGGAAAACATTCTACAACCTTTTTATTTTATAAGGGCTGCTGCAGGATCCAAATGCAAACTAAGAGGAATAGCTGATTGTGCTTTAAGCTGAGAGATATAGGAGTCACTTCATTTATATATATATTGAAGGAAAATGTTCTTTTCATTCTCCAACTGTGCATCTTACCCTCATCTGAATCTATCCATGCTAAAATGTATACGCTGTTGACATTATATACACATTTATAGCTGTGAAAACATCACAGCTTTTCTGATATTCACCAGTATAGTGACACCATAGCTCCTACACTGCTGCAGAGCTGATGAAGAGAGTACTCACTCAATTTACAGAGGACCACTGAGCATCTGCAGGACAATTGTCTCTTTTATTTCCCAGTGTCTGGCAAGCCATAGCAGAGCTTTACGGTCCAAGAACTGGAAAGCTGCTGCCTTTTCTTGGTGGAGACCAGAAAGCAAACACAGTCGTGTGCCAGTGGCTGGTCAGTCATTTATCTTTAGAGGACAAGCCATATTGTAAATCCGACTATAAAGCTGTTGAATTAGATTTCTTTTCGCTAAACAGCTCTGCAGAATAATAATTACTACGTAGCCTTGGGCTGGTGTTTCAGAAGAGGTCCCCACCTATAGCGCTTGTGCAGAAATGCCCTGGAGCAGACCTGAGTTCGTTTACCTCCAACACTGCATTATCTCACTGTGAACAAGCAGCTTTGTTCCTGTACTTCAGTCTCCGAGGAACATCTTTCTTCGCGCTATCTGAGGAAGAAATCCTGATAATGTAGGTAAACATTTTAACATCCTTTCCTTGGCAAGGATTTGAGCGAGCAGAATAAATAATAAGAGCAATGATCTGTCCCACATGGAAAATTATTTGTGACTATGAAGTATTACATCACTTAACGGTAAGACTTAGGGGAAAAAAAAAACTTAATTAGCACCTCCAGAGAGCAGAAACAGATCCAAGATTTCAAGGGTAACACTCAGCCAAAATCTCAGCCAATATATTATCTCTCACATTAGCTGGTACCCCGCTGCAAGAGAGTACTCTTTCCATTTAGAGATATACAATATGGCAGACGCTGATGAATAAATGTAAGTCCTGGTTGCAAGCCCAAATATTCTCTGTGTTTAATAAACCAAGCTGCCATCGAGCTACTCATACTCTACTTCTACCTAAGTAAGGCTTGTATCGCAGCAGCATTATGAGTGTACGGCTGCATTTCATATTAGAAACCAGAGGAAGACAGCATCATTCTGTTTCTTTTATGTACAAGAGGATGAAATGCTGCGGAGCGTGTTGCCCCGTTCAAAGGGAGGACTTTTGTGGCGTCAATGTATTTCAAACTCACGAAATACGACCGAGCCACACTGCTCTTGGTTGGAGCCGAAGGTCTTAATTGGCATGTGATTGCCTGTCCTGAGTCATCACAGGAATGCTGGATGTTTTTTCAATGTCAGTGGCTGTGTGCAAACACATGGATCCAACAGATGGCAACATTGTTCCTTCATCACCAGAACAGGTTACTTGGCGATCTGCCAGTGAGGTATGGGTGCATCGACAAACCCTCCAAAATAAAAACAGCCATCAAAGACAAGTGTGGGCGATGACGATGTGACTAATTGTTGCCATGGTGATCTGGTCTTTGAGATAACGTCTGACGGTAAGGGAGAAAGGAGCGAGCCGTATAGGGAGTGGAGGAGCAAAATAAGAGAGGGAAAGGGGAGGAGAGGAGGAGATGAGACGGCGAGAGAAAAGGAGCACTAATGTTCCATGTGGGAGAGGAGAAAGGAGAGACGTGACCCTATAATGTAAGGTCAATTCAATGTCCTCCCAGACAGTTCAGCGATGTAAATACCTTTCGACTCATTTATTCAAGAACTGGCCTTCATCCTCTGAGAGCATCACTTCTCACTCCACAATCACTCGTGTTCAAAATGGATTTTAACACAACCACGGTCACCATTACCAAGGTTATTGCTAGTGAGGGTTTGTGTCTCTGTTTCTCTTGGGAGCATGTGTCACCAAGATGAAAGGGGTTCTTTTACCCCGAGTTTAATTATGTTACGATCCCTCCCACACCTAAAAGTCAAAAATTACATGCTCATGTATTTCTGAGGGGGAAAAAAAGTGAGCTGCAGTTTGCAGGATGTACTCATCCCTTCAATCACCTCCAGGATCCTTTCATCATCAGGCTTTGTCTCAGACCGAGGTAGCATGGCTGGCGCGTGCAGTGTGTGTGTTGTTTGCTCAAGCAGTGTTACCCCACAGCAAGTGCCGAGTCAGTGTCTGCTGTGTTAATGTTGTGCCAGGGAGAGATGCCTGGCCGCAGACTGTTGCATCAGCCCTTCCTTTTGTTTAACAGGACAATGAACACTGGATGCTAGTAAACGCAAGACGGGGAAAGTGAGGGGAAAAACTAGAGAGCATGAAAAGTAAGAGGCTCTTCATTTCAACAGCATAACGTCATCCTGTGTCTTTGTTAAAAAATCTGACTAATCCAGTTTTCCCCATGGTCAAGGTCAGCTCTTTAATAAGGCAGATATAAATCACCACTGGGTTTATATTTCCCCTCAGTGCTATCTGAGACCCTGCAGTACTGTTGTGTTATGTATTATCACATGGGAGCTGCCAGTGGTGTGGCAAACTATGCTGAGCTGTGGCTTGTCACAGCGCTGTGTGTCATATGACAACCTGCTACCTGGCAATAGTTTCCACTGGGGCTGAGCGATAAGAGGGGCGCTGCAGATAAGATGTCTCCTATTCTGGATGTGCCAGGAGCCCATGCCATTTACAAGGGAGGAACTGATCATTTTTAAAGAAGTGCTAGGACTGCCAGGACTCTGTTTCACAGTGTCCCACAGCACAAGCTGGATTTGTTTTTCACAGCATGAAAACCTCCTTTGTAGTGTGTTTGATGCCCCTCACCGAAAATGTCATTAACGGCAGAATTTGTTTTAGCGATGACTGGTGAATAGCAGCCACCACTGTACGTGACTAATCATTACTCACTCCTCCGACTGCAGTGTGCCTGATAACGACGCAGGAATGTGGACTTGTCTTCACTCCCACACAGGCTGTTGCTAAATGACAGTGAAGTGACGAGTCCTGACGATTCTGACATGATACATGTCGTCTTTCGCCGAGCAAAATTCGTCAGTAACACCCGTCACGGTGCCACTTGTCAACGGCGCTCCTGCTACTCGTCGTCGTGCCTGTCACTGTGATGTTACAACAAAAAAAGACGGCCCTGTTCCCTTTTCCCCCTACAACTGCATCACCTTGTGTCCTGTATAATGTGAAAAAGCCTCTATTTTGTACATTTTCTAATGCAGGAAAATTGTTGCAAATGTTTTTCTCCAGCCACATCGTGCTGGGAGAGAATGTGTTTTTTTCATGTAATGCACCCCTGGGTGTCCTCTCTGCTCTCTCCCTATGTTTACAGGACAATTTGTTTCAGCAACAACCTCTCAGCAGGAGTGTGTTAAATTAGTGAGGCCTGTGTGGGCATCGGGCTGCATTTCAGCGTATGTGTGTGTATTCTTCCTTGTGTGCTTCACGTAAGCTTGAACTAGGCAGTTGCGAGAAACTCCGCGTAATAGCAATCAGCTAAGGCTTCATTAAAATGTAAATTCTACCCGAGCCTCTTGTGAGTCTTTACAGTGCTTCCAAAATAACCGAGCGAAGGCCTTCTGGGGACTTAACGTATGATCTAATCTGAGTGTCTTATTTGAAACCTCCCTCTCTCTCTATGAAGGCAGAATTGGAGCGCCCCGTCTGATTTGGGGGGAACAGAACACTTAGAACCGATGCCTGGCCGGCTTTCAGACCGTCCCGCTTTCCCTGTTTGTTTGCTTTTCAAGAGCAGCACAAAGCTAATTAGACAGCTGGTGTTGAGCCAATTTGTGTCCCTCAGTCTGTTGTTTACCCACTTTTTGCATAATGCAGACGTGATTGTTGACATTGTATGATGCTGCTACATGGTCACAAGTGGCCATTTGGTTTATTTTCTTGGTGTAGCCTGAGTGGCAGGAAGCGGGGCTTTCTTGGTTCGGGGAGGCACACGTGTGTCAATTGTGTGTTTTTATGTAGTGAGTACTCATTCATTTTGCAATTAGGACAGATATACAAAGAGATTGCACTGCTGCTCGAGATCAAGTAGCCACAGAAAACCCACTGACCGCGTTGTGGTCACATAACGCTCCAATTCAAATTACCGCACTCAAACTAGAGCTCATTCAAAATCTTGGATCCAATCTATAATGAAACAATACAACTCCTTCAACTGCTGCTAAATTTCTGTAACTTTTTTTCCCCATCAATATTCCATTTTGTGATTATCATCGTCATTGTGATCATTTTCCTGAAAAACATTTCATCTAAATTATTCTGAAACTACAGAGGCATTAAAAGAGTGCAGACCTCCACCAAAGTCAAAAGTCCAATCTTGTATGACTGTTGCAAATGCAACTATTATGTATGTCTGGGTATATGTCCAAAACAGAGTGATGTCAAAATATGGTTGTGCCCAGCCGAAGCCTCATCATCTCAGCCGTGCATTTATTATGTACTTATACATTTGAAATATTTCATTTTTCCTTAATATCTCAGATAGACTTCATCCAATTCATATTTGGATGTGAGCATAATTAAGAGAAGAAGAAGGAGACGTACTTTATTAATCCCTGAGGGGAAATTCAAATTTTCTTTCACTCTGTTGTCATGTACAGACAGGCCTGAGATACACACACATACACAAACAGGAGCTATACATGCATTAAATGGAGAGTTGTCAGAGCAAGGGGGCTGCCCATGGATGGGCGCCCCAAGCAGTTGGGAGTTCTGTGCCTTGCTTGAGGGCACCTCGTGGTGCTGGCTCCACACTCCATATTTGGTCCGGATGGGGACTTGAGCTGGCGACCCTCTGGTTCCCAAACCAAGTCACTATGGACTGAGCTACTGCCACCCCGTGACACATGTGTGATATGTGTGTATTAACTTTCTATAGCTGCAAATTAGTTCAAGAAAAAAGCTTATTTGCAACTGCACTGGTTCTTCCATGACACCACTGTCCTGAGGCAAATTTGTGCTTCGAAGGGCAGCAAAGGAATGACCCGCCCTACTCTGCCTTACTCTGTCTCTGGTTGGCTTAGCCTGACATTCTTCACCTAACCAATCTCACTCCTCTTGCCTACGGTCCTGTTTATATGACAATGATTTCAACCGAAAACGATTGACTTTAGTTGCATTTTGGCTTACTGTTTACACGACAGCGGCGTTCTGGGTTTGAAAAACAATTTTGTAGAAACAGCACCGTCTCCATCGTCATGTGAACTTGCAGTTCCTCTGAAAAAGGAGACTATCACAACAACAATGGCGGACTCCCGAGCTCTGTTTGTGCTGCTCACGCTATTGAATTTATCAACGCTTCTCCAGCAATGTGTAGATTTACTGTAGCAACTTCACCTCGTCGTTCATCCAGACAAATGCTTGTGCGGTTGCCATTTTGTTTGTTTATACATCACCGCTCTGTAGAAGGAAGCGCAGGTGCACAGGCATGTGTTGTTTCATTACAAAGTCACAATGCCAACTACTGGCCTGGCATGTATACTACAGCATTTTTGGTCATTTTTGCAGATCCATGTGCATGGCGATTGTTATCAAAACATTGTCGTCTGAATGTGGAACTTTTTTCAAAACGAAAATGAGAAACCTAATCAACCCAACTAACAAAGGCAAGTACTAGCCAGTCAGTGGACGAATAGGGCAGGTCATGTGATCGCCTCCTTAGGAAATGAAAACTCACGTCGCTCCCTAGTGACTGCTTTCTGTATGAAGTTTGAGCAACTCCATGTGCAGGCTACCCCAGGGGATTATTGGTACCTGTGAATATGGATTGTGATATGAAGTAATCACATTTCTACAACTGACAATGTTTTGCCATCAGTGAACTTTACTACCAACTATTTCAAGATCGATGGCATTTATTCCACCAAGGCCAAATGCCCTGTCTTGCAATGTTAACAAAAGTGAAAAATAATTTGTGTATCTGCTCTGTGATTCAGATCTGCTGCAAAATTTAATGGGTTTGTCCTTGCTTCGTGCTTCACCCCTCCACCCAGTTTCATTAAATAAGGCCAGTAGTTTTTCAATCCTCGTGACAAAGAGACAAACTGAACTGAAAACATGACCTCCTTGGCAGAGGTAACTAGGATATCCAACCATGGAGTGAAAGCTAATTATTACAACAGAGCAAGTACAAACCTGCACTTTACACATTTCTACAGAAAACTGTACTTTTGGTCTTCACTACATTTATATGACAGCTGTAGTTAAAGTTACTTCTAAGATTTTTACCTGTGCCATGTGTGATATCCTACTTTAAATATGCCTTAACTTTTAAAATATGCCATAACCCCATCTGTATTTTCTTTTCCCCTGTGTTTTGCTCTTCATGTTTTCTTTGCTTATTGCCCTTTTAATGTAAAAAATGTTTACAAATAGATAGATTTACCTATAAAAACATATAAAAAAACCCCTCAAAATTGTGATAAAACTAAAATACTTTACATAATTAACAGTATACAAAAGCATTATAATTAGGAACAGTTGCATCATTAAAAATGCAGCTTATGGGTCAGTGCATCAAATCTGCCTAATTAGTACGTCTTATTTTATTTTATTTGACATTTTAAAGGTCTAGTGAATAGCATTTAGTGACATCTAGTGGCTGAGGTTGCAGATTACATCCAACTAAAACCTCTCCTGCGTGCCAAGCGTTAGTTTGTCCATTCTGGGCTACTGTAGAAACAAGACTCTGTGGGAGAAGGCCTGCTCTGTTTGTAGATATAAACATTTTATTTTAAGGTTAACAAAAAACCCAAAGATTCTTATTTTCTGGTGATTACACACTACAGAAAACATACTTATAGATTACATTTCTGCCAATACATCCACCTTAAGGCTGCACACTGGTCCTTAAAAACAAATATATAAAAGGTCAAACATACACTAGACCAAATACATAAAATTAAAATGCAGAGCATAACACCATGAGGTTGAATGAATTACTTATTTTCATTTTTTTAATCTTACTTCAGCTAATACTTCATACTTTTAATTAAGTAACCTTTTGAATGGACAAGATGTACTTTTAATGGATTTTCCCCCATGGTCATATTGTAACTTTAAATCAAGTAAGCATCTGAAAGCATCTTCCATCGCTGTATTCTGTACTGTACTCACTTTGTGTGAATATGTGCTAAAGCCTTTGGATTAAATATTATAAACTTCACTAAAAGGCAGTCAATAAATGTGGGAAGGCAGAGTAATTTGCTTGACTTTTAAGGTCGAGCAAATTAAAACCTAAAAAGTTTTGTGAAATGGTAGTAATAACCTGAGGGGGGTGTTCAGTATGTTTTATGCACCGCGTGTGTCTCGTGTGTTTCAGATTCCCAGCAGCTAATTCATACCTGATGAACACAAAATATTTGTTCAGACTTTCATTCTCTACTTTCACTGCTGAAGTTGTCTCTCTCACAAATGACACAATGCTTTCATTTGACATGTCTGAGTGATGTGACCCTTAAGTTCCCACGTCTCCAGCCTCTCATTATGACGAATCAGATCAATGCACATTGACATGTAACATCCATCAATCCATCTTGTATATCCACCCATCCTATTCAGAGTCCCTGGGAGCTGCAGCCTGTATACTGTAGGTGCTGCAGACTCTGCACAGGTCACCAGTCTATCACAGGGCTAACACATACAGACAAACACATTCACACTCACGTTTGCACCCACAACAGGAAATTAAGAGTCTCCACTTCACAAGATCTGCATGTTATTGCACTGTAAGAGGAAAAAAGGAGCAACGGGAGGAAACCCACGCAGATACGAGGAGAACATGCAGACCGCACACAGAAAAGCCCCAGCTGGTCGGGTCGGATTCTTGCTGAGAGGCAACAGTAAACCGCTGAGCCATCCTCACGCAACAACCAACAAAATAAGTTGTTCACTACATTTCTGCTTCATGCAAAGTTGCAGACTGTGTTGGGGGTAAAATGTAGTTAATTAAGTCAGGAATGGGCAAAACTACATGTTGCAAAATGCCACATATATATAAAAAATAAACAGCAAAATACTGCAATCCTATCTACTGAAGTAGCATTATTGCTCCTGGCTGTCTTTTCCCAGGTGGTTCCTGTACCATGAATTATAATGAATTATAACTTGGACCGGAACGGAGTGTATGTCGCTGCTTATGACAAAAGAGTCATAAGGGAATTTACCAATCATGTCATATCATTTAAACTGTTTGCAATATATAGTAATATTTCATTTTAAAATGGGTAAACCATCACATTTCTGCTCTCCCCCATCTCCTCAGTGACAAACTGGGCAGGAGTCTGAGTGTGTTCGATTAGAGGAGGACACCACTTGGGAGTGATTAAAGTTTGATGAAGCATGCGTCTGCCCACAGACAGAAATGTTGTTTTGGGGTTGTTGCACTGGTTACTCTGCCAAAGTGACACACAAAATATTTTTAGAGGTTTAAAATAAAAAAGATATAGAACACTTATTTGGTACAAATTACTCTGAGAATATTCTACGTATTCACCTTGATGCAAATGATAACATGGTATGTTTATTCCAATGAATACATGGAACATGCATTCACTTGATCCCTGCATTCATTTTCAAGCGATTTAATGCTGCAGCAGTGACCCTCAGGGAAAAGAAGCAGAAGGTATCTGAATAAGAAGCTAGTTTATTTCTACAAATGTGAGAATTAGCTTAACTGCTTTCAATCATGTCGTTCTTCAGGTGAGGATCTCTGGAGAATACTTCAGGAAAGAGAGGCATGACACAGAGCGAATGAATGACAAATGAGTGGACTCAACAAGTTGAATCACATCACTATGATAACGTATGTGTCCCTCTATTTATCATAATTAACAGTTCATCCATTCTTACAGCATGTATGGCTGCTTTAATGAATTTGCCTCCAACTTTATATTTCACTAAAGACAAAGCAAACTACACCATTTGTGTGTGGAATTATTATAATTCAGGCTAGTGTTGGGCAATGTGACAATATATACCCTCTGATTACATATATATGTCTACCGTCAGAGATTTTGCCACACTGTTAATACTTTGGTATATCTCTCTAAAATCTCGACCCTTATTAAGCCATATATAATCTTTATAAACAGATGTCTGCATATGATTGCAGAATCTGTAGGAAACGGTTCAAGATTTTGGCATGGGAAGTGTTCTACTTTCTGTTTGTAGTCAGAGTAGTACTGACCAATCACATCTGAGCAGCAGGTAAATAGTCCATGGGGACAGGTGGTACAAGTGGGCTGAAATGCAATGTTGGAGCGCATCAGCTATCGTCTGATGATGATATAGCTTCATATTGGCTTTTTAAAAATGTGTCTGCACTTCAGGCTGTTTTCATTCATTTTTCTGTAACCACTTATCCTGTTGGGGGTTGTGGGGGGGCTGGAGCTTATCCCAGCTGACATTTGGTGAGACAGGTCGCCAGACTATCGCAGGGCTAACAAACAGAGACAAACAACCATGTCTTTGGATTGTGGGAGGAAGCCGGAGCACCCAGAGAAAACCCACGCTGACACAGGGAGAACATGCAGACTCTGCACAGAAGGGCCCCCCCTCACCCTGGGTTTGAACCAGGAACCCTGCTGCTGTGAGGCAACAATGCTAACCACTGCAACACCATGCCACCTGTTTTTATGCGTTGTTCATATGTATAACTACGAAAAGTAATGCACCAGATTTGTGTAGCCCATGGAATCATGAGCCAGTACTTTGTGTATAACCCATGAAATCTGAAGGCTGTGATCATGTGACCAATGTGCTATCAGAGTAAAGAAAGTTTAATGTTCGTCGTCACCAGGTTTATTTTCTTTAACCTAACCTACATAACTTTACGTTACGTTACGTGACAATGGCATTCATGGGGCGCTAATTTGTAAGCTATTATATGAACTGCTGTAGGAGGATATGTTGCTGCACTCACATGCAGATTTCTTTTCATAAAGATTAGCTGAAAACACCGGCACACAGACGAGACAGTCTTGGTGCAGATATCCGCTGGCTACACCGGATCTTCCAAAACATCGACAGCTGTCCCCAGAAGCTTAGCGTTGTCAGACCGTTAGCTGATGGGTTCCAAGACCGGGCCATAGTGTACACTGTTGCATGCTGTTTTATGGCAGAATTCGATTTTTGTATATGCATGATTTAGTGCATTTACTCAATTAATTTTCCAAAGAATGTCACATCTATAACCGTATCACGACATGAAATGATATACAGTGATGACGGATTCCACTCCATCCCTTTGTCAGGTGAAAATATAGTCATTGTCTTGAATAAGTGTAATCCTGTCATGCTGCTTTCAGAAAGGGCCACAACACCAGCTATTCAAACTCCTGTAAACACCTGTTCTAAAAATACAAATATTTAAGCTATACAGACAGAGTATTACTAAGTATCATAATCATCCGCACACCCACTGAGACTGTCCTGTCAGACACCACGCTGCCAGCTGGTTCAAAATTGTGAAATTTGTGACAACCAAAGCTAAATATGCGTACAGTTTTCCCCCAGTGAAAAGCTCGGTTGCGTCAAGGCAGAACAAGACGAGTCTTTCTCTCAAAGGGATTCATGCTGCAGACCACAAGAAGCTTTTGAAGGCAACAAAAGTTAGTGTGTATGTGTGTGTCATATTCTTTTTGTGATATGTGGCTCTTTATTTGGTGAAGAATACCACCACTATTATTGTATTTTCCATCCTACCTACAGGACAAACTCCTTTTCTTTGAATCAAGGCTGAATTTGGTTTAACCGTGATTAATGAAGCGCGGCTGCGCTGCATTATGTAACGTGCTGCATGACTACACATAGCGTGAGGATGCATAATGTATTTACTGTATTCAGGATGATACTGTAGGTAGTCTCCTGCCTGTGGTGCATGATGGCTGGACCAAGTGAACCAGTTATTTTACTATGTTAGTTGTTTGTCTTTGCTTCACTGCCCCAAACACAAATTCACATTACGTTCACGTTGCTGCACTTGACAAACCTTCTCAGTGTTTTCTAATTGCCTATTATTTCCATAAATTCAATTGTGCCTGAAAGGATATTATATTTGTCAGCACAAAAGTCTGCAACAAAACTTGTTTTTGGTTTTGTATGAGATTTAAGATTAAAGAACTCGCCCCCTCCAGAAATAAATAGTTAAAGAGTGAATAACTACTGATCTGGACCAAAGCGTGCTTGGATAAAAGTTGGCATATCGAGCTGCGGAAAAGCATCAGACAAGGGAGTAATTGGTTTCTTAGGGACACGTGGCAGGGTGTCAACTGAAAGGTTACAAGAGGCCATCAGACGTGCCGCTCCACACACCAATGACCATTCTAAAGAAGCCCTCATCATCGCCCATTCACATCACGTTTATCATTATGTCAATACACGTACAGGTATCTTGGCAGAGACTAATGCTTGTAGATACTTGTGGAAACTTCTCTTTGAGTCCTCTTAGCTTTTGAATGTGATATAATTGCATGTAGCATAAAAGAAAGATCAAAAGGAAACAGAATAAAAGTTCAGTGCCGAGGGGGGTCAGGGGCCGGCTAAGAAAAGAAAAAGCAATAACCTAAAAGTAATAAAGGATGCACTGCTCCGAAAGTGGGTGTTTGCTGATTTGTTTGCCCGTGCTTTTGGTGCTTATGTGCATATTTTCCTTCTCATAGTCGAGACTGAATGAGATGAAGGCTATGTTTGGGATGGCGAGCTCTTTGTCTAAATGTGACTCTTTATTTCCTTTGTCAGGGGGAAGTCAGATCGCGACCCTTTGCTTCTGTCAGTCATCCCTTCAGCCCCGGGGGAAGCAGTCTGTCTTTATCACGCGGGCCTTCCATCCACGGCTGTCCTTTTGTTTCAGACTCTATTCATAGATCATAAAAAGAGAGACGTCTTTTCTCCCCGTCTCTCTCTCTTTAATCCTATTTTTGTCCTTGTGCGGCTTGATTAAGTTGTCATGTGCGAGGCTGTATCCTCTCGCAGCCTATTCATCCTTGCAGTGTAATAATTATCAGAATGGATGCATCTTATAAACACACACACACACACACACACACACACACACGCACCACCCTGGGGGAGGCTACAGGTGGGGAGCTCACGTCTCTTATCATCAACAAACCAAATCAATCAGTAATCACATTCCCAGGGAGCGTCGTCTTATCAAAGTGGAGCAAAACTGGGCATTATGTGATGCATGTAAAGCATGCTAAAAATGTCCTCCTGTGTCTATATTTGCACACATGTTCATGTTTCTGTGTGTGTGTGTGTGTGTGTGTGTGTGTGTGTGTGTATGTGTGCCTGGTTGCACTACATGCCTGTGTGAGCCATGTACAGTATCTGCTCCCAGAGTACTTAGCCAGAGGAGCTGTCTACTGTTTGAATAAGGGCAGTCAGTCACCGGCACTAAAGAGAACATTCATCAAGCACTTTCACAGCTTACACCTGTTTCTGCTGGCTAAGACAGACAAGCTGGGACGGCTGCGGTGCCACATCACTCTCCGCGCTCTCCCCAAGTGTTCCTGAGGGGGCTACACAAACATATTGTTCCTGATGCTTTTCACATTAGCTCCCTGCAATGACCATCACCATTTATAGGTAAATAAAGCTAACCCGCCCCGGCGTGACAAGAAGCGCGCAAACGAGGACACGGTTGTTGTTAAATCGCGAGTTCACCTGCATCTCTGCGGTAGTGGTGCATTTCAAACAACATCTCAGCGCCATCATCCCTTACGGTTGACTTATGCTTGACTTCACCGAGGGGGACATGACCTCACACACTGCTAGTGGTTTGATACAGTTGTTGCCAGTAACAGCAGGCATGGATGCCCGCTGCTCAGCCTTGTTAAACTGTAGGACTGTAGCGCTGCATAATTTCCTACTAATATGACAGCTGTGTTCTAATCATGATAAAGGGCTGACTGTGATGCACGAGGACCCAGTGGCCTCACCTTAGTGCTCAAAGCGTTGCTCCCTTTCAGTACTCCGCTGCATCACACATAATTGCCTAACTCCATTCTGACATGGCCACTCAGTGGAATTGGGCCTTTCTAGCTCCACATATCACACTCCTCTCTTTGGGTGAGGTGTGTGTGCGTCTGTCACGATTTTGTTGGTGCTCTCTTTAGTGTGCATTTCCTTATATGGACAGGATATGGGCATTATTAGTGTGATCCATCAGAGGATATGCGTCACTCTTTTATATTTTCTTTCCTCCCGCCTCAGGTTTTGATATTACACTCTTATCTTTTTCGCGCTCCTGTTGTCTGCCGTAGTGCAGGAGAGGGAAAAAAAAAGGCTCCTCCACTCCTCTCGCATGCAGTACACATTCACGGCTTTATCGATTTCCTTTAAAATTGTATTTGCAGAAAACAGGAAGAATGTGGGCTTTAATATTTCCTACTCTCTGCAACACCTGGTCTGGGGTTGCTAGGTAACACGTTGCACGGCAGTGTTTGATGTGTGTGTGCTCTTTGCAAATGGCTTTGATCCTCAGCACACTGACAGACTCTCCACAGAGTTGCCTTCCCCTGGTAGTTTTGGCACCTCATCACACTGTGGAGACTAAAACGTAACTGAAAGCTCCCAAGTGAAATGGAATACCTACCTTGTTAGGCAAAGTAGAAAAGGGAAGCTGTCCAGCAAAGTTTTAGCTTTAAACTCTTTTCATTAAGAATGCTACAGGACCAGGCAGGCGGTGCCTCCGAGTTACAGAGTCATGTGACAAAGGAGACTGCGGCTCTCTGGAAGCAACAGACTGCATTATGTTATGCTCTCATCAAGAATGAAAAAGATACTGTTTAATATAACAGACTTTTAAAGGGCTACCACTTCAGTGCACCCACAGTCAGGTGCATTAAAGTGACACAAAGGTCAGGCATGTTAGTGACAGTATCCTTTAAAGGTAAACCATACAGGATTGTCACTTACTCTTTATAAACATGCTAGCCAGTGGAAAGTAAAAGCCAAGCCCAGAATTACTCACGTCGTGTTGCGTTGCTATGGACCAATTCAGGGCGTATTTTGGTTGCTAGGAAACTACATTGTTGTTCCACTTAAACATCCGGCCCTGCCACTACAGCACAGGTCTTGAACTGAAATACACACAGTGGGAAATTGCAAAATTAGTTTTAGGACCTTGCAGCTCAGTGGTAGGTTGTTCCCTTCGGCGAGGTACAAACTTGATGTCAGACATAAAAGCCTATCGCTTTCTCAAAGAAACGAACCGGCACAAAGCATTGATTTCAGTGGTCGAACAAAAGAACTGGACACCATCTGAAAACTCCAGTAGTCTGTTGTTTCATTACCAGTAAGTTTTCGCAATTTTTTTGAGAATGAAAATGACAAGACACACAACACACACAGATACAAATGCTCCTCTCTCTCTGTTGGTTTGTGATTGTTCGCTTGAACAAGCTTACTTACTGGTAATGAAATGAGCACTACAGGCTACTGGAGTTTTCCGATGGTGTCCAGTTCTTTTGTTTGACCACTGCAGTCCATGCTTTGTTCTGGCTCGTTTCTTTAGGCCCTACCAGAAGCCTAAGTGGAACAACAATGTCGTCACCCAGCAACCGAAAGATGCCATGAAAGGGTCTATATTTGCGTGTCTCTTGGATGCTTGCTGCTGAGGGCAGCTGGTCGCTACCTTTTTATAAAGCCCCGACATCACTTGGTTGCTGTGGGGGTCCAAAATACAGGCAAAGGGCAGAGTCTTTACATAAAAAAATACACCGCCACACACCTCCAGTGAGCGGATCACTTCTGTGAGTCTATACATTGTTTTTGAAGGAAAATCCTGCAAAGTGTTTCTTTAATGCATAGTGGGATCTTCAGCGTGATACTTCCCTGTGTTGCACTTAATTAAAACACTTTCCAAAACACTCCCTGCACGACGTTTTACTTCTGCACAGTGACATTTTATTTTTTCAACATAGTAAAGTCTGTTATCCAGGCACAGTAAAAGGCTTTGTTAGGGAGAAAAAATATCTTTCTATAACTCACTTCACTGACGGCGGAAACAGTCAAATTTATTGCTTGAAAAAACACACGTTATAGCATCTGTTTTTAAGCTGATGGGTACATTTTCAACTGGAAAACCATTTTGAAGATAATCAAATGTTTTTAATGCATAATTTACAAACATTATTCTCAGTACAGGCATACAAATCAGCATATAAAAGAGTTCCCACCTCTTACTGCTGTTGTAAATAAAGCCCATCTTAAAGATCCAAGTTAATTCTACATTTTATGCAAAACAATTTATTTATTGTCCACCAACGTGAGGTAGCTAAAGGGTAACTTTTGGCCTGTGACGAAACAAAGAAAATCAAGATATAGAAAGCACAGAATTATTAGAAAACCATTTAATCACTGAAGCCTCCCGTTAATGTGTTTGCTTAATTTTACGAAATGAAAAGACACACTATTACAAAGCTGAGCCACATGAACTAACTTGAGAAATGTAGATTCAGGTGGGCATTTTCTGAGGTAAAACAGTCTGAAAGTAATCACACTCGCTTTGCTATTTGCACCTGCACAACACTTTGGGCCGGAGGAAGAGACGGAGCGAGCGAGAGAAATGGGGTGTGCAGCGACTGGCCCTGCACGCCGGTGCATTCGAGGTTGTGTGAGGTTATTACAGGTTTGATTATTGAGTTCCACAGGGCAATTGGCTCAAATGAGGGCTGACAGCTTTGGAGGGCAGCAAACAGCTGGAGAGCTCATCTCTGCCAGCAGCCATATTAAGACCATTTCACTCCCAGGTGCATCAGCTGCTATGATCTGTGATTAAGGCATAACTAATGAAGAGTTGATGAAAGTAATCAGGTGCCACTGCATCTGCAGACGCTTTCAAGATGCTGGAACTGTGTCTTCATAGCTTTACAGGAAAATAAACAGGCAGAATGTTAATAATGACTTCGGGGTTTAAGGTGGAACCCCGGCATTAAATAGATTCTTTACAAGCTACTCGTACTGTCATCGTCCCTTAAGAGACTAAGTAGAGCGCAACGAGCTCATCTGTCACAGCCATTTGAATAAGTGCCAATATACGTCAATACGGTGTCACACAAGTGTCACTTATATACCGATTCATATCTGTAGCCTAGCAACCAATCAACAGCTGGCAGCTAGGCAACAAACTAACCAGCTTCACTGCTTTGTACTTCTGCGAGAAAAGACATTATGTATGGCACTGCCTCTCATGTAATACTGCTTAATTGTTAACTCGAATCCTAAACTGCAGAGCCATAATGAAATGATCTTTTGAATTCTTCTTTTGGGCGGGGTTGGATTTGGCTGAAATCCATGTGCATCAATTTTTGAGTGTTACACTTACTGCAAAACGATGTCAAAGCCTGGTGGAAATGAATTGACATAATCTCTCCTTAGTGCAATATGTATGAGCAACCACTCACCGTGGCAAAAGAAAATTTGGCCCGATGTAATGCACAACGTGGGTGTTCGGACCCCTGAGCAACTTGTAATTGCATTTCATAATGGTTATTTCTTCCTCCTTACCCTTTTTTCTTGCAATATGGGAGATAATGGAGCGCTGCATAGAAAGGGAATGATAAGGTGTTTACCAGGTTCAAAAGATTTGTGTGATTTTGCCCGAAACTAGCATTTTTGACTTTGATGTAACCGAACACACAGACAACCTGTCATTTGGTTGGTGGGGAGCCCACCACACACGCTGATAGTAGCAGTAGGTTTCATTCATCATTTAATTCTTCGGAGATGTCTCATCAGCCTGTCACCTGTTGTGCTGGCGGTAAACAAGAATGAATGATGAATTACAGAATTCAATTAGGTGACAGCAGCTGTCACAGAGGCTAGTTAAACTATTTGCGGTACTAATCCTGTGAAAGTCTGTGGAGAATTTTTTTCTTCATAGTGCTGCTTGTGGTCTAGCCTCCTGTTGACAAACGCTACATCACCGTAGAGGACAGGAAGCCGAATTGCATCTCAAGGCTGTTTCCATGTAATATTCATTGTCATCTGAGAACACAGCGGCCTCAAGTTTTAGATCAAAAGCATTTCTATTCAGCAACAAGGGAAAGCGTTTGAGCGTGGAGGAGGAATTCACAAAACGCCTTGGTCTGTCTTTGATATTTTTGTTTTCTATCGGACCTTTGGCAGTGAAAGAGTTCAGTCCATGGACGGTCATGCTTGTAACAAAGAACTGCATCTTTGGGGAGTTACATCATCTAGTGGCATGAAGTTGTATGAATCATCAATCAGGCTTAGTGTTACTTAAAGCAGGAATATTTTGCTCATGTTCTGTGCTGAGTGAAACGTACATTACATGAGGCAGAGGCATTAATCTTCCTTCCTGGCATCATGGTGTTTGTTTGATGCCATTCCTTAACATAGACTTGCTTTTGACATTCCTCATGCTGCCATCCATTCAGCTACAGTAATGCAGCTCCACATGTAGTCCTGCCTAGGCAAAAAAAAAGAGTGTTACAACCATAATCTTAGACAAGCAATCAATGTTTACGAACATGATGCAAAACCCTCACCGCGCTAATCTGCCAAACAACAGAGATAAAACTGGAGCACTAACAAGTGAAATGGAGATTTTCTGCAATGAATCATTTTTTATTTTTCATTTCGAATCATCACAATATGTGATACTGGTATTTTGTGCACAATGTCAGCCACCCGTTCACTGTCAGCTGTCACTGTTGCTACCAGTCCTCAGAGTTGTCTCGCTGACATTTTCAACAGAGTCTCGACTATCTTGCCTCGGGACTAGAAATATCTAAATTTAGGGTACAGTATGTGAAAACCATGTGAGATGTGGGATTGAATGGTTTGTTTCTTTCATACTTTTAGATTAATACCATTAAAGGCACACGCACGACTCCCAGGGAAATCTTATCTTTGTATCTCTCCATACATACACATCAATTTCACCCTCCTCTGTAATGCTTGATAAAATGCGAGATGTAAAGTGCTTTGCTTTTGCATAAAATTCCCTCGTAGGAGTTGACATTATATTCTCGATGGTCTAATTTAAGACTGATGAGGAGATAAAGCACATTTATTTCTTGACCAACAGGATTTGCCTTCTACATCCATTTCTTCCTCCCACATATGTGCACATGTTGAAGTGATATATCGAAGTCCAACCAGTTCATTAAATATCCATTTGTAATTTCCGGAGCTTTACAGATAGCTGGCCTATTACATATTTAGTTGACTCCGCTGCTGCACAGCACAGAAATCAATCTGCAGGGAGATACAATGTGCAGTGGCTGATGTGAGGACCCCCTCCATGCCACACTTATACATGTTTTATTACATTCCTCCCACAATTGATCAGGAGCTCTTCTGATTAGCATTTGGAGGACATCTTTGACAATACTCAAAAAGGCATCAGAAACTGCTAGCACAGAAGATGAATAGTTTCTCGAGTGTCACTGTACAAAGAGATACCAGCTCAAAGCCGGAAGATCAAAAGTCTGAGTAATCTGATAAATCTATGCGAGGATGGACAGTGGACCCACTTGATACAACTACAAACATACTTTTGCATTTATTTACTGTACCACTGAAAATTATTTATTCATTATTCAGACTTGCAATAATGATGCAAATGTTGTTGTTTTTTTGAAGTGGTGGTCAGAAAAAACACCAGGAAAAAAAATCATGAGATACTCTGTCAGATATAATTTCCCAGGAGCAAACAAGCTGACATCACAAATGATGGCAGCATCTTCACAACGCCACGTTTAAGCCGAGGATACACACTATATGCTCCTCAGCAAGAGGACACGAGCAGGAAAGCAGTAAACGCTTGTTTATCTTTTGTGCAAGCCGTGATTTGCATTTCAAAGGAGGTATTTATTTCAAGATGCAACAGTAAATAGATTCTACAGCAGTAAAGGCCAGTGTTTAGCGTCTCTGAACAGCAATATAGAAATCACATATCATTAATTAAGACAAAAAGCAATGCATAACATTAGTGTAAAGATACATGCGTTGTTCAACAATGGCTATACCAGGGTGGGGAAACATGTGACAAAGCAGCATATTACATGTTCAGAATTACAACAAAGTGATGGTGAACTCATAAAAAACAAGATTTACAATTATTATGATTTAGCTTGTGGAAAAGACAGTCCATTCTTTTGCGCCGCAGAGCACACCAAGGTCTGAAGTACTGATGATACTCTAAAGTGTTAGATTGATAGGATACTTGGTCCCTGAGTGAAACAGGCCATTTATAACAGCCTGAGTACAGCACGTCCCTGACAGCAAAAACTCACCTAATAATCCTTGAAACCTGGGACAACCTGACTACTGCACTTCAACGCCAAATAAATGCTTTGGAATAGACCAGAAACTACCTCATGGTTTTATCTTTTTTTGTTTTACAAGGTTAGTATAACACAATGCATTCATCTCTTTACATTATTGCTTGAACAAGATATTTTTCTTTAACTGTAACTGCATAAATACCACGGGGGTTATTTCACATTATGAAGTAGTACAATAGCAGCACACTGAAAGACAGGTACAAGGTGTAAGTTAAATCAGCTGGGAGTTTTGTGTCGCAGATGATTTAAGTTTAGTGTGAGTGAGGGCGCATCCTTAGGACTGATAAGTACGTGTGTGTCGGGGGAAGGTCCTGTCTTTTTGCAGTGCATAATTATTTCATGTTACATGCTTACTCCCAGAGTTAAGTTCTGCACTTCATCAAGTCCTGAGGGATGTTGGAGGGCCAACTGTTGTTGCCTCTCACTTCTTCCTCTCTGGAAAGTGGGGCTATGTAGATAAGCTTGCGTTCCACTTTGGCTGGCTCATCTGCTGAAACGCCGACTGTGTGGAGGATATAAAGCAATACCCCGACAAACCCTGGCAGTGCAGCTAAGAGAAGGAAAGAGGTTAATGGGAGCCCATCCCATTCACATGCTAGTATTTAATGAGTGTGTTAGGGTGAAATGCAGTTATCATCAATGGCATCTCTCAATGAAAGTCATTTAAATAATTCCAAGATGCAGTTAAACTGTGAGAGCGAATGTGAGTGTTGCCAGGCAATCAGCCCTCCTAGCAGAGAAGGCTGTGGTAATAGTCTGCACGATCCAAAGGGACAAAGGCTGTTTCGACTGTGCTTGCCCTGAGCTGGATTTACAAAGCAAACAGCTGATTGCATGAATCAAGAGTCAGGTATGTGCCTTAAATATGTCAGCCTCCTTTGCTCCTCCTTTAAAAACACAAGAGGGAAAAGACAGCTACGTCAAATGCAACAGCTTTAAAAGACAGGTTAAGAGTCTTATGAGTGCACAGAAATTTTGGATATAACATTTATCCTGGCTGTAAACTGGTACAGAAGGTATGAGCCGACAGCGCATGAGAGTCAAATATTATCTTGGCAAAGCAGAGAGCCAAGAACAGGGCAGTTCAAGATACCACAAGCAGACCTGCTAGTTCAAAAGAGGGTTCATATTGTGCGTCTACCAATAAGGACAGACCCCGAGAGAGTACGATAACACTGAACTGGTGTCAGCCAATGTGTGCCTTTCATCGGGGGTGCGCCCTGGGTGACAATCAATCAATACCAATGAAGTTAACACAGATAGCTGCTGAGAAGACTGTAATGGTAGATAGGAAAATAATTTTAGATTAATTATTTCCTAATGTGAAGTTGCTAATAGTATGTAAATATGTGGGCAAATTATAGCCCTGCTATTTGGAATCTAATAGTCAAAAGGTTGTGCTAGTAGTCGGGCATAGCCTCATAGGGAATAGTAATTAAAAAGTATAGATAAGCTGAAGAAAATGAAAGATTACAATAATGGATCATAACAAATGAGATCTATTCTAACTTATCTGGGACTTCACATTCCTATAAACTGTTCCCACTCAATTCCTCTCCCAGTTTTGAAATTATTACTACATAATGTGAAATCTGCAGATAGTGTGTTTCTTCCCCACGGTGTGCAAAGGAGGAATCTCTCCCATGGCTGTTAATATGTAAGAGCAGTCCAGTTCTGCCAGCCTCCAAAGCTTTGACAAACAATTGAAATGTGAAATGAATTAAAATTCTATTTTAACATTTTAATATGCATTTATCATTGTTGTAGGCTATCTTACATTCTCATAAACACCAAAAAAAAAGAGAAAGTTCTAGTATTTCGTCAATTGATGTGTGCATCATACGTTGTCTAGGGTAGTGGTTCCCAACTGGTCCAGCCATGGGGGCCAGATTTCTCCTTAATCATGTGTTCAAGGTCCACACAGTTTAATACTTGCCATTTGGCCATGTCGTCGAGCTAATTTGCTGTCTCTGTTAAGTAGCTGTTCGTTATTCACTGTACAGCAGGAAATGGCACTTAAAAATAAAAGCTCTGTGCTAGAAATTCACTGTACTTAAGAATAAAGTGTGTTTTTTTACAAAGTCGATACATACGCAGGTCACTTGGGGCCCTTTCAGAATGGACCCGCTACCCACCAGTTGGGGACCACCTAACTAAGGCATGGCACCCTTTCCTCTATATTTGCCCACTGTACAGTGGCCCCCTGGTGGTAAAATATAAAAATGAATGCCCATTTAGACCAATTAAAAATGTTTATAGGCAAATTTAGACTAAGGCTAAATCCCAATTATTCCCCCGCCACTTAGCCCTTATCCCTCAGTTTTGCGTGTTCTCATCTAGGGCTGGGGTGTCCCGATTCCTTTTGGGTTGGAGGGGTAGGGCACAGGCCAAACCAAGTGTTATGAGAAATCATAAACAAGATGGCTGTATGAACAACAAAAGAAACTCACAACTGTATTTTCTACATGAATAAACATTTAAAAATTAGGATAACCATCGTACTATCATGATTAAATGTTATTTCAATGTATAATGGTCTTTTCCTTCACACGAGCATAACAAAGTGTTGGGATTCACAGGACCACAGATGATTTATCATTTGGTTAAATCATTAAAGGCTTTTTCCTCTGCACGCTCTTTGTCTTCAAACAAAGAGAGCTAGGTGACACCCATCTCCACAGGAGGTCTCACCTCACACCTCAGTGAGACACAAGTCTCACAACTTGAATGGACAGGACTTTTACAGTGACATGTGACTCTGTGATGTCACAGGTCTGTAGAAGATTTGCTCCCTCCAAGCCTTCTCTCTTGCTCCAACTGCGGAGCATCCAAGACCTATTTCCGGCTGGGCCTGGAACAGCAGAGGCCCAGACCCTTGCTCCATAGCCCCAAACCACTAAAGGGAGGGCAATTGATCATAGACTCTTGCAAACACAACTAGCTTTCCAGCAACAAGGAACTAAGTGAGTTAGCATCCAGCGTCTAACTCTGCTAAACCCTGAGCGACCAGTTTCCTTGGAGTTTCACCTTTGGAACAAAGGACACAACAAAGACTGCAGCTGAAACCACAGTTCTTCTCAGCCTTCTTCTGCCAGCTAACAAAGCAGCACACCACCAAGTGACTCTTTCTCCCATCCATTCAAGGATCGTAACAACTGGGCATAGCTTATCACAGCTTTACAGGCTAAGCAAGACTGTTTAACTTGTTGTATGTGATTTAATGCTGTCATTGAGTTATTGTTGTGATAGTTTGCAGTTAGGTCATTGATTAGTTGGCTTCGCCAAAGCTAAGTGTTTAGTTTGCTAACACTGTTCACAAACA
>NC_065509.1:16288592-16341759 GCF_006386435.1 Epinephelus moara
CCTGCTGTCTGTTTAATGTTGCACAAGAGTGAATGAATAGTCAACCTCTGCTGCGTCAAGAACTCCGAAATCCTTCAGGCGTTACTGTTACTTAATTTTGGTTGTTGTCATTAATTTAATTATTATTCAAAACTCCAAATTAATAGTTTAGTGTATTTTATGAGACTGATATCGTTAACTGGCTATCATTTTTCCCTTTATGGGAATGGTGCCCCACGAGGTGATTTAATGTTAATTAAGTCACATTATTTAACATGATTATTAATTATTAATAATAATTATTAATTATTTCCAATACCCAATTAAATCCCTACATATTTGGTGCCTCTTGGTGAGACCTAATATATTGATCCCAACATATTTGGTGCTGCCGTGTGAAGCCCGAATTTATGTTCCCAACATTTTGGTGCCTCCGTGTGAAGCCTAATGTGTTGACCCCAACAAATGGAAATTGCTAATGTGTCGATGTCTCGGTAGCTAACTAGCTTACGTTACATTAGACATACTTAGACAGCTAAGCAACATTGCAAAGCTCAGGTCTGTGCTGTCTCGACCTGAGCTACAGATGATTATCCATGCTTTTGTGTCCTTCTCTTTTTACTTGTCTAAACAAATCATCTCTGAACCGTCTTCAAATATTCCAGAACGCTGCTGCGAGGCTGTTAACCAGGTCAAGCAGATCAACACCACATCACTCCCATTTTAGTTTCTTTACATTGGCTTCCCATCAGGTTCAGGATTCAGTTCAAGATACTTGTTCTCACATATAGAGCCCTCCAGGGTCAGGCACCTGAATACATCAGCAATCTCCTCCATCCATATATCGTCAGTAGGTCCTTTAGGTCCTCAGATCAGGACCTATTGTTTGTCCCCCGCTCCAGACTGAGAACAAAAGGTGATCATGGCTTTGGCTCCAACACTTTGGAGCTCTCTTCCATTAGGTTTATGGTCTGCGGTCTGTTCAGAAATTTTTAAAAAACAACTTAAGACCCATCTCTTTAATATGGCTTTTGTCCCACCCTAAATTATCCAGTGCTTGTTCCCTGGTATGTTTCTGTTTGGGGGCCTCAGTAGCCTGTATTTGCTCCATGTTTTACTTTCTGTTTGTTGCCTTGTTTTATTTGACATATTGCCTTTGTTTTTATTGATTGCATGTTTCATTGTTTGCTAGATTGTATTTTGTGAAGCACTTTGTGGATTTCATTTCTGTGACAGGTGCTATATCAAATAAATGTATTACTATTTGTATTTACATAGATATTGCTGATTTGTGCATGACAGTCCCTCATTCTGACATACTTCCATGTCGTATACCCCACGTTTGTTGGCATATGATGTGTGAAATTTAACTGAAGTCCAGCAGCAAAGTTGCTGTACTGCTGTATGTTACCACTGGTATAGGAGGAGCATGGGTTGCTACCGTTAGCCTACAGAGCAGAAAAGCAGCAAAAGGCTTCCTGTCGCCCACACAAAAGAAATCGCCGCTGCAGAGACCAGCATATTTGTGATCTCCAGCAACACCCGCCATATCTGTTTATGTAAACGCCAGCATAACAATGACGTATCATGGTTTTGAAGGGTTGTCCCATTTCTTGGAAGAAGTCAGCAACCACTACCCATTGTAACTCTGTGCTGAGGGGCAGGTGGCACTCAAAATCAAGGGGTAGGGGTAGAAATATGACATTAGATTGGGTCTTAATAAGGGTTAAATATGCTTTCTGGCTCCAAACAGATTTTTTTTTGGCTAAAAATGACTCGTTTTATAGTTAAGGTTGCCATCCACTGAACATTGTAGTGCTGTTGCCAGACTGAAGAGACTGCATGCCATGGTAGGTCTTATAGTACTTTAGGTCTTTAGCTGTGGTTCTGACAGGTGTTCAGGTTTTGTCCAGAGTTGACAGCTTTGTAAAATGACTAGCCCATAAATCCAACCCCATGAACTAGGGTAAGAAATGTAGCAGGAACCCAGAGTAACAAAAGCTTTAGCTTATCAGTGAAAGTTGAAATTTTTGCAGACTTCAACAAAGAGAGAAGCTACGAGGGGTGGAGGTAAGCACAATCTATGTTTGCTGCTGCACTGGACGGGGCAGCAGGCCAAGCTACCTTGAGGGAAATCACACCTCTGCAGCACAATGAGAAAGATGGGGGCTGAGCTGCCATCTGCAACTTATCTGGAGTCCGACATTTCTTTGAGCGAGGTAGGTTAAAGCTCTCTCATCAAAGGGATCACAACCTGATGCAAGCAGGCTTGTCTGCTGAATTGGGATGGGACTTAGCTGTCACAGTGAAAGCAGGCTGACGACTAAACAGAGGCTACTGTGGTCAAAATAGGTGAGTCTAACTTGTCCAACATTTCACTACAAGGGCCGTTAGCTCTTTGTGCATCACCACACTCGCACCACTCATCCAGAGAAAGCCAGCTGCGGTGTTCAGCGCTTTAGAAAAACTATCAAAGCACTGCTGTAGGTATTTCTTTCCCCATGTGGATGCAGTGGCAGTAAAGGAGGGGGGGTTACCCACAGCTTTCTGGATATTTGCCAAGTCGACACAGACCAGGCAGATGGAGAGTGTGCCCAATGAGGAGAGGTTGAAGTAACAACCTGAACACGAGCTGCCTAAACTTACTAGTGCCGCCTGCCTGGCGAGTCATACAAAATGACATCGCTGGCTTGCAGCAAACATCTAAGAACAGCAGAGCACCCGCAGCAACAAAAGGTCAGCAACAGAAACCAAACTCTCTCTCTCTCCAGTAATACTCCTACGGCGGAGCAACTTCAACACAGTGGAAAATAACAACTAGAAATGTTAACAACATTAAATCAGGGCTGCAACTGACAATTATTTTTATAAGAATGAACCTGCCAGGTATTTCCTTGATTAATCATTGATTGTTTAGTTATTAAAGATTGCTGAGAAGATGTTTATCAAACTAGGCTGTCTTTGCAGTACAGAGATGCAAATACTTTTGAAAGTGGTGCTACATGAGAAAACTGTGGGCTGTGGAAATTGCCTTTGCTCAAGAGGTAAAGAACCTACAACTACCAGAATGCTGGACCAACAAACGCTTTCGCTGGTCGGTGACGTAATGCAAGCTTGTCCAATTTGACACAAGAAACAACATGACGGCTGGTGACAAACGATCTGGAATTACAGTTAAACAGTCATCTGAAATATGTTTCTGAAAATATTTACGGCGAAAAAATTAGGCAACGCAGTCACAGAACCTTGGTTTATATTTGATCAGCACTGCTTAGTTTTATTGTTTGATCTCAGCCTCCATTTTTACAATACAGGAAACAGTATGGTGCCCACTTTTTATTATTTTTCAATTATTTTTATTGTTTTTTTTTTTTTTTAAACAAAGAGACAAGAAATATGGAGCATATACACTCTGAACCCACAACATCCAAACCCATCCGGCCCCTCCCTAAGACTGGCCTTAACAGACAAACAAATGAACACTGCTAAATATACTTAATACACAAGAATGTACAAAATATACAGAGTCAAGAAGGCACCCACATTTTGTTCACAAATTCTCGTATTACAGCCAAACAGTGCACTAAAATGTTTCTGAAAAGTTTTAGGTGAGAAATAGACAACACAGTAACAGAATCTTGGTTTGTATTTGATCAACACTGCCTAGTTTTACAGTTTGATTTGAGTTTGGTCTAAGTTTGAGAGAGAAAGGGACAGTCTCTCCCTTGATCGCTTCTATACTCTCTGTGTCCATGATGGCGGGCATATGAAAATGTGGGAGGACAATCTGTAGTCCAGCAAAAGCCCCAGAGCCAGCAAAAATCCAAAAGAGATGAGCAGGGAGCTCTGGGCGCTGGTGAGATGGAAGTTTACCACAGTTCATTTACATATACTAACCACATTATTATGATACGAAGCTGGTTGAAAATCGGCAAAGTGTCCCTCTGAATTCAGTTTATAATGATATGACATGACATTGGATGGGCTGGAAACACAGGATATTTGGCGTTTTGCTTAAAAAAAAGTTAACAAATAATAATCAAAATAGCTGCTGATTGATTTGTCTGGACTAAGCCGTTAACTAAATAATATCACTGTACTGTAAATCTGTCATGGTGCCACAGGGTTTAGCGTTTTGACTAGATTACTGAATTTTTCATCTCCTGCAGCAGATTTTCTTGGTGAGGGAAAAGAATCCCCTAACTGTGAAAACTGTATTTGTATCTCTTAAAAGTATCATTTGCAGTTTATCCGTCCCAGTTATTTGCCGGAGAGGAAACTCCCTCTTATCCTTTCCCTAATATGTGCACGCAGTGTGCACATGCATGCATGTATGGTGCTCCTGTGGGTTAGAAAGCTCTCTATATATGACCTGGATTACGAGGATGTTGCGTCTTGCCTGGGAACAGGTTCTGCTTCAACTGAGCGATTTAGCCCTTGGTAGTTGTCAACTGTGCTTCTAAAAAGCTTAATATACATTTACGACAACCTTCTCTGTTTTTTTTTATACTCCGCAGGCTGTGTATTGGAGTGAGAGTATGATTTTTGACAGATGGAGGAGAAAAAAAAATATCTGAAGAACTTCCCTTGGGGACATCTTAAGGGGATTCATTTCATTCTTTGACTGCATTTCTAAATAGAGAGAAATGCAACGAGCTGACACATCAAACATTATCATGGCAAGTTGAAAGTAGAGTTAAGCTCTTTATGTCTACCTCTCTGATTTGAAGAAACCCTTCCAGTGAACTCATTCAGGCTACATTTTGATACGAGTGTTTTCCATCAAATGAGCATTGTCTTTCTTGGTTCTTTAGATCACACAATTCGCTTTAAAAATCACATTAAATCGCCATTATCACTCATCTGGGAGAGCTTTCTACTTTACTTCCCCCTGAAAAAACCTCTATTTATTAGTCTGGTAACCTTGAATTGCAACAGGAAGCAAAGAGTTGCATTTTAGGGGCCCCCATAGAGGATATCAATCAGCCATAGTCGACTAATAACTAGTGCAGCATTTATCTCCTTGTCAGAAAAGTGAGGAGAAAGAAATGATGAAGGGAGAGAACCTCGACTGCTGTTCACATTACAGCATGGATTTCCGCAGCCCTCAGGCTAAGGGGGGGATGTCAAGGGGGGGAATTTGAAAGGAGCGGAGAGTGGAGGGAATAAAGGCAGGGTCTTGAGACGGCATGCCTGAACAGTGAATAGAGCTGAGACCTTTTGAAAAGTCAGACAGTTAACTTCTGACTGATTCACTTCATCTCCATCGGCATTGTTTATTTATGTGGCAGATGGGTTGCATAAATTTCATTGTGGACCTCACCGTTATAAACCTAACTCAATTAGCCAGCCGGGGTGTTAGCAGACACTTAGCCGGATCCATCGCAGCAAATCACAATGGGCAGATGGGTGATATTTTTCATTTTTGGTGGCTAAGGCTCAAACCCATTATTTTTCCTTGTTTGTGTGAGTGCCTGACTCATTGAATAATCAGTTTGATTAATAAAACCAGTCTCCCTAGGCATAATGTCTTTGGCTCATGCTGTGGTATGGAACCTAGTGTCTGTGTAGAAAGAGGAGAGCCTCTCCGGTACACTATGTGTTCATGTGTTGGGTGGATTCTTATTGTTTTTTTTATCCTCTAACACTGTTACGGATAATGTGACAAATTTATCATTAATGCTCCGAGCTTTAATTCAAATTAACTTGGCTCGTCACATCATGTTTTCTCCACCTGTCGCCTTTTGTCTTCCACTTCTCACCCCTCATTACTCTTTTTCACTCCTGCTCCCATATTTCCCTTCCCATTGTCCACTTACCTGTACCCTCCTTAATAGATCTTTCTTTCACTCGCCATCATTTCTCTTCCTCATTTTAAATATTTCTCACGTCCCCACTTCATCTACATACCAGCCTCCTCTCTCCGCCTCCTCATCCATCGCTCACTTCATATCGCCCTTTTTCTCTCCCCACCAGTGAGCCCACCCTGGCAGCCTTGGCCCTCTTAAATGCATCATTTCTTCCAAGAGATATCCTTCTGCACTGACCTCTGTGCTAGCTGGCTGCCTGCCATCTCCACTCAATGGACTCATCAATCCATCTTGGTTCTTGGATGGCCTTGATTTTATTGTCTCACACAGCCCTCTGTCATCCTGTTCATCTCTCATCCTTAATGTCATCCTTTCAGATTTTAACATGTCTGCATTTTCTGAGCACGCAGCGTTTGATTACATTGAGCTGGAATGGCAGAGTCCAGGTGGGCTATTGTTGTCGAGCCCTTGCCGAGGCCAACGGATGCGCAGGCATGGATGTGCCATCTTTGCAGAGTCAATCATGGGGTTGTGAAGGAGCAGTTACTTTGAAACTCGATTTATTTTTCTCCACATTATTACTGATGATTGATTGGACGTTTTAATGCATTGATGCTTTACGTTAAACGATGCTTGCACATACTTATCAATCATGTTCGGCCGCCTAACTCACAGGCATTGCAGAAAAAACAATAGCGTTGCTGATTTGGCGCATTACGCTCGCTCCTCAATAACAGGCTCCATGATGAAAGTTACAGAGTCTCTTGATGGACTGTAAAAACTATGATCATGAGGGAAACAGACTGTTGGCAAGCTGAACCGCCCTCCAAAATATGTCTGTATATCCATTATGAATGAGCATGCACACAGTCCTAGTAGGGTATCATTAGGATTTTACTGATATCAACACTGATACTGCTTATTGATACCAATACGTAACTATACTCTTATTGATACTACTCTCCATAATGTGGTGCAGAAGATAAAGACAATAAAAGTTATTAAAAGAATCAATACTTTATTATTACTTTTTTTAAAAGGAAATATTTTTTTTTTTTTCTTGTATATGTAATGACAGAGGAGCATTTGCTACAAATATCTGGTCAACAAATGTCTATCTGTGATCGGCCTTAAAGGTATACTGTGCAGGAATTATTGGTTACTGCCTGTAAACAGCACCCCAAGCTTAAGTGAAAGTAAAAGCCAACCCCAGATTCACTATCTTTATATTACTGTAGTGGGGTGTTGGTTTTTCGTAGCTTCCCCACGGTCTGGCACCTGGTCACCACCTCTGTATAAAGTCCCAACCTCGACCAAGTGTTGTTACTGGCTGGGAGCTACACGACTACTGCCCAAAGGCTGCAGCCCCAGAACATTGCAATCACAGCAAAATAAGAAGAAAATAAAAAATACAGACAGAGCGCAGAGCCTCTGCAGGAAAATACACCACCATTCACTCCCAGAAGCTTTACTTCAACAACTGTAAGAATTAGCAATAAAATATTAGTCCTTGAGCTTCTCAGAGGCTAGCAGAGATAGAATGTTTATTAAGTTAGCCTACACTTTTGAACGTGTTGCCCTGTCAGCCATGACAGAATAAAAAACATGCAGTCATGCAATGTCAAACAACGTCGGCAGCTATGTATATATATATATATATATATATATATATTAGGGCCGTAACGGTACCTGTATTTGTGTTGAACCGTTCGGTACGCGACTTTCGGTTCGGCACGACCCTGTACCGAATTATTGGGCGCAGGACATTATTTTATTTTATTCTGTTTTATTTTAATTCCGTTTTTGCGAGCCGAACCATTTAAAATATCTAGTTCCCCGACGGACATAATTGAGTGACGGACCGAGTCCCGTAAATCTCCACTTTTACTTTGTGCAGCACATTCTCGCATTTTGACAACATGGCAAGTGAGCCTGACGAACCTGAAGACCCACCCGCAAACCTTAAGTCCTCCGTTTGGGAACACTTTGGTTTCAGGGTAAAATACGAAGATGGAAATAAACAAGTGGACAAGACAAAAGCAGTGTGCCGACACTGCAGAACAGCGGTCGGGTATGTACTTGGAAACACGTCTAACATGCTAACGCATCTAAAGCGACACCACCCGAGTTTGAACGTTAACCGGCACGACTAGAAAAAGCAATCTGGTGCAAACTACGATATCGTCGTCGTTTAAAAAGAAAGAGCGTTTCCCTGACCATCGCGCTAAAGAAATAACCAACGCCATTGGAGTTGAGTAAAATTGTTTAAGCTGCACTTTAGATATAAGCATGTTTTGTTTACTGCACTTTAACAAAGTGGGAAAGCTAAGTAAGTTCCTAGTAAAACTGAATCTGAGCAGGCTTTAAAGCTGACCAGCTGCACTATACTTTTTATTTTAATTGAGTAAAACTGTTAAAGCAGAAATGTATATTTATATTTTTCATTCAAAAAATGTGTTAAAAAAACAGCAGGATTTTATTTTTCACTTTTATATTTCTATTTTCATTCAAACAATGTGAAAAAGCAGGATTTTATATATATTTGTTTCATTCAAAAATTGTGTAAAAAGAGTTAACTGCTGTGGTGGTATGTTTTAATAAGGTTACCAATAGGTAAAAGATATTTAATAGTTGTCTTTTTTTGTTTTTATTACTGTACCGAAAAAAAATGAACCGTGACTTGTGTACCGAGGTACGTACCAAACCGAGATTTTTGTGTACCGTTACACCCCTAATATATATATATATATATATATATATATATATATATATATATATATATATGTATGTATGGCATTCGGTAGGAAAAGGTGCATGTCGGAGATAGTATCAGGCTAAGGTTGGGCTTGGACAGACACTATCCAGGTTCATGTAGGGTTGTGCCTGATTTTTTTGGACCTGATCAAAGCTCTAACTGAAATATGTCTATTGCACCTTATTTGAAAAATACAAATGCAGAAAACAACATTGTCGAACCCACAGTCAGTGCGGTCTGTAAGATAACATTGTAACAGCCTGCACAGTCAGTTGCGGTCAGCTGGCAGTAAACATGCTAGCAGCTCGCTAACTGCTACCCCCGAAAAAATTCTCTCAACTCTGAAGAGTACAGTAAGAGCGTGGGTTAGCTGCAGATGAGGTTTGCTACATTATAGAAAATGTCCCAGATCAACACTCAAGATGTACTGAGCATGCATAACAAATTTCTCTGCACTTTCTTTCTGATCGCCCGGTCTTCTCTCTCCTCTGTGGGTGAGTGGAGTCACGAGGAGAATGAATAAATGCATGACCATTTACGCCTTGTTCCTTATTTGCTGAGAAATGCCTTTATGAGCTTATTGCAGATCAATAAGTACTCTGCCACGCTACCTACAGGACAACTTACGGGCAGGTCTGGGAGTTTTCTGTTATATATGGACATGCTAAATGTCAGTCATGCTTCCCCAGCTCTCCAAGGCCATTATGAGCATTTGCTCGGCACTATTTATAGAGAGCCTCAGCATGTTTAGTCATGAAACACCTGACCCTTCAAATCAGAGCCCACTCAGTTGAGCATTGGGAACTTGCTTGTATCGTGTTTTTTGACCTCCATAGCAACAGCAGCAGCATATGGCAAGTGAAATTTTGAAATGAGGTGAGAAAAATGCAAATTCTAAAAAGGCGAATGTGTCCCCTGTAACCTTCACCTTTGTCTCTCATCAGCCTTTCATCACATTCTTCGCCAGTCCCTCTTTCAAATATGCATTTTTTTCTCCCTGAAGGTCCTCGAGCTCGTGGCACCGCTTCTTTACAGTCACAAGTCGCGACTGCAGCACACACAGAGTCGTGTGTTTGTCTTCCTGCCTCAGACTGAAGGCCCAGGTTTAGACCAACCTATCCAAATTTTCAGGTTTTCCAAAGACCCCAGTGCAGGGCAAACTTCACAGACAAGGAACAGAGACGGAGGGCACTTACTGCTCTTACACTCAGAAGAGAGCCTCCTTTGCTTTTAGCTTGATTCAAATCGTGTTCACTCATAAAATTATTTAAAATGTGCTCTTGGCATTTTAACACCCACTTTCAATTTGAATGTGACTACACTTTTTGGTGGGAATGAATGGGAATAATAAAACTTGCATATTATCACTACAACTCAAATGTGTTTTTCTGAGGGCTGCATGAAAAATCTATGAAGTTTCTTAAAATAAAATCACAATTTGCTGCAGATGCATCGCAATGGTTTTGCAATCACCCTGTCGCTGCTTTTATTTTTTCTGTCTACAAAGGCAAAATGGCATTTAATTGCTATTGCAAATGTACATCTGTGTGACTGTGAATATAAATGAGACTGCTAGGCCTCTTGTTCTCATGGTAACACAAGTAGGATGTGATGTGTTGATTGACCTTGGGGGTGTGGAGTTTCCTTTTCAACATGAATTTAGCAGCAAGGTATGTCTCAGGGTGTCTGCATGGCAACAGTTTTGCAGTTTGTGATAGCGAACCGTCAAACGCTTGTGTTGGCTCATTTTCTCTGGCTGCATGTATATTTGAAGAAGTCTAAATAGTTTATGTAATGAGAAAACAAGTCTGTCAGAAAAAGAAATTGCATTCATTTCATTCACTGCACTTATCTTATTAGGAAATGACTGCAACCATTCAGGTGATCATTGTGTAATGTTTCAATTTACACAAGCAATGCATTACAATGATACATAGATCAGTGTGTGTTGCTATGGTGGTGCGTCAGTGAGCCTGTGGGGGGCACTCCAGCACTTTCCCCATCGTCTGTCGCTCTCTTCCCTCCATCTCTCCTGTTTCTCAGCTTTCCCTCCCCATTTTCTGTCTTCCTTTTGTTCTGTGACTCTATCACTCCTCACTCTTCCTCCCTCTCTTTCTTGTACTAATGCGCTCTCTCATCACGGCTTCGCTCTCTCTCAAGTTCTTCCTCCTCTTCCTCCAGTATTTCACTTTTGGTGGACACCCATTTTCCCTCCTTCACTCCCTCTTTCTTCTCCGTCCCTCATGCTCATTTCTGCTGTCTGTCTGCCACTTTCTGTTCAGGATTTTTTAATCGATACCGAACCCTCCCCTCCCTTCACATCCACATGAAATAAAATGTACACACATTAGCAACAAGGCATAAGTAGCTTGACCTTCTCTTTGTTGCACCTTTTTCTCATTCATTGCATTTCCATATTGCAGCAGGGCATAATTAGTATGGCTATCTATACAAGAGCATTATCGGGTTGCCGTTAGATGGGGGAAAAAAATAATAATGGGAGTCTGATGACACAGGATGTTCTTTTTTTCCTGCGATTTCACAGCGAGTGATAGCGAGTTTGACGTCAGCTCATCAGTCATTCCGCAGATTCTTGTTCATTCAACGTGTTTAATCCTTGGGCAGCGCTGAAAAGATAACTGGCCATCAAATTAAGGGAATACATTTATGTGAAGTTGTCAGAAATGTGAAATGTGCTGTATGTTTTGAGAGATATAAAAGAAGAGCTCCGTGACCCGATCTTTCCGTGAATAAATCCACCTCTGTCTTTTGGAAAGGACGAGAAAGGGACGGAAATATTTAATCATTTCTGCTTTTGTTTCAAATCATTTGCAGATTCACAAACAATTGCCCAGCCATTTAATCTTGTTGGAGCTCCAGGCTTAAAAGTGTCTTCTCAAGTAGACAGATATTTATCTAAAAAATGTCACCGTGCCAAGTGTATTCATTCATGCCAGGAGTTGTAATCGAGTTGACAACATCTGCACTCCAGGGATTAAGTGAAAGAACAGCAAAACGCTGGGATAGATTGGGCAAATCATATTCAATCACTTCGCCTGTGGATAAAAAGAGCCACTTTAAAGTTTGATGTGACTTTCCTGTGTGCAAACCAACACTCAGCTGTACCTACGGCATCCAATTTATTTCATTAAAACATTATTGATTTCTCCTTTGTCACAAATTATAATAAAAAGCAGGCCGTGTCAAGAGATGGTAATTAATGATTAGCCCTTATATGTATTACTTTGTCAGGAAATGACTGATGGCTGCTTGATGGCTGATGGCCATGACCTTGACTGGGGAAATTACCAGCGAGGTGGCAGACCAAGGAGATAGGTTGCATGAAGCAGCCATTTCCTAATGACTGAGTTATATCATATCACTTCTACAGCTTATGGCTTCATGCCCCAAGAACACACAGATAATTAATTTTAAACCACTTCTCCAAGTTTAATTTCACAGGGATCCACAGACAAATATCTACATTTGTTAACTATGTGGATGATTAATCAATTATAGGTGAATCTCCATTAATAACTTAATTAAAAGATATATTAACCGACAACTCAGAAGACGAGAAAAGTGCCGTGTAGACTTGTGGTTTGGGTGTAGTGCCAGATTACGTCACTAAGTAATGCCTCTGTCTGTTTAATGAGATGGAGTCACAGTAAGGACTAAATGAGGGCCCTGTCTTCCCGTGTCCTCCATGAGTGAAAAATAACACATAGCTGTGTTCACTGTGGTCGTCCTGAGAGCTAGCTAATAGCGCTGGACCTTAAAATAATCTGGATAGGGGATCGCAATAAAATTTATGTCGATAACAATGATTAAAATTGAGATTTTTACTTGATATGAATTGATCTAACAGCCCATCATACATCAGAAATAAATGTGATAACAGCCAATAACCGATAACTGCTGCCTCTTTCTCTGCCTGAGCATCACTTCCTGTTTGCAGGAGGGCGGGGCAGAGCCCACAGAATGTTTTACTGGGGTCACCAAAGACAGTGCTCATTGTCCATGAGGGCAACAAAATGGACACAGTATGATCAATTTATCAAACACCTGTTGAACAAGCAGACCACAAACTTGAGCAAATGTTGCCTCTCCGGCCCCCCGCCGTGACTTGCTGCCTCCTCTTAAGCCACACCCAGTTTGTTTTACACAGCCACAGAGCTTGTTATGCTGAAGTACTGAAAAGCTCCGTTTCCACTAAACACTTTTGGTATGGTACCTTTGGAACCAAAAGTAACCTTTCAGTCATGGTACCAAGATCCTAGCGTTTCCACCGCAGACAGAACTCTGTCTGCTCAAGCTGATTTTTATATATATATATGTACATTTCCTCATATACCTATACGTTTGTACCTTATTTATCATCCACAGAACGAGGCTGCAGGTCGACATTTTCAGAACAAAATAAAACAAGCTGCAGTGAGATTCTCTCTCCATGGGATATTTTAAAATAGCAGGTTTGTACATTTAGTCCTTCTCAGGTAAGCTCGGGGGTTTAGTGTTGCTGTAGCCCACAGGAACGACACTCCACGACACTTTTTTTTCTCAGAGTGAGAATTGGGATATATGCAGTTAACATAACCCGGTTGAAATTAATATATATTTTTAAACGCTTGATGATCCACTCATTACTAAAAGTGTATGTCGTATAAAAACTAAGGGAATGGTCAAAGTTGTCACAGTGAAATTTAAGGTGGGCTGATGGATTGGGAACTGCCCATTGGTTCGACAGCCCATTGTTCCGACCATATTAAACTCATTGTTCCGAAGTCCGTTCCGAAATCATCATGATGCCCTGTGGTTAAGGTCTGGTTAGGTTTAAGCACAAAAACCACTTGGTTAGGGTCAGGAAAAGATCATGGTGTGGGTTAAAATGACAGTCGGACTAATGGGCTGTCGAACCAATGACATGGACCCGATGGATTCATGTTGTCAACTCATGCATTGAGTAACATTACATGTTAGCGTTCCACCTTAAAAGTCGCCGGCAGTTGGCCCAGTGAGTTCAGTTATTTTTTTCTCAGTCTACAGCTGCTGCAAGAGGCAGCAAAACATCCTTTCATTTTATAGTTACAAGTAGTTTACCTAGAAAACTCTCCACAGTATGAACAGTGGTTACATGAGCTTAAAAACCAGCCACAACTCGGCCCAGAGCAGCTTGATCATCCGCTTTTGACCAATCAACTAACTGCAGTGTTCACAGCTCCACCTTTTAAGTTTAAGTTTAAGTTTTTTTTACTTTATTAATCCCCCTGAGGGGAAATTCACTCTTGCTTGTCAATTACACACAGGTCCGAAAGACACACACATGCACAAACAGGACTTATACATGCACAAAGTGGAGAGATGTCAGAGTGAGGGGGCTGCCCTTGGTGAGGCGCCCCGAGCGGTTGGGGGGTTTGGTGCCTTGCTCAAGGGCACCTCTCCAGCCACCAGTCCATGCTCCATATTTTGGTCCGGACAGGGACTCGAGCAGGCGACCCTCCGGTTCCCAACCCAAGTCCCTATGGACTGAGCTACTGCCGCCCCTTTTAGTACCAGATCTGTGTGCTAGGTACCCCAACAGAGGGGTGACCAAAAATGGGGACGTACAGAACAGTTCAACTGGTACCATCCACAACTTTTCACAGTGGAAACGGGACTAAGGTGAACTTATGTTGTTCTCCATAACTGTTGACAAAAAGCTAACACCATGTCAATGTGAAGTGATTTGGATATCTCAAAGCATGGATTAAGACGTTCTGCAAAATATGCAACCAAGACCAGAAATGCAACAAATTGAGTTACAGATGTAACTAAGATTCTATGAATTCTGGATGACTGCCAGTTTGATCACCTGAAAAGGTACCATCCCAGGACTACTCCATGATTTTAATATGTTAACAAGCTTAAAAGTTAAAAAATATGCTAGAATACATTCTAAACCAAGCCGTGTTTGCACAGTTACATGTCATTGTGTTTTATATATTAAACAAACAATATTCTAGCAAATGAACTCACATTTTCTATAACTGTTTTTTTTTGGTCATAAGTGCTTTCACACAGAATGCAAATATTATGCAGCAGAAAAGTGAGCGAGGTTGATTTTTTCGGGACACAATAAAAGTATCAACCAATGACATTGCACCTGTTCTAATGAGGATTGTTTGACAACAAAAAGGCTCCTGAGTCCAAACCAAGACGGCAACCTGGTGTTTCTTTCAACCTTACGAGAGGCAGTGCATACAGATCCACTCCTTTCTGTTCTCACTTTTAAAAATAAAAGCCACATAAACATATACAATTCATTTACCAGAGGGAACTCAAATTCATTCTGAACATTGTGCTGAAAGGAAGCTCAATTAAATAGCTTGCAGTAGCTTAGTTATATGACAGCTTACCTCAGACAAACTGCCAGATACTTTGAGTCAATAGGATCCCAGAAGCTGTGACAAATTTGCATCACTGCTGGCGAATCTATTTGCAGCAAAACTTTTTATTAAACAAGTGTTGCTACTGTCACTAATTCTCATCACTGTTGGCACGAAGAGTTTTGATGCGAAATATTCACAGGTGAGCATTTTGCATTTTCATGTCATTTATTCGTCACACTGCCATAAAGACCTGTATCAAGACCTTAACCAGTTGGTATGTGCTGACTCATTCAACACAAAGTTAACTAAATAAAAAAAAAATGAAACTCCTTAGCTTCTTCCATCATCAGCTCCAGAAAAAAATTAGTGTTAAATTCTTTTTTTTTAATTTCTTAACCTGCCCTGCTAAATATACTAGCCCAATGTGGCCTTTTACAGACTCTGAGCAATCAGACTGTCCTTATTCATGAGCTCCGCAATTTTTTTGTTTTCAGGCACTTCTGCATTATTAAGCCCTAAGTCGGATGTATGAGAGCTTTTTGGGGAAAAAAAATAGATTTCCAGTCAAATCAAGACTTGAATGTTAATAAAAACTCTATTTACAAGGCAGAAACTCATAATTAGGACAACTTAGATATGACATGTTAATGGCACCATGCGTCAGACAGCAGAGAGCATTACTGATGATACGGTGCTAACTTTCAGGACAAGGAGTACTTTCTGACAAATCTAAACAAAAGTCATGAAGTTTAAGAAACACCCTCTTTTTTGTATATACACTGCTCAAAAAACATTAAGGAAACATTTAATCATCACAGTATGACACCCAGGAAGTAAAACTTCAAGGATATCCATCCATTTAGGAAGCACAAATGATTGTGAATCAGTTTCACCTGCTTTGGTGCAAATGTAAGTGACAGCAGATGCAACCCCCAAAAAGGGAATGGTTTTACATGTGGTGTCAACAGACAGTTGTTCTCTCCTTATCCTTCCTGACTGATTCCTCTCTTTGTGTTCTGCTAGTGATCCTTGTCACTACTGGTAGCATGAGGCGGTGCCTGCAGCCCAATCAGGTTGCACAGGTAGTCCAGCTCCTCTAGGATGGCACATCCATATGTGCAGTCCCAAGATAGTTTGCTGTGTCTCCCAGTACAGTCTCAAGAGCATGGAGAAGATACCAAGAGACTGGCCGTTACTAGTACTGCCAGAGCTCTACAAAATGACCTCCAGCAGGCAACTGGTGTGCATGCTTCTGACCAAACTGTCAGAAACAGACTCCATGAGGGTGGCATGAGGGCCCGACGTCCTCTAGTGGGACCTGTGCTCACAGCCCAGCAACATGGAGCTCCATCATTCACCAGAGAACACCAGAGTTGGCAGGTCCGCCATTGACACCCCGCTTTCTACACAGATGAGAGCAAGTTCACACTGAGCACATGTGACAGGCGCAAAAGAGTCTGAAGACGCTGTGGTGAATGTTATGCTGCCTATGACATCATCCAGTAGGACAGGTTTGGTGGTGGGTCAGCGATGATCTGGGGAGGCATATCCTTGGAGGGTCGCACAGACCTCAATGTCATGGCCAACCCCAGTCTCGTCACAAAGGTAGTTAAGTTTACAGGTTTTTCAACACACCTACTGAAGATCTCATCACCATTGATTCCCATTCAATATAAGAAAGAAGGAGCTCACTCAAAGATAACAGTGATGCTCTAGACATGCAAAAGTTTTCCTTCCACTCCTCATTGACAATAGTTCCACTATTAGAATTGTCCCACCAACTGCCGGTTCAAGCGGTCCTGTTTCAAACCGTTGTTTCTGGCCGAAGCTGACATAGACCAAATTAACACTGGGCGCAGCAGATGCCTGCGTTCATTTGTGAAGTGGTGCAGCAATAGTAAGTTTAGGTGTAAAGTAATCATTAGACCGCCGGTGCTAACACAGCATGAACAAAGCTGTTGTTTGCAGTCGTTACTGTTTCAGGCTCATGCTCATTACACAAAGCATCATGGGCATGCACAAATTGAGGAGATGATGTCATTGCTTTCCAAACGCTCCATGTCCACACAGATATACAGTAACCAGTTTTGAAAAAATTGCCCCTTAGAAAGTGTTTCTAAAACTCTGTCTCCATGTAGACAAGAGGCCACATTTAGCTAAAAATCCACAAAACCAGCCTGAAAATGAAGGAAATCTGAAATGATTGCATTAGAGCCAGTGGAGCACAGCTGTGTTGTTGCCGGACCCTGGTGTGAGCCGGCCCGATGCTACGTTGTAATTGGCCAGTCTGTGTCCGTGGGCGGGACTTAGCGAAGGGTCAATTGAGTCATGTGGCTCAAAAATCGGGCCAGAAATTGATTAAAATCGTACGATGAACACCCATCTTAAAAGAGCAAGATCTGCACAGTATGCTGAGTCCCATCTCATTTATGTCCTCCAATGAAACCTGGAATCTGTGCTGCATTATTTGTGAAATTAAAATTTTGTTTGAAGTTTTCTGGCCATTGGCATTGTTTTTTTTTAACGATTAACCGAATACTGATTGTTAGCGAATCCAATAATCTATTAGGGAATGTCATTGAAATTAACATTCCCACCTGATGATCAGATTTGTAAACAGGAGTGGATTCAGATTCAGAATACTTTATTCAGAATACTTTATTAATCCCCGGGGGGAAATTGTTTATGAAGGTTGAAGGTTTTATCCAAATATCTCACACAGTTTCAGCACTGTGGAGACACTTCTGTAATATCAGCAGTTCAGGGTCCAGTTATGAGCATAATTTATAATGTATACAATAGTTCATGTAATTAAGAACAAGACAGGATAAGTAATTTGGAGCCTTTACTCCTCCGCTAATTTAGATAAACTCACTATGGGCCTGTCATTTAATTAATGAGATGCATTCACTAATCTGTAACTGGTGATTTGATCCACACTGATCTATCATCAATCTATTTCCCCGAGAAATACAGAAAAGAAAAGGAATATTCATCGTTTAGAATATTTAAATGATCATTAACCACGTGCAATGCTCAATTTGCAAAAGAAAGGAGACCCAGAAAATTGAGAGAGGGGCAATCCTGCACGGTGGTTAACATGGAAGAGTCCCAGAATACGGATCAACTGGTGAAAGCGTCAGAGGTGGATAATGTCCGCCATGCAGAGAGGGATTATTTTGTCAAAGCATGGATCGTCTGCCAATACACAGGCCTATGCCCACATGGTGTGGGGCTTAGACAAAAGCATCGAGACATTATTTTCAGGTTATCACTGTTCTTCATTCTGCGCTGAGAGGAGGGCGCGTCAGTTCAAATTAGTGGATCACAAAGTGCATTTTAAATAGCCTTCATGATGTTAGATGAGAGCGATTTCTTTCTGTATAGCTACGGTATGTGTTCTGTTTGTTTCTATACAACTTTTGATGATGGAAAATTATCACAGGCTTTTAGCTTCCAGTACAATGCGAACTCCACATCACAGACTGAGCAGAGGATGCTGCCTTTTCAAGTAAACAGATGTTTGGACAACCTTGACGTTAGCAAATTCAACTTCAATCAATCAGCTTCACATCTTCTTTAGTGTTTAAGAACAATATATAACTTCACAGCGCTTCATAGGAACAGGTGGCCAATTTATGAAAATGTTGATTTGGAAATTCTCCTCTGTTCTAGGGAGTAATTCCTGAACTGTAGCCACACAGTTAGTCTCTACTTCTTTCACATATAGCACTGCATGCACCTACACGTGCATCTATGAATATATTACAGACACACACATTTAGAGGGGATAGGTAAGAGGTTGTAGGTACTCTCCAGCAGACAAGTATAATCTCTTCTATAAATCTCTGTGCCGAGCAGCTTATCCAGAGTCCAGCCTCATGAGTAGGAGGCTCTTGTACAACAAAATGCCACAAAGCAAACATTGCATTTAACAAAATGTCCTCGTCTGTAGCATTTACTGCAATTACATGCAATTTAAGTTGGAGTAGAAATTACCGAAGCGACCGAGGTCAACAGAACACCCTATTAAATGAATGGCAGTTCTAGGAATATAAAAGCAGGGGGGACCCCTGTTCCTGGGAGGCCATTTTTTAAATAACCCTCGTGGGGTTTACAGCATTTTTCTGACAAATCAAAGCACACACAGGGGAATGGAACGGATGTGTGTGCTGAATCTTTAAGTTTGTGGCAGCTTGTTAGATTTAAAGTTCAACCACGTTGTCTATGCATTTTGATTCAACCTTCACAGGTTATTTTTAATTTTTCATTTGAATCATGAAAGCAGTAATGGGGGGAAAAAGATCTACAATTAGAGGCTCATGCATCTGAATTCCGTTCCACCAGAAATCTGTAACAGAACAACATTCAAGCGATTGTCTTTTTGATCGACGCTCCCAGTTTCATCTAATAGTGGTAGGATTTCTCCTCTCGTATGCTTTGTTAAAATAAAAATCAATTATCTGTGATTAAAACAATCCAGCAGCCGCCGGTCCCTAAAGCAGGAGGTGATTTAGAATTATCTGTCAGCTATGTTAGAGAAGAGATGGCAAAACGCCATCCTCGTGTGGTGATGAATCTGCTGGAATACCAGTGGAACAGAAAAAGCTCCAGCTCACACACACTCACACTGTGTGGGGATATTTCTGCTGCACATACAGCTTCACATTTTCTTTGCTGCAGTCCTAAAACCATGCAAGAAAAATCGAAAGCTTCAAGTTCATCATACTTATTTTGTGTTTTCTCTACCCTCACTGTGAGATAACCCTCTTTGAGTTCACTCCACGTCTGTCATAAGAGGCTGTATTCCCTGCTCTCCCATAAAAGGTTGACCAGCTCCCCACCGCCATCCTCCTGCTCCCCCTCTCTTCACTAAAATTGCAGCAGCTACACTATGCTGTCATTTGTAGCTTGCACTGAGACAAAAAAGCCTTCTGGGTAACATTGTTTGAATGTGCCCAGCTCAAACAGACTCCCAGAATCAACAGAAGTGTTCGCACAAATCTTACAGTCAGTCCTTATTATTGTGGAGAGCAGAAAAGCTCCAAATAGTCGACATTCTCTGCAGACCCCTGCAGCACAGTGAATCAATGAGCCAAAAGTACATAAAGATTGTGCCAATGTCTCACCACAAATCAAAGCTTTATGGCTTCATATCAACAAATTTTCTCATCTAAATTGGTTTGTGGAGCTCTCTAAAACTTTAAGAAGTTGGTCACTTGGATTTTACTTTCTGTCTGAAGCAAACAAAGCACTTCATTTGATGTACAACTGGTAAAACTGCAGTGATGCTGGCACACGCACACGCTATTAGCTGCTAATCATTCAGAACACTGAGTAAGTGCTAAACAAATCAAAGTCCTCAAACAAAAGTCTAGTCATGTTTGTTTTGTCATCTACAAAACAACAAACCTGCGGTTATTCATGATATTAACTCAGAATCCTTTTGAGCCAAGCCATACGAACAGCGAGGCTGAGTGGAGGGGAGTCTGGGCTTCTTCAAAGTCTAATTGAAAGAAATGCATTTCAGCAGGGCTCTTAGCTGTCCTGCCTTTTAGTTGAAAGTCTGGGCTCTGAAGCCAGCAGGTAGGCTTTTACACTTCTCATGGTTAGCTCATTAGCTTAGCTGCATTCGCCAGACAGAGCCGGAGCTCTGAAAACATGCCAAAAATCAAAGTCAGGACCAGCCAAAGTGACTTCATTGGCAACCGGCTTTACAATATGTGTGTTCACACCATGATAGTTGGCTAAGATATGGATGCTGTGTTTCTGCTCAACGCCTAGTTGTGAGAGCTTCAGGCTAAGTTGGCACGATTCACTGTAGATGTAGAGGATGTGCTCTTGCATGGGAGAATGTGCTCCATACTTATCTCATATAAGAATATTTTCCAGCCTGAGATTATTTTGTAAATGTACCCTGCATGTCTCCAAGTGCTGGCTGGTGTACACCACCATGACCTCCGCTAGATATACATCTCTGTAACCTCTGGGTCTTAAGTCCACTTGGGTTTTTTCAACAGTGTAAACTTCCCATCTATGTGCAGTGCTGCTCTTGTACAACGTACAGAATGTTTCCTAGAGAGATGGTATTTTGCTAGTAATGACAGAAGTCGTTCTGCATTTATTGTGCGCACTGTAAAGTTATGTAAACAGGAAAAAAAGTGCTGCTTTCTTGATTAGGTGGAACAGCAGAATGAATGACTGTTTAATGGATATGACTTCCCTATCTTGTTTTCCCTCAGCACAAAGAGATTTGTTACACAGAATCTAATTTATTTCAAATGTGAACCTTACGATTAATAGACAGCAGCAAAACAATTATAATCCACACAAGTGAAGCTTTTTAAACGACTGGCTGTAATGAATATCCAGTGTCAACAACTTAATTTGCTTTTTCATCAACCGAGTGCAAACCGTGGTGCGAGTGGTAGATTAGCTTTGCAGACAGAAACAGCGATGAGCGTAATGTTTTTATTCAATTATCGGATTTAAAGAAATTCCATGAGAGACATCATAAAGTGTGTGTGTTGACACCAAAGTTAAGCCAATAGCGTTGCTGGATGATTTTAACAAGATATGGTAGTTTGTTCAGTTACTGGGAGTCTTGTAATTTCCTGTCTCCAAGGTTCTGTATGTAACTTTCAGATAACTCTTGGCATTCATGACACCAATGGCTGTTAAGTGAGCTATAGTCAGCATTTTGTTGCTCACACTTACACTACATAGGCGTGAGCGAGCGCCTGGGCATCAGCCATATCATGACAATTTGTTTGTTTTGCATCAAAGCTAACTAATGTGCTAACAGTTACCGTTACAGAGAAATCCAATATTCCTCCTAATACCGCCCCAATATCTGATTAGGTGGACATAATAACCCCTAATACACATAACAATATTCATCCCTACAACAGAATACTTTTTCTCTAACCTGATATGAAGTGTGCGCTGCACATGCAAACATTTTTATGATCGCTTTGTCCAGTCCTTTCGTCTTATTACATTTGACCATAGTTGTCTTTGTTCTGGGTCCCAAAAACACAACAAGATGACATATTAAGACTCCTATGTACAGACACATCCCTGTGGTAGAGTCAGGTTTTGCCTCAAGCTAACAAAGTGACATCACTGTGACGTCAGCTCCAGCGTCTATATTTTATTTGGACCACTGGCTCTATGATATTGAGCAGCTTACCGTTCCAACCTACTTTATCAGCTAACATTACCAAGAAAACAACGGCAGATCCATGCTGCGTAGCTTTACAGCTAACTGGCTAACCTTAGCTGAGGCTATAGTTAGCTAGTTGGCTGCCCAGCTAGCTATAACTAATCTACGCTGCATGGATCCGGCATAGGGGTGGGAATCTCCAGGCACCTCATGACTCGATTACAATTCAGAAGGCAACAATTCAATTATAAAACTGTTACCAATGCATCAAAATTTTTCATTTCTACACCTGATTTATTTTTCTCATTGTGTGACTACTTGATACTTTTAAATATAGCATATTGCATTAGTAGTAATAATTAAATTAACAGATTAATTTACATGCATACAATCTGGCTCTTGTACAGTCCCTTCTCCCTTCAACCTAATAGCCAAAACGCTTCCATACCCAAGCTTTCAAACCAGTCAGACTGTATCCATCTACCGTTGCTCATGATAAACCATTGTGGGATATTTTTGGCGGCATAGTGTGCTGTGTTAACATACTGTAATATTTCACTGCAAATAGTTTGAAATTCACACACTGTTGAATAAGAAATGGTCTGCAGCCTTTTTATTTTTAAAGTTTACCACATTCATTAATGAATGAATTAATTTGAAAGCATCTTACCATGTCCTGCCTGTATAACCATAACAAAATAAGGGGGATGCTACATGCTCTGCTGTGTTGTTTAACGACACCAGCAGTGGAAGCAGCCTCTCTGCCGCACCTTCAGCACAGGGAAAAGCCAAGAATTTTAACGGGACAGGCAAAGGCGTTTCTGAGCTGAGACAGACTGAGCAGAGTTATTTTACTCTTCACAGAGGTGTTTTAAGTTGTTTAATGCTGCAGCGTGTGTTGGTCAGCCGGTCTCCGAACTGCTGATCACTGCTCCTCTTCGGTCACGTTAGTCTCTGGGTGATGGTGTAAAAAGTATTCACAATATACTTCACGTTAACCTCGCAAATGTAATTATTTAGAAATTAAATCAAAACAAGCTTGCAAATGCCGCAGTTATCTCGAGTGTGTCTGCACTGTAGACTGTCCAGGTGCTGCAATGCCCTCACAGTTGAGTCGTTCTATCAACATAACTTTAGTAATAAAAATTTAGATTATCCATCATTGATTGTAAATCAATGCAGAATAATCCACGTTCGCCCTGCATTGCATCTAAGAATTTATTACTTCCCCAACACGGTTGACTGCTTTGTAACGTTAGCTAGGCTGACTGAGTAATTTGCACACCAGCCCTGGAAGTCTGGATGCATTTGCTGACGTTATCTACTCAATAAAGTATTTTGTTGTGTTAGCTAGTTAGCAATTTCTCCACGTTAGCAAGCAAGCTGACGTTAGCTAACATTAGCCAGCTAAAACCACAGTAGGCTATCACAATATATTTCCCATGTTTGCCATGTTGCCAAGCTAGCAATTTCTCCACGTTAGCAAGCAAACTGACATTAGCTAACATTAGCCAGCTAAAACCACACTAGGCTATCACAATATATTTCGCATGTCTGTGCTTCACCAAGAATTATTTTTTGGCACTCAAGGTACCGAATTCTGTTACAGGGCACTGAGTTTGATGAGTTTAGTGGTTAAGTTTATCAGACAACAAATGAGACAAGAATTTTTAGTTAGCACACCCCACTGCTTGGAGACTACTTTTCTGTGTGGAGAGCAGACAGTAGGTCTGGAGACAGACCTTCAGTTAGCAGCTGTCGCAACTCAAATTCAGCCAGTGCAAACCCCAGCTCTTAGAGAAAGTTCGTCTTCGGGCGGCCGCAGAAATACAGCATGTTTGGACTCTGTTGTGGTGGGTGCTGGTTGTTTGTTGACTCCAGTGTTGCCAACTTAGCGACTTTGTCGCTATATTTAGCGACTTTTCAGACCCCTCTAGCGACTCTTCTTCAAAAAAGCGACTAGCGACAATTTAGCGACTTTTTCTGATGTTATTGAAGACTTCTGGAGACTGTTGTGAGAGCACGTATCATTCTTATTCTTCTCAACGAGCAGCGGATGCTGCCGTGGGCTCCCCTCTCACCCCAAAGCACTCAAAGGCAGCCCAGTCCTCCCTCCCAGCAGCAGTCGGAGCAGGAGACGTTAACCCCTCCACGTCCAGACTGCAAGTGAATCGCGCATGCGCGGAACCGCTGATCCTGACCTGGTTTACAGTCAGGGCGGGATGTAAATGTAAAATTTTCTTTGTCTAATATAAATCACTGAAAGAAGGTTCATTTGTAGTTCTAAACATATTCAGGGTGTTTTTTTACTCAGTTTTTGTCTCTCCCACGATGTTATTCCTCTCTCCTAAAGCGGCCATTACAATTACATGCATATGGACAATTATGCAAATTAGGCGATGACGTCATTTAGCGACTTCTAGCGACTTTTAGGACAGCCAATAGCTACTTTTCTTACTGAGGAGTTGGCAACAGTGGTTGACTCTAGTGGACTCCATTTCTGTGCTAACGTTAGCTACTGTTACACACTGTAGTGTAGCTGAAGAGAGGCAGAGCACTTGAGAATGCGCATTACATCACATTCTTTGGAGTTTACTATAAAATTTGTCCTGGGTCCTTTACATAGAAATCAGCCTACAGGCTGTCAAAGTCAATTGAGAGAGACGGACATGGTCTCAGTTTTTAGGTTAGTTCCAATGTGTTGACCCATGGGTAATAACAACCGATCATTACATGGAAAAAGTTACATGGTACCTTTAACTTAATTTGTTGTGCAATGTAACAAGGTAAGGCTTCTGTATGTGGATATGGATGTGTGTTTAGTTGATGAAACGTGTTACGCCTCATCACTTGTGCAGACTCGGTGCACTTAATATTCTCTAGACAAATTCCCATCCATAAAATTTTCAGACAGAGACTGTCTGACCTGTGGCCTGCCCCGGACAATAACAAGGTCTCCTGTGCTGCTGGAGCTGAGTGGCCACAGACAGCCTTTGTGCTGTATCTCATTATCAGATTGGCTCTCCCTCCTCCTTCCTCCCGTAACGTAACATGCAGAGAATTTCTGTGCTCTCCGCGTGATCCCCGAATGTCACTGAATCTGGGATATGAGCCTGCCAGTTACGCTGCGAGCTAAGGGGTCCCTCTCATTTCCTCTCTTAATAATGCATACAATGAGTAGCGGTGGCCAAATGCATACAATGAGTATTAGCAGCCAAGAAGTAAACACTTTGAAGACAAAGCCTTGGAAATGGTGAATCACTCCTCATCAGCCGTTCAAAGTCCAGACATTATCACAATGCCCACTTTTTTTTTTTTTTTTTACCCTGGCAGATGAAGGCACCGCCAGGACCAGAATAGCTTACTGAGAAGTGGCCAGGAGTGATGGAAAACTCTCAGCCGCGCAGTGTGTTTGTATTGTCAAAACAAAAACACAAATTTGATGAAATGTAGGGGCAAAAAAATAACAATAGCCAGTCCTGGAAAGAAGAAACATTATGAGAGGAGAACAGCTCATTAGCTGCAACTGTTTGGCTGTTCAAAACAATGTGTCACTACACATTTCAAAATGACATCCTGCGGTGATAAACAGACAACACTCCTGTCGCTGTGCTAAAGTCAAAAGAAACATAAAGCCACTCAGACAGCATAATCTTCAAGACTTCACTATCTCGCTCCCTCTGAAAAGTGCTTTTTTTTTCTTTTCAAATAATGTAAGCACTTTATCTATATGTACATGTACAGCGCTTATAGGCTCACGTAAGAAGCTTTAATTCAGCATATTTTAATGTGACTGAGGCAACTATCATTTTATTCAAAACAAACAAGGAAATAAATAAATAAGCAAGCAGCGTCAGACGGGTTCAAAGCGGTGCTTTCTAACCTCGGCTCACTGATCGAGGAACATGAAAAGGGGCCCCAGGAGATGGTGGGTTTCACATACCAGCATGATTTATGGTCTACCATAACAAATCAACAAGTTTAACTTTAATTGTTTTCTTTGCGATGGGAGGTGGGGTAGTTAATACAGAGCAATGATTGATGGCACAGGGCACCATGTTTGGCTCGGCACTTTGTCTTTTGCAGTGCAGCTCAGGAATTGAACCAGTTGATAGAAGCAATTAATTTGAGGAGGGGAATTTTTTTTTGATTTAGGAAATATACAGGTTCTAAAAATATCCTGCAAATTGTACCATTGCTGTGTCATCTAACGGAAAGTAGTCTCCCAGTCTTTTTTTAAAAATTGTTTTAGGGGAATAATATAAAAGAAAATAAGCCCTTTGATGTCCTACATTGTCTTTGTATTCTTTGTTTTTCAATTAACATGGGTTTACACCTGTTTGCACATAGATTAGTATTCAAATCTTTGTGTAAAACTTCATCTGGGTGGGTGACATTTAATAAAGTTAGCTTCTGTTTAAGCTACATTAGTTTGCTAAGTAATTGAGACAACCATTTAATTAAATGCTTTGCTGATGATGCTTCTCTTGGAATACTGGCTGTTAACCATTAATCAGTGGTGCACACCTAATTTACAAGGACAACAGTGCAGGGATGGGGCCTGCAAAAGCGAGGAAATGGTCACACCGTTACATTAAATCACCATTAGTAATTAGTGAAGCTAGCGGCACCAGCAGCACTGAGGATATATTGTGATTACACTAAATCACAGGATAAAATAACCACTATAGCTGATATCACAGCTGATCAGCACTCCATAGATCACAGCACAGCACTTTAAACACTCTTTCTCTGTGATAATCGTAGCCATGTGGTCTAAAGGTGCCTCTGAGTGCTGCACAGAGTAACCTTGCAGCTCCTGCCAGTAACTCAGGGCATGCCAGGGTAGGTCTATTTATTTTTTGCATTTGTTCCAGCCTGCTGGCGACTGATGCAATAGACTGTAGATGATTTACTTCTGTTGATTATTGAATCATGGAGGAAGAGAAGGAAAAAAAAAAAAAAAAAGAACGCCTCGCCCAGAAAGCTACGCCTGAGTTTTAATTAAGTTTGGACAAAAACTGGTCTTTCCTCAGTCAATTCATAAAAATGACCTTCATTGTGAATTACAGTAATGAAATATGATGAGCACAGCTTGGGAGTGTTGATTCTACACCATACAGCGGGGTCGGGGAAAGAATGATTACGGTTCTGTGAGTGAGGCTGCACAGAAAGTTTCTGTTGTTACAACCGGTACACAATGCATACTGAAACTGCAAAGACAATAAATCAAACATAATTGATTGCAATACTGTCTTGGAGTGTTTTTGCGAGCATCAATCACATTTAAAATGAATTACAAGGACTGCTGCAAATGCTTAGGATGCAGGGCAAACTGAGATGGACTCACCACAACAAACAAATGATGCTGGAGCATTCGGTGCTGGAAAGGTGAGCAGCACAAGAGCAAAGGTTCATCGAGTTCAGATTCAAATTAAAAGCAGTACATTGATTAATTTGTGAAAAATCTGTCTAATCAGATTATGCGACTGATTTCATTTTATTAAAGTCCACATTTTCATTTGCAATATATCAACACTTAAATCAGCAACAACAAAGCAGAAAGGACATTTGGTCATTTTAATTTTACTTGTCAAATTAAGTCTGCTTAAAGCATTGATTAAAAACAGGACCAAAAATAGCCCATTAGTATCAGTTAATATAATAAGTTGATTACAATATTTTCTTTGTCCTTTATAAATGACAACATACTGTCAGTTTCTGAGAGATGTTTCAAAAGACTATGCTCTTTGGCAGATTTTTTAGGCAACCCTAACCTACCGGTACCAGGTAGAGTTAGGGCTGGGCGATAAAACGATCTCGAAATGGGATCGCAATAAAATGTATGTCAATGACGATGATAACTATAGTCGGTTTTACTCAATATGGATAGACCTAGATAGATGCAAACAGTGTGTCATGCAGTGGAAGTTAACAGACAGCTGTCCGTCAATCTGTGTTGGGGATGCACATCATTGTACATGCCCACTGTTCACTGCAAAGTTTGTGCTGAGGTGAGGAGGAACTGAAAGTAGCCTGGACATAACAAAAAGAGGGGAAAATGAGTGGAGGTGAGGAGCAAAGTGGTGGTTGAATCTGAAGAAGAGATTGCATTATCCTCAAACACGGACGACATCATAGATAAAAAAGGCTATACGATGTCAATAATTTGGAAGTGGTTTGGCTACTTGAAAGGTGATGACGCACGGACAAAGACGTTCTACAAAATATGTCGTTGGTTGGTGCCAACCAGGGCAGGAAACACAACAAACCTTATCCATCACCTGAAAAAATGGCATCCCAGTGACCACGCTGAATGCATGAAAATCCAGGCCAAAACTGCATTAAGTCTACCAACAAGTGTTCAATGGCCTTGCATTTCTGCTGCTGTGAGCAGTGCTAGCGGGGCTGCACCAAAACAGTAGTGTCCCCTTTTTTGCTGCAGTAACCGCATATGAGAAGCGATCGAAAAGGAACAAAGATAGAACAGACGCAGTGTTATACTTTCTAGCCAAAGACATGATGCCCATGAGCACCGTGGAGAAGACGGGTTCAAGAAATTAATTTAAGTGCTAGACTGCAGGTACTGTACGAGCTCCCAGGCAGGAAATATTTTTCTCAAACTGCTCTGCCCCAGCTTTACGATGAGGGCCATAGGAAGCTGGAAAATCATTTTCAAACTGGCAGCATTATCAAATTATATATCGTGATAAATATCGATATTGATCGATACAGGGAAAATTATTGTGATAATATTTTTTGCCATATCGCCCAGCCCTAGGTAGAGCGAACTTGAAAAGGAATAGTTCAACATTTTGTGATATTCACTTTCTGGCTAGGAGTTAAATGGTAGGATTAATACCCCTCTTATGTCTGTCCAGGAAAGTATGTAGCTAGAGACTGCAGCCAGTTAGCTTAGCTTAGCATAAAGACTGTAAACAGGGGGAAACAGCAAGCCTGGCCCTGCCTAAATGTAACAAAAATACCTGCTACCAGCCCCTCCAATGCTCACTAATTCACGTTATATATGCTTGTTTAATTCACAGAAAAAAACAATGTTCAAAAAATTCACTGTTTTACAGGGTGTTATGTGATTTAATTATAAGAGAAACAACAAGACAACATAGATAGGCAACAATCAGATCCACCCCTCGCTCCTCCATAGCTCCACCCTCTTGTCCAAATATCTGCATGTGTGCTGCCAGAAATCCAAGATGTCTATGGCCCAAATCTCAGACTCGAGGCTTCAAAACGGCAGTCCACAAACCAATGGGTAACATCACGGTGGCTACATGCATTACTTTTACAGTCCATGGCAACAATACATGCCTGCTGTGGACCCTTGCTCTATAGATCGCAAAAACCTTATAGCCAATGCCAGTTCACACAAAATGTATAAAATAAAAGTGAGCAGGGACAACACATTTAATTACAGCATTCTTACAGAAATTAACAAGTCAGATTTAAGGGCTTCTGAGTACTTTCTCAAGCACCCATTTTTATTTTAAGGATGACATTGTTTTCTCCACAACCATCTGTTGCAAGAGAAATGTACAAATTCATTAACAGTGTGAACACATGCTGCCAGGGCCTAAAATTAACTTCTTATAAAAAGAAAACTGGTCATTGTCATTTAGGCATGTGATGGGCAAAAGATGGAAAAATAGAAAATATACAGAGCGCAGGGCACAGCACATCAATCAACTCACATTTTCTGAGAAGCACTCTGTTTTTTTTAATTCCCCTTGTTGATATAATTTGTGCACAAATTTCATTTAGGTTTTTTTCTACAATAACAAATACAATCTACAAATTAACCAACTTGTGTTTGTCCAGCAAAGTTTTGGACAGATTTTAAGGATGGTTTTTGAACACATGCTGATCCTCATTTGAAAAGCTCAAAACCTTTGAGACCATAAATAAATATTTTGAGACCGCCTGAGACCCTGTGTCCTCATATGAGGACATCACATATTGGGTTTACTCAACCTTATGTTTCAATCTGATTAACTTATGACTGCTGTCCTCGATCATGGACACTTTTTTGTGCCATCTAGTGGTAGTAAAAAGACAATACACCAATCCACATAAAAGATGGTAGGCATCTCTGCCAAGTCAGTCTGCAGCCAATCCCAACACAAAAGTGGAGAAGGTACAAAACCTGATCACATTTATGGTTGAAACTTGTTTATTTATGATAAATAATGTTTGTAGTTTGATATGGCAACTAATCTGACCAGTTTTAGCAACAGTAACAAGCTAAGACGAAATGAATTAGGAAGTACTTGTTTGAAGACATTAGGAGTTTATCATCGTCTCAATTGTGGACATTGGGACTTAAATATCGTTGACAACGTTGACAATGTACAAGTTTTTTATTTTTACTTATCGGGTCGTACTGATCCTAAATAGCTAGGAAAAATTAAAAATGCATACCAAACAAAAGCTCAGATCTCAGGACTATTTGAACCCTGGTTCACTGTAAACTCTGACTTACCTTTGCCACTGTTAAAAAGCAAAAAAAACAAAACAAATTTCAGCCTAAATTCTTCCTAAATCTCCAACATGTTATGGTATGTTCCCACCTAACGCAATACAAGCGTTACATACAGAGTTGAAAGCTACAAACAGCCACTGCAGCAACCAACAAACTTCACTCTATAAAATAATCTATCAGTCTGTTCTGCTTTCATTTTTATTCAAGTACTTCTTCATAGACCAAGAAAAAAAATGTTTGATTTTCAAGGTATTCCAGTGCTTAAATTGAGTGCCAAGTTCAAGTACTTCAAGCACCTTGTACAAACCCTGTAATTAAAGAAAAAGACAGGCTGAGTTTTCATTAAAAATGTGACAATATGTTACTGCATTCAGCCTTTTCGTTGCATCTGGTGCCTCCAATCACACAATTTGCACTAAAAAAAGACAAGTGTAACCCTGGACTGAGATACTGGATCTGCTGTATGCTGATAAACTGGTCCTGTTCTCCTCCACACTTCACAATTTAGTTTCAGGTCTATTCATCTATCGTCCATTGCCACCGCAACTGTAAGACAGTGGTCTCACGAGTGCTGAACAAGACAGTTTTGTGTGGAGTGAAAGCTGCTCTGTGAGGCACATGAGGACACTTTGGATATCTCCTACTGCAACGTAAGCTTATGCAAAATTTCATTTGGACACTGGGCGGACCCAACAGTGATATAAAACAACAGCAAAGCCCAGATTATGCAAGGCATGAAATCCCTTGTCGATAATAAGAGGAGGTCATGAAGGGCTGAGGACAGACAGGAGGTTAAGTCTTCCCACAGGGAGCTGAAGTGTAGAATAAAGAAAAGAGTCTTTGAGGAGCATCGTCTGCAAGAAAGCGGCGTAGGGCAGGTATAGAGAGTAGCATCAGGAAGATTATTAGCTAAAGGCACAAAGGGTCAGTCGGAGGTGGAAATGCATATCAACATGAGTGAGCATTACCTGCTGGAAACCCCATAGTCAAGGAGGTTTGGATCAAAAACCTCAGACAATTTCACTCAGGTCACCGGGCCAGCCTAGTAGGACCTCTATTATTAACATCCCCCACCTCAAAGTCACAGTCATCTTGGCTCATCACAGTCCCCTACCATCTTTCCTCCGACCTCGTCCTCCTCACCTGCAGTCCTGATGTCACCAATTCTACAGTTGTAAATCATTCCAGCTTTCCATTACAGATGTTTTTTTTTTTACAGCATGAAAACTTCAGAACTGCATCTAAACTCAAATCCTCTTTTCAACACGGTGCATAACTTCGAACATCTTGTAATTTACTTTGATTGCACGCGCAGGAAACTGATTTGAATTTCGATGTGAAATGGGCTACCCATCTCGGTGGCCACATGTTCTTTTTACACCTGAGCACATCTTTTAATATTTGATCCAGAAATGGCTCCATCTGTCTTTTTCAATCGTCTCTGTTGGTTGTTTCAAGTCAAAGTCAAAGGTTGGTGAAAACTGTTAATCTGTGTTGCTGATTATCAGCTGTATGAGCGTTCTTTTCTTGCAAAAAGATGCAAGCAAAAAGAAAAACTTTATTCTTTACTCTCCCAAATGAACTCTCCTCTGAAGTTGGCCATCCTCTTTCTTCACCCCTTCTTTCTTTTTCCTTCCCTTTTAGTCCCGACTTTGGTACATTCTTCTTTGCTCCAAGACTCACCAAAGCTCCCTTTGTGAGAGTTTAATGATGCATGCAAATGCAAATAGACCCATGGACATCTCCGAATATTGGTCCTGAACCCAGAGGGAACGAACAGTGCAGGGCAAACAGACTTCTCCTACTTCTGAAGAGAATCATTTTTAACCCCTATCCCCAGGTTGGAAAAATACATACATAAAATGAGTTCAGCAGCAGAAACCAATTACCCCCTCCTTCGCCCATTCCTCAGCACAACAAACTCTTTTATTGATCTGGTGATAATTACCTCAGTCACATCATAAAGCACCTGGAACAGATTGGTGGCTCAAATTATCGATTACCCCTGGGCTACCCTTCGTCGTTCATTGTATTGCCGCTATACATTACTTGATGAGATCTGCTTTCCCGTGCTTTCCCGTGCATTTCTCTTTGGCGCCGTGCAGGGATACTTTGACAAGGAGGTTTAGTGGTCAAATGCACGCTATTAAAGTCATTTGTCATCTTTCCTTAGTCTTTAGGTTGTCCTGTGTGCCACCCCGAACCAAGGTTAACCTACCGTTAGCTAGTGCCCGGACCTCCTCCCCAGCACCACAAAAACATTTAATCTAAAACAGTTTTGGTCCAAAAATGACCTTTCATTTGTGGTGGTAACTTGGGGCCTGCCCTGGCAAGCACCAGCTGTGTCTAATGCTTCATTACACACCTTCCTTGAGGCATGTCAGTGCGTGACCCTGAAACCTCTGCCCACTAGCCACACATACATCCCCGACCACAGTCACAACAACAGTCTGACCTCCACTGAGGCCAATACATTTTGTCTGCAATAAATAATGAGGTTGGAAATATCATCTCTTTTTTCCCCCCGTGTTGTCTCAATTTTTCACAAAGCTTACTAGAAGGTGCCTGTATTATTTTACACGCCTTAATTTTTTATAGATCACCATGGCAGCCTGTCATAAGTCTCCCTCTGCTTGTTTCCATTGAAAGGAGAACAAGACGACACACAGGATATGTTCTGCTTTGTTGCCGAGTCGGTCTTAGCTTTGTGCTTGTCTGGGTATCAGAAGAACAATGGCTCCTGGCATTTCCCCGGATTCCTCTTTCTTCAAACACGATGAAAATACATCCGAATTTGAACCAAAAATGGCTACACAACTTGCAAAGTGAAGTCTGTGGATACAAATAAATGTCTTCCACATGCTCACCTGGTTAGCTTTGAGAATACACACTAATAAGCTAATTTAAAAGTCGAATAGATGGCACAACTTTTTTTTATGTAAAGACAGTTCTTTAGTGGTAGTAGATTCATTAAACACAAGTGGATTAATCAGCAGGTCAACTACAGGGAGCAGCATTTAATTAGTAAATCTACATGTTGCTTCCCGAGAAAGGGTCAATAATGGAAACTATTCCCACGATATGTAATTACTGTATTTGTAAGTGGGCTGTTCGACGCTAAGATCCATTGAAAAACTAATTTCTGGTTAAAGAGAATGATGACTGTGATGTAATCTCTCGTGTACAGTAACAAGCTTATCAGATGAATAGTTTATAATAAATAGCTGTCTATCTGTTTTGTAGATTAATGCCACCCCGACAAGTGCCTTAATTAGGGGACTAAAAGATACCAAATGATTTTCACTGTGAGAGTATTATCCTTAATACCTATTCAACCACAGGAGTCACATTGAGAACTGGAGCATAATCTAGCATCCAACACAAACCCACATGATTAGCTCCACATAAAAGTGCATGCAGCCTCTGTGGAAACCAGCACAAAAGCCTGATTTCAATGAGAGTAGGACTTAAAATATGTTCCTATAAGAGCATGTGTTCGTTCGTATTATTCGCTAACAAATAACGGATGGTATTATACAACGAATGAGCAATATCAGGCAACATTTTAATAAGATCTAATCCTGTATTGTAAGAAAACATGTACATGATTGTGTTGTTGATTAATCTATCATCCTACATTCATCAACACTAATTCTATTTTCCCCTTCCACTCCGCAGCTTCTCATACTCAATATTGGGAGAAGTTAATATCAGGGAGCAGGAATTAACATGATATAGCATGGGCTGGATAGTGCAGCTCTCTCCGCACACGAGGTGCCGCCTGCAGGAAAAGGTTGCTGAGGATGGAAAGCTCACCTTAGCCATCTGCAGTGAACCGAACTGGCTCTGGGCAGGTGTTCAACATGGCCAGGTGGAAAGCAGCTGACACAGACATCGCTCCCCCGCGCTATTTGTCACTGTAAATAACAATTGTTTCTTCAATATTAGAATTGGACAGGAGCGAGCATGCAGCCAGTCTTCCTCATTCTCCTCTAATTTAGGCAATTAAAAAGAAAGGTCATGTGTGGAAACAGATGGCTAAACTTTAACTGTGTGCTGAGTCTGGAGGCTGAAAGAGACAATTGGCATTTTACATGCACCATTCAAGCACTCGGGATATATGGGAGACAGACAGTAAATGGCAAAATGACTACCGGTTTTATTTACTACAGGCACCAAAGTGTATATTTATGCAAAGATTGCTTTGCAGAAAATCCCACGGGAGGCTTTGTGGTTTGAGCCGTGCACATGTTGTTCATACTTGTTTGCATGTTAAAATTGTTGCTCTCAATAAGACTTTCCGTAGAAGACATTTTGATCCCTCTGGGTATATCTAATGCTTTCCATCCTTCTGTAACATACAACTTCAATAAAGTAAAACGGCTTAAGTTAGTGATACTCAGCTGCTCCATCTAAAAGACGAAGCGTTGTCTGATGTAGTGTCAGACTGTTTTTGCACGCTTTTCTTTAATCATCCACTGCAGAGGGAACTACTGTAGCCTACACCATGAAAAAAACAACAACTATTAAACCAACTGAGAGTGCGTCTGGGAGAAGAAGGGATACATTTTCTGTGCTCAAGGACAGGACAATTAAAGTAAAATAAAGTCTGCTAAAGTTAAAACAGCCTGGTGAAGCTCCCAGGAGTAACATAGGAAGCTCGTGTAGGCAGTAAGGTGGGGTGGAACAGCAAACAGAACGTTGTCACACTTCCACTCCCTGTGGAGCAGAGCTTAAAGGAGGGGAGACATGAATCTGGAAACAGTACACTGCCTCCAGCTTCTGTTATTTTCTATCGCAATGTTTGTGAAATTCCTGCTGATGAGGTGATTATACTGGAACATGTGCTTCTTTCAGTGTGACTAGTTACTGACAGTGGTTAATGCTTATGCACGTACAGATATTTTAATCTACTGTTTAAAAACGGAGAACAGCAGACACGGTGGCTGGCTCGGTAAGGTGTTGTTTAGCACCAGGATTTGTGCGTGTGTATTTTCATGCCAACATCTGACCCCATTGTACATACAGACGCACTCTGCAAACAGTATTTGCTCTAGGGATTTTGTGGGGGGGGGAGGTTTTTCAGCCAACATCTACTGTCCATGGTTGTTAAGGTTCAATGAGCCTTTTGAAGTGAACAGAGAGCGCAGAGTGTATGCACTGTGACCGACAATTTTGTTTCAGCATGCTCATCATTTCACCTAATAACACCGCTGCTATGGGATGGATGTGAGATGAAAGTTTTCCCCACACTTCAAAACCTACTGAGGAAACACTGTCTGTAATGAGAAGGGACCTATTATGCTTTTCCTTATTTTTTTGTCATGTACATAATGTTACTGCACAATGTAGGATATTCATATTCATTTTAGCAGAGGATGAATACAAGTGCTCCAGCACAGACAGTGTGAGGCAGCCCAGTTACCAGAAAAACATTCTGGCATTGTACATTTCTGCAAACCACAAATATACTACATTTGTACATCAACATTTCTAAGGTGATGCAGTATATGAGCCGACTTTGTCATCAGAAGGTGGAGGGGATGATGGATGGTGTGACACCTAGACAAGACGCCTGTCAAGCTGCAGACCACTGTTCCAGTCCAACAAACAACAACTTATTTTAGCAAGTCATTGCTGTAATTTCCAGCAACTTTTAGCCACTAAGCATAAGTTTTTATTTACAGAGACATCGCTGGTTTTCTAGCAAGGACTGTGCCCCCAAAAACAGGTATATCAAGCCTAACCATAACCAAGTATTTTTTTGTGCCTAAACCTTACTGCATCTTGATCACAGTGTTTTTGAAAGTTTCAATGTATTTTTCTACATCAGTGGATTTCAAACTTTTTGTGCCCAAGATAAACCAAAGGGCAAGCCAAAATCTCGAGGCACACCTTTACATCTGTGCACAATAGTTTGTGTTATCACTGTTACCACGACAATAAAAATAAGAAAAAACTAGTCCATACCCATTGGTAGCTTTGTCACCTTCTACCTATGCCAACCCTCAATGGCTATGTGCAGTTTCACAGAGATTGACCACGTCAGTGATTAGAAAAACGTGGGACAGACAGAATGACTGACTGACAGAATGACACACTGACAGTTTCCATGATTATGTAGAGCATACCATACCATGACTTAGTCATACCAAAAATTAGAAAAAACCACAAAACATTCAGCCACAGGGGGAGCCACAGCAATCGGCGTCCTGTTCTACATATCTACCAAGTTTAGTAAAAATCCATATGGCGGTTAGGCCTAGATAAGAAATTACCTCTCTAGCGCCCCCATTTTGTTTGATGGGGTCAATAATGGAGGGGTCCCCTCAGATTATGTGTGGTCATATGCCTACAAAGTTGCGTGGTGATGGGTGAAACCCTTGAGATGTTATACACCTTTATGTGATGAGCCACGCCCTCCGCAATATTCATTGCCTTATAGAAGCTCAGTTTTAGTAAGTTTTCCAACTTTTGCCAAGAGGGAACTTTAGATATTGGTCCCTAGATTATGTTCACCCAGTTTCATGCAGATCGCTCAAACTTCCTAGGAAGAGATCCATTTGAAGTGTTTTTCAAAAAATTCAAAATGGCGGAAAATCTATATAAGCGGAAGTTATGGGTTCTTGGGGCAAATCTGTTCCTCATGAGGAGAGGCATCTCTGTGCAAAGATTCATGTCTCTACAACATACGGGGCATGAGATATGCCCATTCAAAGTTTACAATTTCAATCGGTTGCTATAGCGCCCCCCTTTGACCAATTGATGTAATATTGCTTCATTCACATCCTCCCATGACCCTCTACCACTGTGCCAAATTTCACATGGATTGACCACGTCAGTGAGGATACAGTGGAACAGACACACACACACACACACACACACACACAGACAGACACACACACCCACAGACAGAGTTTTCATCATTATATAGTAAGATAGTAAGATAAGACAGGTAGCTTTTGTGACAGTTTTTTCAATGTTTTCTTTCGGTAGTAGATTGTCCTCGCTGGTATTTTGTTGTAATTTGCTCTGTACAATAAAGCAATCCATTGTCCCACACACGGCTTTCTGCTTTTAAATGTCATCATCCCTCACACTGGCTGTCAATGAGGGCTTTTGATGTGTCACACACTTATAATTCCCACGTGCGAAGGGCGACAAATAGGTTCCCAGAAGGTGTTTTTAAATTAAATTACATTTTTTGCTAGTTTGCCTCTTTATTAGGAAATGAGTGTGCACAACATACTGATACAGTCAATTAAAAATTAGTTAATAACATTTTGTATATTGCAATAATAACGTGTGGTTGTAACAAAATGCCAAAGCACACCATTTGAGAGCCACTGCTGTTTTTTTTAAACAATAAAGCATGTAAACATGTTCTAATAGAAACCCAAAATACAAGTATGAACATGAAAATGAGCGTAACAGGTCGCAAAAGATCTGAGGAGAGCTACACTGTGATTTGTGGAGCAGTTCTGATGTGTCTTTGGGGAATGTTAACGTCTGCAGTTTATGGAGCATATGACAACACTTACTGGCAGTGCCAGGCGTATTTTTAATGCAAAGTGCGACTTGTGCATTCACTGGGATTGCTTCATTTGCTACTACAAAATGTGTGCGTATTCATATGAGTGTGTGTATGTGTGTGTGCTGATTCTGAACAAACCACAGCTTGCCATGAGCGCAACATTACATGCATCTCTTCACACACCAAAACTGACTATGGCATCACGTCATACAAACCAGCAAGCGAGCGAACAAACAGTGCTGTCAAAAACCTGTAGTCAGTAAAAGTCCAAAACAGCACAAATACTCAAATAGCCCAAAGAGAGCGATAACCTGATAACTGGTCTCCAATGTCAACAGATGGTGAATAGATGACTAGATGAGCAGCCAACAGTCTTTTCAACACTACAGACAGTAACAAGTTAGAAAAAAAAAATCAGCTCCTCCAAAGGGTACTTGCTTGGCAAAGATAAACAAGCACCTGCTTTGTTCTCTGAATTACAGGAAATGCAACACTGTGTAAATTAAGTCATGGTTTAGACTGAGAATGCTTAAAGGACGTAAGATGACTTTACTCAGGATGGTGGATATTAGCTCATTTCACAGTTATTCTGTAACAAAGACAGTTTCCAATTGTTAGTGCAGCAGTGTCCAACTGGTGTCTGGCCACATTTATGAAAAGTTTACTCAGACAAACACACCACAAAGTACACCATGTACATTGAAACACTGTGCTTTGCTTTCATTGTGTTTGTTAGTTTATCTTGACTGTACAGTTTTTCTCTTTATGGAAATGTACTGATGGTATTTTAATGCACCTAACTGGTAATTTAGTAATAACATATTTATGGGGAAGAATTTCACACTTTATGCACAAAATAATGTGTTGCATTCAAGACACTCAGGCATTAGACAGTATCATTCTTTTCTATACACATGGTCACAGTTTTACCAAGTCACAAAATGGCAGAAAAATAAAATACATACATTTTATCAATATTGAAATGGAAGTTTAATTTAGAAGTTGAAGTCAAAAAGGTGTTTTTTTCCCCCTTATCTCCCCTGGAGTGTCAGCTGTGAAGAAAAAACAGGCTTGCATTGCAATAACAGAGGCAGCGATGCTGTGTCTCTGTCACCATGAAGTGTGCACTTCGGCTGATGTCAATTAATACGGTGGAGTCTGATATGGAAATTAAGGAGCACTCTATTGATGGCTATGAGTGCAAACAAGGCCAAACTTTAAAGCTGCAGTGAGAGATACTTTGTTTTGTGATAAACTTTTTATTGTGGTCTTAATATTTTTAAAACCCACATACTGGAAGTGCTGCATTACAATGTCACATCTAATCAATACATCTCACTGCACCGCACATTATTTTCAAACTATGATTTGACCTGTACATAAACAGTATGACTCAGCATCATTAAGCTCCTCATATAAAATAGTGAGCAACTGTTTTGTCAGTAAAGCCAAGTGGTTGCTACATGTTCAGCACCAAAGTTGGTGGACTAAACCAGAACTATAAGGCCAGTAAATATCAGAGTTAAGTTTATCAGGTAGTTAAAAACATAACTCCATGGAAATGATAATGTTACTCCGTGTCTGCTGGATGTACACGCACTGTTTATGTAGGCAGTAATGTAAGCATTTTCTCAAAAACTACTCAATACATCAATTATGTCTTAAGGTTATGTTTCTGAGTTTTTTTAGTCTTTCTGCTCCCTAGTGGTAGAAAAATCCCTTGAAACAGCTTTAATGGTACCAACAAGAGCCTGACTGATGCTGGATTTTCGAGGCAGATATTGATATCAATCTCTGCAAGAATCTATACTGCTGAAAGACTTCCTTTCACATTACATGTAGGCAAATATTTTTGATAATGATTAGGGTTAGGTACTGTTTACATTTAAACCGATTCTGGTAACGGTGCCCAACGATACCTTTTTCAGTATTTTATTTTCTCTGTAATAATACAAATCGAATTTTTGAACAAGCTGTAGGAGTTATGTGTAGACTAAAAAGCAGTTCTGCTTTTCTGCTCTTTTCTAATCACACATACAGCTAATCTTTTGTCTCGGTCTGTCCGTTTGCTTGTGTCTGTGTATGTGTCTGCTCGTCTTGCAGTGATACTAGGCTAATATAGAAGGCTAGGCTAATACAGAAAAGAAAATAAGACTAGACGCTGAAACTTTTACAGCAGATCAGGGCTGCACTGACAGTTTTGGCTCAATGTGAAGCCAATGGAGCGGGTGACGGAGTGATGACGGAGTGGCTGTGGAGGTCCGTGGCCAGCTGCACAACTTCCTTCCTCCACCTCCTGTCTGAAACTGAACCTGACCTGGCCTTGAAACTCTGTGGCTGGCTTCCATACTTCAGGGGTGCTTTGCAATACACTTATCTAAACTGGCGTTCTCACCTATGTGTGCTCTCAGCTACCAAAATTTGGCACCAGTGGATTTAACTTGAATTGGGACTTGGTAGTACAGACTTCATCCAGTCACAGTACCCTTACATCTACCGAGGAGGGTACCTGACCCTAATAACAATCCACCAAATTTTGTTCTAAGAGTTGTGTCCAAAAGGCTTTTTGTCCATTTTTCTCTGCTTAAAAACTATGTAACTAATCAGCCAACATAAATGCAATAAGCTGCGAATTCATCAGACCAGCTCTAATACTAATTTTCACTGATTATGTTTCTAACAAGCCAATTACATTTCGTCAAAGTCTGCCCATATCACTGGGGTTTTTATAATATTTGAGTGGTATAAGTCAGTTCTACTTTTGTTCCCACAGTAAGAACACGTCCGAGACCTAGATAATGAATCCAATGATTATCCATAAAACGTGCTTATATGTGTTTAAGCACAGATTTGAGCGTACAGTCTGATAATGAATGAGACTTTTTGTCACTCCACTAAATCCTGAGCTCTCACTCTCCTGGTTGCAAAACCAGCTGTTAGCTGTGACTGTGTCTCCAGTTTGAGCCGAATCACAGTGAATCTTAATTAACAGAGGAATGAAAAACCAGGTCCAGAGGATATAAAAACCCCTGACATCCTTTGATAATATTTAGAGGCATTACTCTTACAGTTAGAGATTGTAATTTGGGAGAGTAGTTTATTAGCCCCCTGCCCTTTCAGCCAGATATGACCTTGCAAGCCCATGTACCAGAGGACCAGCTGCAATCCATGATTCATTTAACACCTTCTGGGCCTCCAGAAGCCCTCCAAGCACATGCACTGTTGATTAAACTCTTTGTGGGAGAATTCATATTTAAAGCATACGCCACATGAAAATTAATGATAACCAGCCAAGCAGCAGAACACAGTAGAGAAGAGCCACGATGGGCAATTTATGAGAGATTCACTCCAATTTACAATTTATTCTGTAATCATCACAATGTTTCTTCCATATACAGCATAATGTAATGCACATTTGTGAGGGGGTGGAATTATAAGGAATATGAGTAGGCTACTCACAAAATGATATAAATGTCATTATAGTGCATTCAAGCAGGAAATCTAGCACAGGGAACTAGAGATTAGCCGCTGGGTGGGAACGCTCCACATGTGCCCATAAGAGGCTAACAGAGTCAGTGAGTGAGTGAATGGGTGATTGAGCAAACTCCAGTGAAGTTTTTGTATGGCTCTGAATCTGGTATGGAATTTAGCTAAGGGTCTGTACATCTTTGAACTAGGCCACAGTGAATTTCAAAGGAGCATGCAATGCCCCGCTTACAGTTAGAGCCTTGAGTGGAAAAAAAGAAAAACAGCACTGTGTAAATCTAATGCTGTGAAAAGTAATGCTGTAATTTATATTTATACACCCCTTGTTGTTAATGCATGTCATGGCCTCTCTGCCAACGCTTCCTGCTCTGTATGTTCTGAAAAATATCTCCCATTTCACCTGCAGCTTGTACTTGCAGGAACACTGCACATCTTGGACTCAACACAACATCACCAGTCGCTTGTTGATGGAAGCAATCCATCATGTGGAGTTCAAGGGTTGCACACCAGGTCTGTGCTTCACGGTCACGCTCCCAGATCTAACACCTTACCCCCCATCTGTCCTAGACCTTCTACAAGTGTCATTTTACATCTGGCTGGCTGATGGCTGTGTTTATCAAACTGCACAACGCTAAATCTGTAACAGTTCTTTTAAAGGATAACTTCGGTATTTTTCAACCTGGGCCCTATTTCCCCATGTGTATGTGTGCGTATGATTCATAGGTACAACTCGTATTAAAATTGGTTCAGTATTGAGGGAGGCGGATGCAACCGGGAGCCACGAAATGAGCTTAAACGGTAACGGGGGCAAATGCGTCCCGTATAAGTTTGCGCATTAAAAGTGCTTTTTCGCCACTGACCGGTTCAGATCGCCAGTGTTATCTCTGTAAATAGCATACTAAGTGTTTCCCTTACCTCTGGGCTGTGACGTCATCTCGCGAGAGCTTTGCTCCACTGTGTCTGTAGCTCTCTCTACTCGTGGGAAGAGGTGTTTCGGGATTGGATGTCTTCTCTTCTTCGGCTGGCAGTAGTCGTCTTGGGAGAAGTGAGCACTGCAGACCCGATGGTCTGCAAGGCGCAGTGTCTGGACAGGAGTGTTAGCATCCATTTGTAGCACAACTAGCCACAACTTCAGCATCTCGCCGTCCGACAAAGGCAGCCTATGAAAGCTGTACGGGGTGTTGTGCGACATCCTGTTCTTGCAATTCGGATAAGCACAAACACGAACCATTGTTTTCAATCGATGCAGTAAAACTCTCAACTGTACTCCGGGACAACCAGAGCCACTCTGAGCGGCGCTCAGCATGGCTCCTGTTTTCTTCCGGCAACAAGCAAAGCTCTCGCGAGATGACATCACACAGCCCAGAGGTAAGGGAAACACTTAGTATGCTATCTACAGAGATAGCACTGGCGATCTGAACCGGTCAGTGGCGAAAAAAAGCACTTTTAATGCGCAAACTTATACGGGACGCATTTGCCCCCATTACCGTTTTAGCTCGTTTCGCGGCTGCCGGCTGCATCCGCCTCCCTCAATACTGACCCAATTTTAAAATGAGTTGTACCTATGAATCATACGCACACATACACATGGGGAAATAGGGCCCAGGTTGAAAAATACCAAAGTTATCCTTTAAAGGGTAACAGCACCAAAATTGGGGATTTAATCATGTTAATGATACTAGATGATTTGACCTTTAATGTGAACACTCGCTGCAGTGCCTGACATAGAACAAACTATGTAGACTTTGGGACAAATTACCTGTGTTAATTCAAGACGTAAAAGATGCAAAAACTCAAAAGGAGCAACTTAAATATGTATGTTGTAATAACACAGTGTCACAGTTCTGCATTCCTGGTCACCTATTCTCGTCTGCATGCCCAGTTATCTACGCCTCAGCTTCAGTCACACCCACCTCATTAAGGCAACTCAATTCACCTGTACCTCATTACTCACAGCCTGTTTATATACCCCAGCCTCACAGACACTCATTGCCAGATTGTTCTTCGCTACTCATGCAAGACTCCAGCACTTTATCTTGGACTGATTTCCAGTTGCTGACCCTGCCTGCCTCTGACCTGCCTGATTTGTCTGATTCCCGGTGAATGCATAAGCCTTCTGTCCCTGACCACAAGACCTGCTTCTGTGTTCTCAGTTCCCGTTTGCCTATGGCTGCTTGGCGTTTCCATCTGACAACTACAGTACAGTGTGAGTGTTCCAGTCAGCTTACTTGTGGTTTCCTGCGGTCCAGAGACTTTCACTGTGTCGCCACACTTGCCATTGTTTGTGCCTCCTGTGAGTACTTACCTGCAGGCTTCTCAACCCTTAGCCTGGCCTTGACCTACCCTCTGCCTGTCCCCTCCCATTTTTATCTACTTGGACTGAGTACTTCCATGGTACTGTTGCCTGTTATTGAACTAAACTGCGTTTGCTGTTGGGCTAACGCCACCAATCCATGGCCTGCCTCTCGGCCTGGTTCAGCCTGTCAAACCAGGCGGGCTGCCAAGGACTTTGTGGAGAGACTTTGATGGAGTATTGAACTGTATTGCATGCTGTTTACAAGCCCTGCCCTGTACCTGCTGAGTACTAACAGTTAAAATCATTACCAACTGTTTCTCTGTTGTTCTGCTTTTGGGGCCTGATACCACTCATTACACACAGATTTAAGTCTTGTTTTTAGTATGCTAGGAGTGCAGCTCTATGAATGGCGATGTTGATTGTCCACCACTTTGGTTTAGAGAGAAATATCTCAACAACTACAGAATGGATTGTCATTAAAATGCGATAGACACCTTAAATGGATCCTTCTTTGCTAGAAGATTTCACCTGCAGCTTCAGCAGCCACTAATTCATAATATCACTGTAGCATGCTAGCATGGTTAACGACGATGCTTAACGTGGTTAATATTAAAGCTGTTAATAACCCCATGTTAGCGTTGTCACTGCGACAATGTTAGCGTGCTGACATTTAGCTTCAAGCACTACTGTGCAAGCACAGGATCAAAGAGATGCTAGAATGGCTGTAGACTTTCAGACTTGTCTGGATAAATGTCCTGATCCCTACCGGATGGATTAACATAAAACTTGGTACAGATATTCATGGTACTGAGGGGATGAATCCTAACAACTTTAATGAACCCCTGACTTTTCGTCCAGTGCAACCAGCAGGTCAGTGTGTTTTCAATTATGCTGAGAAATATCGGAACATCTACAGAACGGATAAGTACAAAATTTTGTACCACTCATTGTTCTCAAACAATGAATCCTACCGGTATCAGTGATTCCCTGATTTCCCTGACAACTCCGATGGTCTCTGGTTGTGGAATGATTTCACTTTCCACACATCCTGATCTCAACAAGCCAGCTGCATGGTTGCTCACGTGGTAAGCACACGGGCAGAGACTCTGCTCTACAGCCGCTTTTGACTGAGGGAAGTGATCCACAGCAGGAGCAGGGCATCGCCTCTCATTCCCACCATCACACCAGTCCTTATTCCCTGTTAAGCACACGCCTCCTCTCCGTCTCTTGCCAGAATCCACTCTGTAAGAATGGCATATAGAAAGAGAGCCACCTGGCCGAATGGCACTATCCAGAATTTAGCCAAGTTTAGGTGAATCAAAGGATATTACAGTTCCTGATTTTACGCTGGAAAGTGATGCAGCACGGAGGACATCCAGTTTATTTTCCAACACCTGTACCTGGCTGGCGTGATCCTAGTTCAGCTGGATCTCGCCACAAGATGAATTGCAATAACTTTGGTGCTACCTTTTCTTTTCATCAATAGCTGACATCAAATGATCAAATAATGACCACATACCTGCAAAACGAATAGCATTCTCTTCAGTCGCAGGCATACTTTGTACTAATTACCAAATGTTAACTCACTAACACGCTAAACTATGATGGTGAACATGGTAAACATTACACCTGCTAAATGTTATCATGCTAAAGGTTCTGTGTGCGATATTCAGAGCATTAATATAGCAGCAAATGACTTTTTGCTTTGTAAACATGTAGTGGAGTCATGGCATCCTGAGCAGAGAGTGAAGTCATGCTCCCTCTCAGTGTGTTGTAATCTGAGATTTTCTGTTTTTGTTGCAAATGGTCTGGCTGCGCACACACATTAGTGCATGTTAGTGCATGTGAGTCCCTGTGTATGTATCCTGCTGGCGCTATTTTTTGTCCCCATGTGTGTTTTGCTTAGTTCAGAACATGCTTGGAAGATAAAGTACATCCTAAATGCTAGCTAATCCCCACCTTACCGCTGATCAGTACTACCCCATGAAGGCATTGCCACTGAAGCGCAACTCCCACTCTCCGCTTCCCTGCCAGTTTAACACCCTTAGCTCTGTCAGCACTGTTGTTGTTGATAGCACTGTTTGCCCTGTTACCCGTTACCTTCAAGCTCAGCCACCTCCACGTTGAGAGCTGTGTGCCAACAACCCTGGTTTGGACTGTGCATCATAGATGTGCTTTAAATGTCACATTCAGCACATTTAAAATGAACATTATGAACTGGCAGTGGCAATTAGCCTGACGCAGTACACAGAGTCACTTATGTGGCTGTGAACTCTGTGGGGAAGACTTTTGTAAAGATTCTTACATTAAAATAATGCCCAAGCATACAGGCTGACATTTACACACTGGTTGGTGCTGCATGGTTGATTTTCACAATGGGATTTTGTCTATATCACTGGCTTTGTTTGAACTTGAAATGTAAACGCTGCTGCTTTAAAATTGAGTTACTGTATTAACACTATACAGGGTTTTTGTTTTATCATCATACAGAGAGCAGCATCATAACCAGGCAGCTGTCAGTTGCGCTGATGAAGCGTCACAGTTGAGTGGAGATCAATGTTTTCATTACAAAAACAACAAATCCAGCTGCCTTTGATGAAGTGTTTCTAGATAACCCATCACCTGCACCTGCACCTGAATATTCACAGACATGTTGTTAGCGAGCATTTGCATGAAAAAGACTGAGGCTGGGGGCATTATCACTGTGGCAGCTGTAAATGGGGAGGTTGACGAGAAATTACTGACCAACTGCATGTAAAATGATGTCAAATTATAAGATAAACCACCACCACCTGTCCCCACCAATACCTCTCAGCTGCATTTTCTGAAGCAAATACAGGTCCACGTGAGCTGAAAATGTTTCAACTTGAATTAAAAGTTTGTGCTTTCTCCGGAGGCTTTGTGACAGCAGGTCGTGAACATACAGAGACAGGAAGAGAAAGTGCGGGGTTTGGAGGAAAATAACAAAGAGCTAGAGCGAAAGTCTGAGATCATTCAGTGGCTGAGTTTTATATGTCAAGCACAGGTACAGTTTGCCCACACAAGGTCAGCGCGTCTGTACACTCTGTACATTATGAACAATTAATACAGACCGAACAAACAAATCAGATTCATCTGCTTTCTTGCTTTAATCTAGTTTCTCACATTAATGTGCGTGTGTACCGACAAGCTTTAGAGAGAGAAATACACAGACAAACACAATGAATTAACTTAACTAAAGCAATTAGACGGAGAGAAGTCGCAGATCAAGCCAAAGACCGTCTCACCATGGTAGTTCCAGCTACTTGGCTATTGACAATATTGACCGGAGCTCTGTCAGACACAACTGAGCAGTTGTTTTCAGCCGACAGTACGTGTGTTGCAGTGAGAAATAAGTTGCTTTCTATAAATTACACTGTAATCAGCACAGTGTCAATCTGAAGCTGAATCTTGCTCTGACAGCCTATATTTGCCTCACAGCTTTGTAATTTAATGCACCTTATTATTTGAGTCTTTTAAAATGTCTTTAAGCATACTATTTGAAATAACTGCTGGGTGACATTCATGAAAAGCTATGTGAGAGTGTGTTTATGCAAGCGAGTGACAGGAAAGACACTGAGGTTTTTGTTAGCTTGTTTTTACTTCAGCCTAAATGTTGGGAATAACTGGAGGGTTCATATGCACAGTTAATGTTATAGTGTTTGTGTTTAAAGCTGTCAGATTGGTCAGATTCATCTCAGTCAAACTAGCACTTCATTATTTGTCACTTGTCTTTTCCCTTTTAGCAGTAAAGGTTATGTGCTGCTTAAGTAGACATTCCTAATAGACCTGGGTGTTACCACAGTATACCAGGATATTTAGAAATCCCAACAGTAGAATTTTTAATACCAACAAAAAAACAGACGCTCATCTTTCTGTTAAACTGTACTGATGATGTATTTTATGTAGTGCACATCACACACCACCAGACGCCAGTCTCTACTGTTGAACAGGCAGCTGAGCTGACACACATTGCAACTGCGAGTGGTGGGTATAACGTTAGAGAACGCGAAATTTCCTTACTCTGCCTCTGATTGGCTTACCCTGACATTCTTACCCTTAACCTAACCAATTTCACTTCTCTTGCTCAAACCTAACTGGTAGGAAAGATTTATTATTAGTTTGATGAAAGTCTTGTGGGTGTGGTCTAGGTAGGTGGTAGGACGCAGGGTCAGCAATGACGTCACACTTGGGGGTTGCTGGTAATGACTCATTAGCTGCTATAAGCCGCACCTGGAAGGAGAGCTGGGGAGGCATTTGAGCTGAACAGGCATGCCGCAAGGGAGACGCCATGAGGCAAGACATTCTGAGGACAAAAAGCATTTGAAATGCAACTACAATTCATCCATGTAAACACACATTCACTCTAAACAACCACAAAGAAGAGCAAGCTGGTCAGCTGACTGGTCTGACGGAACAGCACCTGAGGAGTGTCCAGCGTAGTTGTCCAGTCCGAGTAAACTGGTCGTGAGGAGCAGGAGCGGTGGCCTGGCGGTAAGTGAACCACACACCCCCCCAGATGGGAGCGGTCACACTCACCAAGTCAAGGCACATTTCTCACGTCTAAGGCATCACATGGGGAGAGGCACTAAGTTATAGGCTTGCTAGCCTTAGTTGATGAGGGTTCACAAGCCAGGTTTAGCATAGCAGCATAACACTAACCAATCCAACCAATGAAGGCAACTAGTACTGGCCAACTATAGAGACAGTAGAGCCTTCACTATTGTAGGAGATGCAACAGACAGCCGTGGCAGAGAGAAACCATAGGGAAAAAACATGTCGGTGAAGATTCTCAGCCATCCAGGTCATGGTAATCATAAGTGCTATATCGCAGGCAACTGGACTTGCTTGGGTTTCTTGAAGACGTCTCGCCTCTCATGGGGAAAAACAATACATTTTTATATCTAACTCGGTGAATTACGGGTTTATTTAAACCAAACTAGGGTTGGTGATTCTTGCAAGAGTGGACTACCTAACTAGACAACTAACAGAACTAACCAAGATAGTTTCCCGCAAGTTTTATTTTGCTTCTGTCGAGTTTGAATAGAGTGTGTTTTACGATGAGTTGACAAGAAATTTAAGAAAACGTTAGTCTTAGTTTAGTGAAAGACAGAAACATGAATTCAGAAGGTGTTTGGTTGTATTTTTTGTTTAGAAAGAAAAAAGGTAAAATAATGCCTTTCTTGGCATTTTGTGAGTTTGTATTGTGTATCTGTTAGACAGAAAAAGCTAAGAGAGCTTGTGGAATGTCACAAACTTGTCGGTAGGGTGGGCTGTTAGATAGTGCCGCACACAAATAATGACATTTTCCGTATACCCCGTTGAAATTTCAGGAAGATATGAAGGTATGACAAAAAAAGATACCGCTAAATCCTAATTCCTTCTTTATATAAACAGACTAAAACAAGAAACAAAGAAAACACATTCACCAATTTTACAACACATACTGTACATCACATTCAGAAAAAAAAGTGCTGCAAATTGGTAAATTTTAGCAAATTAAGAAAAACATTTACCAATTTGGTGAGACTCAAAGAAATGCTGGGACACTGGTTGTTATAGAGCCTTCAGGATGTCCGTGTGTAAATTTGTTATGGGTGTCTATCAAATGAGCGTGCCTGGTGGTTCTCCAGTTGTGGTAACTATGTCCCTTAATTCTCAGATTAACTTCCTCTGTGCACGTGTTCAGTGCCAGTGGTGATTTTATGTTGCCACAGCCTCAGGCTGAATGTCGTCTCAACAGCCCATCAAATTGAGTGACAACTGCTGGCCTAACCTGTGCACCTGAGGGGACAAATAAAAGACACACGATACACTTTGTTGCCTTGAGGTGAAAAGTTGCATATTGTAGCCTCGAGGAATTTAGTCTTTTTTTCCATGATGATTGATTTTTTTGAATGGACTACTTGATTTAGTACGTCATTTTACAGCTGCATTATGCAACTAGTTGTAAGAGTAAAAAAAGAGAAGGTTACTACAGGCATTTTAGCCATGTGCAGCTGAACAAGACCTCAGAAAATGACACATCCAAAACAGCCTTGAAGCCTTTAAGTTAAAGTGCAGTAACTCGAATAGCTGTCTGGCCTATGACCATGACTTTTGTACCATTATTTGTGGTGTGGCTCTGTTGTATTTTTCCACAAGATTACACAGACATTTGTTCCACTGTGGGAGTACACACAGTTGATAACTCTTTTCTTTTGTTTTGTTTCCAACCAACCATAAATTTAAATTGGATTTTTTATGGTCAACTGTTGATCTGATTAGCGCTTATTTTGTACTTTTCAAAACCACTTTTCAGATCGGAAGTAAAAGCCCATGAATAGACTCATGACAGCTATTTCTTTCTTTCTTTTTCTTTTTTTTTTGCATCCAAAGTTCAAACCCATTTTCTTGTGGATTTTATGTGTCTGCACCAGGCCATAGGAAGTGTTTTCCACTGAGGAGATTCAACCATCATTAAATGAGAGTAAATCACTACTATTACAGTATGTAGACATTTTATTCATTAAAGCGTCTATTCGCTGAGAATAATTAAACTGATAATAATGGCACTTTGTAATCTGCAAAATGAAAAGTAAGGGCTTATCTTTTAAAGCAGGAAACATTTTAATGAAATTATGAAGTGGTGTTAGATCAATCTAAGTGTGCAGTTTTTAGAAATGCTACTTCAATATCTCTGTGTCATTTTTGATGTGGCTAAAAGTATATTTTTGCTTCAGATGTCTAGGGCTTTATGAGGCAGCTAAAGTGGAGATTATCTGAAGTTTTTGTCATCATGATTACAATCCCCACACTAACCCCAGTTATTATGCCTCTCACTGATAAGTCTTTGAACTAAACCTTGTTTGGGTATCATTATAATAAGGACGCCATATAATGTGACAGAGAACTTCTGTTGAACTAACACTTAACTTTGACATCACTACATGCATTCATGTTTTCTGAGCCAGAAATGTATGCAAACGCCCACATGAGCAGATTATCCACATTTAGTGATTAATTAAATAATCCCTGTTCTAGTAATTAGTGTGGGCATAGTTGCAGTTTGGTCATATCATAATTAAGATTAAATGAGCACATCTTAAAGACAGGCCAAAGTACCACTTTAGTTCACAGGGTCAAGGTAATTACACAGTGTTAAAACAGTATGTTCAGAAATTGTTTAACATCCATATTAGTCATGAACAGAATGTAATGTACAGTTATTTTTATGCAGCAACTGTGCAGCTGAGGTTGTTAGATATCAAAGAAAAGCCTGATCACCTATGTAAAATGTCAGTGGTAAACAGTGGTGATAGGTAAGTAAGTATATTTATCCACGTCCTGTACAAAACATATGATCAATTTATAAAATATGATGCATTACCACGGATTAAAGGGCACGCACACCCACATGGGTGTTTGCAGTTATTGTGTCTTTTATACTTGCTCAGGATCGAGCTGTGCACAGCTATGCTGGGCTGGGCTTTAAGTGAAGTGACTCCATGCACTAATAAAAATGATAGTAACAAAACTAAAAGGAGAGTGAGAGAGTTGTCTGAATGTTTGTTCAAGCCCACACAGTCCTGTAAAAAGGTCTCATTAGGCAAAAGCACTGCAAATACCTGTGGGTTTGGATAATGGCCATGCAGGGTCTTTGAACTACCCAGCAGTTTATAAAATAGTTCAAATTAGCTTCACCTCAACCAGCTACATGAAAATCCTGCTTCCATTTTAACTCATCAAGATCCACATTTTGAATGCACAAGATAATGACTTGTGCACAAAGTCTTAAAGTCCTGAAAAATATCATCTTTTGGGACTCTCTTGGGGTAATTTAACACTGAAAGGGTCCATTCTGCTTTAGGAATACTTCTGCTTTTGATAATTTAAGTATGTTTTGCTGATCACACTTCTCTATTTTGACTCCGAATTTTTAATGCAGGACTTTTATTTGGAGCAGAGTAATTTTCTATTGTGATATTGCTACCTTTACTACTATGAATACAGCATTCAGAAAACTAATATAGCAGCAATTAACTATATGCTTTGTGAAGATATAGAGGATAACGGCATCTTGAGCAAAGAATGTCAAGTCACACTCCCTGTGTGTGCTGTAATCTGAGCTTTTCGGTTTGTTTTTATTTTAGACGGTCTGGCTGCACATGCATTCAATACCCCTTTTTAACAGTCATAGGCTGGTTTGGCTTGGTTTGGGCCATTAGCCCAGCACAGCAGGGATTTGCATTTCCATTACAACAGGGCTACCTTCTTGAAGGTGTATCTTCAACTGATGATGACTTGTCTTGAGTGATGACGTTTAAAAGCAATGGGCTGATCCCCAGCTAAAGTCCCCTTTTATTTTTGCTGCATGTGTTTTTCCACAGCAGGGCAGGTAAAAGAAGTTTACCTGTTGGAGGTGAGCTGATTGCAGAGGTGCAGTTAGAGCCTGCTGTCTGCAGCTCTTCATCTAACATCTCACTGTGGTCGTTTCTGTTTTTTGCTTTCCTCCCTGCCGTATCGTAAGACTTGCCTTTATAGAAGAAAACCCGCTAACAAAGTACCGCTAATTTGTAAGACATTTAATTTCCTATAGATTCTTCACAATAAAAGTCCCCTGTTATTTTGTTATGTATAAAGTTTTGGGGGGTTGGTTGCAGTCGGCAAAACGTCACCATTACCCTGGGTGGCCTGGCCCTACTCCTAAGAAGATGGCACAGCACGTCTGAACTGACAATCTAAACAAAAATTAACGCGGCATGACTTTACTCTGCGCAGCCAAGAGTGCCAATGGAAAAACGGTATTGGTGCATGTGAGTCCCTGTGCGTGTGTCATACTGGCTAGCTTATCACCACGGCTCTGCACTGCCCTCATATGGGGGTTACTCCTGATAACGCTGTCCCAAGCTGGAATGGAAGTGTCACTCCCACCCTCTGGTTCACCCCCAGGTTAACACTGTTAGCTCTCTTAGCACTGTTGCTATTGTTAGCACTGTTTGTGCTGTTAGCACAGCCACCTCCATGCTGAGAACTTGTGCAGACAGTCCTGGCCCAGACTCTAAATCACAGATGCGCTCTGAATGTCACACACAGCTTCTTTAAAGGAGCTATATGTAAGAAATCTAAAGCAAATAGTCGTAAAATCCTCCTAATATGTCACAGAGACTGAGGAATAATGTTCATATAACATACTGATCTCACCGACAACAATAGTACGGCCAGAATATTCGCATTTAAAAAACATTTTTACAGTCTACAAATCATGTTTATGTTTTGA
>NC_065509.1:16342617-16363595 GCF_006386435.1 Epinephelus moara
TTGAGAACGACCGCAGACTGTCACCTGTTCAACGCATCAGTATCTTCGGATGCCATTAAAGTAATAATGATTATAATAATAATAATGTCAAAATATTATTTACAGACTGATTTAACAGACGATCACTGCTGCCACGATCACTGGAAAGTCTGGGCGAGAGGCTTCCACAGAGGAGCGCTCAGTTTGCACCAGCTTTCTAAAGACGTTATTTACTTCACTCAAACTGCGAGTGGCTATTAGCGCTGACGTTATTTACTTCACTCAAACTGCGAGTGGCTATTAGCGCTGGTGTTAGTGAATTAGACGTTGTTTATCAATGAGGCTCATTTGCATAGAAACGGGCAATTTTTGCGCCAAATATATACACATTACCTCATTTAAATACGTGCAAATAACAACGGCGCACCGAGACACAATCTGCTTGGCAGCGCAGTTAGTGGAGCATTTCACCCTCTGCGCGTGCTTTGTGAATTAGACGGTATCTGTTTGCTCCATTTTTACCGGTTTAGCGGCCGCAAAAGCCACGCAATCCTTTTGTGAATTCGGCCCTGAGTTACAATGTTGCAACATTGTGCGCGCACAGCCCTTCAGCACCTGGATCCTAAAATAAACACCTGTTTTATTACATAATCATGCTTCCGTGTTGCGCCATTCATTAAGATCCTATGTTTCTATCATTCAAATAACAAGACTTGTGGTTTAATACTCTTAATTATAACAGCCAACTTATTGAAAAATGTCGGGTTTAAATTGGGCTCGGGCCCATAATTAAAGTTAATTCGGACGGGCTCTCCTCAGCTGTATCCCGGCAGCAGCGTTAGCAGCAGAGAAGCCGGACTTGCTCAAACGGTCTGCTGGAAAACCGAAGATCAAGAACGCGGCGACGCGGCCCTGCCACGGCAGCCGCCCGTGGGCAAACAAATCAGTCTCCAGTGTGCCGCTGTCCAGCAACCTCAAATCTGTAGGGGAGGGGGGGCGGACCATAGACTGTATAAAAATAGGGGCAGACACGACTCGCGGCAGTATTTTGAATTTGAGTGCAGTAACCGTTTTGACCACATTCTTACATACAGCGCCTTTAAGTAAAGTGTCAAAGGACGGAAACTTCCTGAAGATTCATTGTTTTACACATACTATTCAAAATCATACAGGGAAAACAAATCATAGAAAAGTCCACCAAATGTAAGGGATCCCCACCTGGCCCTAACACAGGACCGTCATATTATGCATGGCTGCTAAAGTGAAGCAGCAAAGTCTGTGTATATAATGCTCATAAAGTTCTCTATCAGATTCATTTTGAAAATCTGAGCTATCCACACAGAAAGAAAACTCCTCAGGAAAGTTCAGAAGGTTCCACATTAATGTCAGGCAAGCATATAGCAACTCCAGCATTACTTACACTTGATGAATTATGGGTAAAAGCCACTGGAGTCCATGAAAAATCTAAGATAATAAAAACTAGATGATGATGGTGTAGAATATATGACTCAGTCACTGATTGCAGTGATGCTCCACATTTAATAAAAATATGTTCTTTCTTATCTTTCTTATCCTTGTTGTTTTAGTCAGAATGAAAGCTAGGATCTAAGCAGTAAAATCAAAAAATGGAGCAATATGGCTGGATATAAAAGTCTGCATGGTACAGTACGTACAGTTCAGACTGCATGAATAAGCACTTTCAGTATGACAAATTAATGTCCTTGTCTGACCACCATTAAAAGGAATATGGAGCATGATATATAGAACATCCCTGAATACATTCTCCAGCCTCTCTGCCATCCTCATTTAAAGAGGACATTAAGACCATTTTATGTCATTTCAGAGCAGTTTTTACCAGTGTACAGTAAAAAAACCAAACACTGCTCCGCCTGAAGAGTCTGTTGAATGTGTTTTAATGTGCACTGACCAAAGTTCTGCCTTATCAATTCATTTTGCCATGGCAACCTCCCCTTTCTCTGGAGTACTTTAAGTACAATTGCAATGAAAAGCTGAAGTTGGACCTCAGATCCTCCCACTTAAGCCTTGAAAGGTTCTTGTAATTGATACTCTTTTCATGATCAGAGTGAAACTGGTTATACGCGAAGTTTAGCCCGGCTAACAACACTTCGGTCATCGTGTCTCCTTTGCATGGAATCAACCAGAACGGGAGAGCGAGGTTTGTTTTCCATTTTGTACTGAAAGAGTGTGATGTGATAGCAGCTCAGTGAAAAATTAACACACACACACACACACACACACACACACACTTTGAAAAAGGACAAAAAGGACACTTTGCATGCCATCCACATGCAACTAATGTTGGCCTCCTAATAATACATTTATGCAAATACAATGTATTAATCACAGTTGTTTCGATACATAGATCAACAGTTTAAATTAACACTGTTGCAAAAATATCAACAGTGAATACTCAAGCTTCCCATCCACCATTAGTCATACATAATTGCAGCCTGCATGAAATTGGAGGGGATGCAAATGCTTCCACGGTGCCAAGAAAGTCTCAAATATGGGTGCTTTTTGTTTTTGGTTTTTTTCACGAGATTGAACATTGTCTCCTGAAAAGTGTGTAATTTGTTGAATTATGGCAACAGGACGCTCTGTCCAATTTTGTTGTTTTCTTTAGATGTCCTTCTGACATGTGAAAAATATCTGGCCCCAGAATTTTTTTATTAAAAATTGATCTTTGACTGTATGTAGCCAAAGATGCCTCTGGACATTACCCAATGTGTTTTTCAGCTAAATGAAACAATGTTCTGGTACAATGGCTGTGTGCTCAAAGGATTTTCCACCTCTTCTTGCCGACCCCCCTCCTCAGCGACCTGCGGCACTCTGCATATCTTATTCCCAATGTCGGTCACTGCGTCCAGATTCACATGTTCGCTGGCAAATCTGTTCACCTCGGGGAAAGTTGCCTCGGGGAAAATCGCCTCAGGGGGAAGTGCACACGGTTGTTATTCCTGCCTGTCTCCATTATGTGAGATTTAAAGCTGCTTTACCTTGTTTACAGCGCTGTCAGAAAACACAGCGGCTGCACTGTCTCTCCTCTGAAAATATTTACAAAAAGGGTCTGAACAACATTTATGTTAATTAAAACCGACAATGTGTTGTGTTGCATGTTTGAATAATCAGATGCCAGAACTGGATGGTTGCAGTGAAATGAGCCTTTTGTGTTGTTTGCCTTTGAGCAATTAAGTGTCAATTGTTTGTTCCTCTCCTTTCTAGAGGAGACGTGAACAGATGTACAGTAGAAGATGAATTGTTTCAGAGTGTAAGGAAAGTCTCAGAAGGCTTCAGTGATATTATACGTATACCCGTAGATGATACATGGGTCATTGAGGCTGTCGCAGGACTGTCATGACATTTCATTACTGATAAATAGGAGTAACAACCTGGGTATTATCCTAACCTCTATTAACTATTCATAGAGTAAGCGCACAGCTTTGTAGCCGGATGAAAGACGCAGAACTGTCAACCGTACTGTGTGAGGGTGTGTGTTTCCTCTGGACGCAGTGATTGCATGCTCTGCCAGCATGACTCGCTCACATATTGTCTTGGCTTTGAAGGCGAGCTGTCATGCATGTTTGATCACAGGCGAAAACAGACACTCAGAAGTCCCACAATCTTGGCAGACGAGAGCTATGCATTTTCTCGAGCAGAGAATTACATTTCCACCTTATGAAAATGTTGATCCTATGCCATTTCTGCACTTGCATGGAATATTTGCTAATGACCAAACACACCTCCAGAAACAGGCCGAGAATAGAAGGGCTCCTCCTCAACATCTGCTCCCTCCGTCTCTCTGACGGTTCCCAGGAGATCTGAAAGACTAGATCCCTTCCTCCTTTCCACCCATCCTCCCCACTATTTACTTAAAGGGCGCACTGAAGGAGCAGGTTGTCCTGGTAACAAGTGTGGAGAAATTCTGAATAGACACACACACTGAGCCAACTACTGTACGTCACAGCAGGGGTCGGATCTGTCCGGAAGCCAATCATCACGCAGTCGTGATCGTGGAATCAGCTCCAGAATAGTGTTCAATTAATGAGCTGTTTGCTGTCTGTAAATCAAACAAACATTGATATAGTGAACAGGATGTGAGCTCGGTGGCTCCCTGAAATATAAACTTACTCACGGAGCTCTCCACCAGAACATGAAGGCACCACGTCAACAAACTTTTCAAACAAAATACAGTTGATGGGAAAAACATACTTAACCACTGGGACAGTACACACTCTCCTGTCAAGCTCTTTACTTTGGCTCACATTTCCTGTCACATCGTATTTTACTTATTTCGACAACATTTTTATTCATTTTCCCCATGGCAGCGAGACACATAGCATGAGCCAGCAGACACAGTAACTTCTGCATGTTAAACTGGGATTACTGGACACTTCTGGTGTTGATTAAAGGCCCAGACACATGGCGCAGTTTAGCATCTTCAAATCCATTGTGGTCAACGAAGACGTGCTCAAAAGCAACAACAGCATAGCAGCGCGCCAGCTTTCCCCAAGCGCCCATTTTTCAGGGCGAGACGGAGATAAACACAGTTCAACTTTTGGAAAGCAGCGACGTGCACAGCATGCCATGTGACGAGGAACAATCAATCATGGCCGGCAGATATCTTTCCTTTCTTCTGTAAATGCCAGTCTGTGGTAAATATGGAGGAGATGTTGATCATTTAGTGCAGCGCCACCCAGAGCTTTACGATCTGTCCCACTGACAATATTTTAATAAACATTTAAAAAACAAAGCCTGAAAGATAAACAGCCCCAAACTCAGAATTTCTGGTAAGTGGGTTATGGTAGCTTAGCAAGATCAGACACAACCTGCCTCCACGCCTTGGAAGGTTGGCACAAGAGCAGCACTCAGGACCAGACTTGTCCTCGGCCTAACTCTAGCACACTCACTCTGGATGGCTATTTTCAAATCCTATATAGTCTTACATTCAGGTTACCCAGGAGTTATACAGCAGCTGTTTCCAGAAAAACACAATAAGTAATAATTAAATATTCAGACAGTCTTGTTACATTATCTTATTCCTGTGATTTCAGCCTAATGAAATGTCAGACTCAGCGCAGACACAATAAACCTATTTAAAACCGAACAAGAACACAAGCAGCAGTGAAAGAAGATGTGCTTTATGGAAGACTATTTTTATCTCACACATTGTGAATTTGGAATTAGCAGTTAGTTAGGCGCTGCGCTGAGATACTGAATATCAAAAGTATGACTTCCCAGCTGATAAAGCCATTATGTAGCAAAACCTATATCTATAGTTTAAATCACGGTGCAGGGTATGTTTAAATTATTTTATCAAAAGTTCCAGGACATTCGGAATGAGATTTTTTAAAAGGCTGTAGAGTTCAGACCCACATTATTCTGGTTCTATAAAGTTTTATTTGACCAGTTTAAAATGGGAGCTGGATGGACATGGTTTAAAAAGCAGGGCTGAAATTTATTTTTGAGGCTGAATGAATAGGGATTTGTCCCTGCTCCCCTTCCTGTTTCTATGTGTTTTCATTCCTTTTCTTAAACAAACGCCTGCTGTCAGTTCATTAGGACCTGCTTGATTTGACCCAATCATGCAAACAGATGCAGCAGAATAGGATGATTCTGCCAGCAAGCAGAAAAACAAGTGTTTGGTAAACACTCAGCATACGGACGCTAGTGGAGAAGTAATTTATAATGCAGGAGGGATTTGAAATGTGTATGCGGACAGTCTGATACTGTATTTTTGAAATTAGGTCAACACTGGACGTTGTTATAACTGCTGTAAATCCAAACTGACTGTAAACTCTTCAGTGAGTGTTACAGTAAATACTCAAAAAAAAAAGGGTTTTCAGTGATGTATTTGTTCTAAAATTCACTGGAAGTCAATGCAGTGCAGCAGGGCTGGAGTAATACCTTGTCTGTGTGTTGCTCAGCAGCTTTACTGCATCTGAACTAGTTGCTAACACGCAGCCGCTGAACCATTCAGACATGTAAACAGTTGCACTATTCTAGGCGGGGAGAAATGAAGGCGTGGATAATTTGCTCAACTGAATTTCGAGGCAGCATTGTTCTAAATTTAGTGACGTTTCTTGGCTACAGAGGCAGCAGGATTGCACGAGGCTTTTAATGTGCTGATTGAAATTCAGGTATGGAACAAAAATGACTTGCAGATTGCTGGCTAAAGAATTTACATTTGCTGTCAAAAGCCCGAGACAGGAGATAATACAGGCCAATTACTGGAGCTTACACTAGGTTTGAACTCTGAACTCACAGAGTTCCAACATAAAGCCATTCTTCTACGGTGAAAAAAAATCAAACACAGACATACAGTGCATAATTTCAGGCTCACAAAGCTTTCCCTCTGTAGTATGTAATCAGCTGCATCCTTGAGCAGAGCTAAGAAAAGAAGAAAAGCTTGAGGGAGAGATGGAAAAAAGCTTTTTCAGACACTGCAATGTCACTCGATGTTTTGCATGTGTTAAACTAGATTTAACAACACATTCCTTCTGGTGGTGCATTGCTGCTCGGCAAACTGAGATGAACAGTGGAGTGTAATGTAATGTTGCCTGACGGACAGCGGTAATGGATAATAAATCCCAGGTTCAGGTGCTGTTTGATCATAAATCACACTCAGACTGTTGGCCAAAGTCAAATCCATCAGGCTGCAGTGCAACAGGGAGCACTGGGCTGAAGATGTGAGAATAAATCCCATTTTGCTTAATGGTTTGTCTCAGTATACAACAGAATATTAAACAATCATAACTCCCACCGATACTTTGTCTTTATTAGGAAAAACATTGTCGGTTCATTGGTAGTTTGGGCCAAAATAGGTCAAAATATCTGCAAGTAAACACGAGTTGGATATAGAATACTTTGATAGGAAAACTTTCACCACATAAAAATATATCCCTCTGCTATAATTTAAATCTTTTTCATATATTTTTCATATCCATCCAGATTCATGAGCCAGGGGGGTCCAGTGAATCAGAATGTATCATCTGCTCTGTGGCAGAAACCCAAGCAGTGGGAAGCAGTTGAAAGGTTCGCTAATATGATGTTTTGCTGCTTGTTTCTTTTACTGCAAGGTCATCATAAAGATAAAAATAATCCCCCGTGACAAATTTGTTTTCAAAAGGTTTCACTCTCCTTCTCTATCATCTCCGAGAAATACTGCCCGATAGTGCTGACTCCAATAGAATGCTTTGATCGGGGCCTGATGTATTACCCTGTCTTTCCTGTAATTCAAATGCCTCCACCACTTGTTTTGGGGAAGAACATGAGAGTGTGAAATAGTCCTTTGGGAATCCTGCTGAAGGGTTTTTTATTCCCAGACACATGTTGAGGCATGTCAAATTCCTAATCTGATGAAAACACTTGCCAATGAAAGATAATTGTAGAAATGCAAATACACAGCCCACTGGTAGGAGGGACCATTTATCAATGCAGCTTGATATTGCAGGCAGCAATTTGCTTGTCCTGGCTCGGGTTCAAAATGAGATGAGAATCCTGCAGTTGATGCTTCAAGCATTGTTGATAAATTTGTCCAGTATGTGATTGCAGTCAACATGTAAGATATGGGACAGCAGAAATTATCCACTCACCGAGATATAATGACTTGCTGAACTATGGGCTTTGTGTTCAGGCTCTAATGGAGCCTCTGAACAATGCTTACATTTTTTTTTTTTTTTGCTTAGGCTCCCAGTCTCCATAAATTTGAACAGGGCAAACTACAGTATATAAAGTAGACCTTTGTTGCTTATCATTAATAACGCACGACTTGTTCCCTGGCAATTTGCTTCAAAGATAAGCTGGCTGATTTATACCAGAACCGGTTACAGAGAATGGCCAATTATGCTGTATGTCTGTAAGAAACACTGCCATACGTAATGAGCAACAGTTGAGATAGTAGGCTAAACCTGATTTATACATTATATGAGCACTAACAAGCTGCCAGTAAACCTAACATGGGCAATATATTCAGGAAACTCTGTGCTACATCACAGAGTATTTCTTTCTGTGTGTGTGCACAGTGTTTGTTGCTGTTAAATTGCTTGGTTCAGTTAGAATAATGTGTGTGTATACGCACCATTCAGCCAAACCATTAAAACCACTAACAGGTGAAGTGAATAACATCGATCATCTCGCTACAATGCAACGTTCTGCTGGGAAACCTTGGGTCTTGACATTCACGTGGATGCCACCCGACATGCTCTGTTACCCCCATGGTAACAGCACTCCCTGATGGCAGTGGCCCCCTCAATGTACCATGCCACACTGCTAAAACAGCTCCGGCAATGGACCTGAGGAACGTGACAAGGAGCTCAAGGCACCTAGCCTCCGAGTTCCTCAGATCCCAACTCGATTGAGCATCTGTGAAATGTGCTGGTACCCCATCTCTCAACCCACAGGACTCAAAGCATCTGCTGCCAGCACCCTGGTGTCAGACACCACAGGAAACCCCCAGTGGTCCTGCATCCTTGCCTCAACAGGTCAGAGCCAAGTCCAATAAATGGTGAATAATAAATAAAAAGGAACATGCATTTGTGGGATGAGCAACACAGCTGACTATGTTGGTTGCGCCCATGACGAATTTGCCAAATCTTCTCTGCCAATGCCAAACAGCTTTTTTTTTGCTGTTGCTATTGACTCTTGTTTTGAGCTTCTGGTACCCCCAGGTGCTGACAATAAGGTGCCTGATTGGCAGACAAGACCGTTTCCTCCTCCTGTCGGCACTTAGGAACTGTGGGCAGTCTTCTACAGATGTGCAGTCAAGGTTTGCAGGGGGATATGGGCAACGGCTCTCTGCCCAGACAATCCGGAACAGACTGCACGCAGCCAATCTCAGGTCTCATAGGGCTGCCAGGAGGCCTACCATGACTGCCCTTCACTTCCTTACTTTTTGTGCTTAGTTTACTTGGTCTGGAACGGTGTTTGGGTGGGTGGTGTGTGTCAAGTGGCATCCACATGAATGCCAGGACCCCAGAGGAACATCGCACTGCAGTGAGATGATTAATATTATTCACCCCACCTGTCAGTGTTTTAATGTTTTGGCAGGTCAGTGTATGTATGAATAAGACTTTTGGGCGACCCATATGAAATCACAAGTGGTGAAAATGAAATACTCCATTAAAGGCTAATCAAAGTAGATGGCAGATCCATTCTGTGTTTTGACCGCATCTTAGCTTTTCTGTGCTAATGGCAAAATCACAGCATTGATATACACAACCTAATGGCTACACAGGCTTAACCTCTCTTGTGTGAGTGCTCCAAAATAAATTAAGCCTTCTTTTTATACTTCTTAATGAAAAAGAAGATAGATCTTAAAAGTTGCTTTGAAGCAAGAGTCAGAGATAGAAGCCTCAAGCTTTTTGTTGATCAATACAATTCTGAAGCCACTTCCTCTTTAATGGCTGGCTCATCAAGGTCAGCAAAGAAGAAACCTTTGCATTGCAGTATTATTGGAACCAAAATGACAAAACTAAAACTTAAAAAGGCTGCAAGCACTAAGTTGAATGGTCCTTCAATCTAACAGGGTCTCATATACAGCTATACCAACAGTATAATTAGATTTAACCATTCCAAGAAAAAAGGGTCTTGAAATTATTATACTATGACATTAATGTTGTTTTTGAACAATTGTTAGCTTGAAATTTGTGTGACTCAGACCCCATCTTTTCTGCTTTTAGAGAAACTCATGTCCTGCATTAGCCTCAAAAAATACTGAGAAACTGTCAGATACGTAGTTACCCTTGTGTTTTTTTTCTCCAAAATGCCTTCAACTGAGGATTTAAAAATAAAAAATAACAAGAGCGACGCATGTTACAGCATCACAAGTGGAAATCTATTAGCTGAGAGTCCACACGTTGTGACGTACGCTGGTGTTTTTAAAGTATTAAAGCTCATCAAAGTCCATTTACTTTTTCTCCTTTTTTTCGTTCATGAACATGGAGGTAAAATGCAGAAAACACTAAATCATTCACCACTTTTTTAAAAAGAAGAGAACAAAGCGTCAGACATTTTTGTTGTCAGTTGCTTAGCAACGGCGTCCTCGGGGGTTAAACCACTTGAATCCTAAGCATAGTGTGTACTCGACCTCCCATGTTTAAACGCGACCTCACAAGCTCCACTTGAAGACGATTTTATGTTGACAATCCAGATGAGTTGATTGAAGGCCGAATGATAATTTTCCTCTGCTCGGTGTACATGCTTTGGGTTTTTCAGATGTATTATCATTCATTGTGGCCTGCAGTTACCTCCTTTCTTTTTTATGTTGTTCATTTTTTATTGTCAGTTTCATATTTGTGTTCTATTTTTCAGTACAGATTATTAATTATGAAATGATACACATCACAAATATAATGGGAAAAATATTGGGGGTATGGTGGTGGCTTCAACACATTTTTCACGATATTCCTACTGTATGTCGTCTCAAAGATAAATTAGAGTGTATATTCTTATTTTTTCCTCTTTTTCTTATGTGCCAGGTTCTTTAGAAAGAACAGTGGTGTCATTCAGACACATTATAACATTTCCTGTGATATTAGCAAACATGGCAGCTCAAGTGCTACACTGCAGTCAAATAGCACAGTGACAAAATGCAGTTGTACTGTACATGTGTCACACACACTTCTGTGTAGAAAAGCTAAACCCATAATCCATACTGAGTTTTGCTTAGGTAAGCTTGCCTCCACTTTAGAAAACAAACAACCCGAAACAAGAAAGCTACACTTGTATGGCGGGGAAACATTGATGTCTTGTAGAGTGATGGCAGCTTTGCCATGTAGACATATTGCAAAGGCAAGCTCTTTGAGCGGGGTATTGCATGGAAGTAAATGGTTTTCAATCTTTCCTGACTCGAGACAAAATGGCTCTCGGAAATGTGCCACACCACGAGAAATGAAACATTGTACTTACACCTTAGAGGCTGTCTGAGATAACATTCACCTTCGAATAATTCTATGTTCCACTGTATATTCAAGATTTTGAGTGCCCATGCACTCAACAGCACAATAAAAGCAGTATCATGGGACTGCTACGAGAAGCATTGGGTTCATGGCCTTTTACACATCAGTCATATTAAGGGCAACACAGAAAAACAAGCTCAGGTCTCGATAACAACGGTTGCCAGGTTGCCAATGGCAACTGTTTGGAGAAATTGGCAACCAATTCTTAGCCATGAAAAATACAGACAGCAAACAGCAAACCCTGCACCCCATATATTTTATTTAATATATGTTGTATTAGAACTAAAACCAGGGACAGTTTCCTGCAGAATTTGAAACTATGTGGGGCGGTAGCTGACCAGGGGGGTGGGACACTCTGTTTATGCCTAGAGTACGCTCTACGCTCAGAGAGTGTGGAGCAATGAATAACTGAATGTTGTATATATCCCAACAACACTCCTGATGAACCATCAAGCTCCAAAAATAGAAAATCGAAATGTGGCGACAGATGTTTTAATCGTGATGAGTCGCCACAAATAAAAGAATGTGTGGGAAACCCTGCAACTCCTTTCAGAAAGTTAGGTTTGAGCTCTGAATGTTCAAGAAAAGCCCAAAGAATTTTTTTATGAAACCACAAGAAGTGCCTTTCACTGAATCAATAGTGCAGCAGTAACTTTTTTTGACTAATGATGATTGGAAATAGCATTGCATACAAATCCATAATCTAATTAATTAACCAACACCATATTTATTATTTACATTTTTGGCAGCTGACGCTGTAATATAGGGTGACTTACGCTGAGTGAGCAGGTAGGCATTCAGGCATCCTGAGCACACTTTGACAGCACACATGCCTACTGATGGATGCATAATGGCTGTTGCGAGAACTGACTATATGACCTTTCAGTTACAAGGCGGTCTCTCTAACCACTAGAAGAGTCCACTACCACAACATCCATAAACCTTGGTCGGGGAATTTCTAGCTCAGTGAACAAGCAACCAGAAGTGCGCAGGATCGAAAGGTTAGCCAAGCAGCAGCACCGCAAGACTTCCCCAGAACTTGTGGTGCTGTCAGTAATGTGTTTCAGCGGACCTGACAACATACTTACGCGGTACTTATCTCAGAGAACATCACGACAAGAGCAGATAAGAGACTCGAGCTCTGTCCTCATTTTCCAGTTCATTTTTCATTTCACCCCACCTCCCTGTCCCTTCTTCACTCTCCTTTTCAGCAGCGCTCTGCAGTGGATTGTTGAATTTCCCCTCCTCTAGCTATCATCCTCCATGAGTTGGCAGAAATTTTCACACAGCTTTTTGGCCTGAGATCAGTGAAGCACCTTGGGCACAGAACAAAATATAGAACCGGGACGTGGAGACAGACACAACCTCCCGCAGCAATCTCCTCCCAAGCAATTTTGATAGCAGGGGTGGCGGTGTGGGTTATTCCCTCTGTAATACACTATGAGGCCCTAAGCTTGTTCCCTGCACAGTAGAGAGCACTCGTTTCCCCCCGCATGACTCTCTGTTGACAGTCAGACAAACAGACATCCAATCTCCGGTTTGGATGATTACGCTGCTATTGACCATGACCTTATCATTCATGTGTAATTTGTGTAGGAGAATTCACACACTGTTTTATGGCGGCAAGAAAAGACAAGCACAGCGCCTCTTTTTTTTTTAGTGTCAACAAGGACGGGGCTTAAACTTTCCAAGGCTGCTGGTGATCATTTTACTTTACAGTTGCCTTGACAAGAAACTATATGAAGGAAAAAAACAGATCAATGTGGATCTGGGGCCGCTTCCAAGAAGCAGGTTTACTGAATTATCTGGATAATTTTGCTGAGTAAAACCTGGAACCCCCTCAAATCCGGAGCATAGTCTGATGTTACTAAAGAAAGCTCTCCAGCTTACGCTTTAAACCAGAATGGGCCTCTGGGTGGACGTTTAGCTCAACATTCAAGCTTGTTTTTGGTTTGTTTTATGGTCCATGAGTTATTTCATTGATCAGGCTGATAACAATGGCAGCCTTTCAATGAAATATGAACTGCCAGGGAGAGAAGCTTAGCTTTCTCATTATTAAAAACCTTCTGCATCCATCTCTGCCGCTTTTGATGCCTGTGGTTAGGGCTAGTATTGGCAATTTATGTGCTTGAATCATGTTTATATAGAGCAAACAGATCAAGTTGATGTGTTACTCTCGCTCCATCATCAGCCTCTCTGAGGCATTCACAACAAGCTGAATCCAGTCTGTGATACTGTGTGGATAAGAGAATTAATCCATGTCACACTAATGGGACAAAGGATGGGTTATAATTTATATTAGCACATCTTCCATTGTCAACTAATGCAATTACCAATAACCTGTGATACTTTTACAAAAAAGTGGTGCTCCTCTGTAGCTGGCTCAGGCTCTAAGAGGGAATGAGTTACACGGAGGAATGTTATTGTTTCAAAAAGAGGCTTTAAATTTGTGCCACTGAATGCAAATTAATGCCTTTGAAGTACAGAAATCTTAGAAAATTAAAGGCTTTTTTTTTTGTTGCATGAATAAACCTGCAAGCGGCAAAAGTTGGCACAAAGAGAACCTAGATGAAATAAATTAGAAGGCTGTTTTGTTAGCGGTCAAAAACAACTACAACCATCTCATCTTTTGAACTGTTTTAGACAAAACTAAAAAGGAAGAGTCGGTAAGTAGTGTCAGTCTTTTTTGCATTAAAGAGCATATTTTTGTTATTGAAGAGGAACCTCTATCAGGGATGTGCAGGCAATTACACCAAATGCTCCCATGCATGAAATCCCAGCTGGTTGTTATTGATAAATTTCCAAACACCTCCAAAGACTTTTCAAATTACCTCTCTCCCTTATTAAAACTTAACTCATGCATTTCATCCCCCCCCCCACACACACACACATCCTTTTTTTTCCAGGGGTATGTGCGAGCGTGTTTGTGTGATAGTGCAGGAGCAAGCAGGAAAATATGCTTGCGAGAGTGAGAGAGAGACAGAGGAGGAGAGATAAAGAGGGAGAGAGGGAAGGAGAGAGACAGAGGGAGTGTGTATGTAGGATTGGAGTGCTGGACATATGAACAGACAGCATCCATTTATCTCCTCCTGGAGTACCAATGGGCAGGGCTTCATTATTAGTAGGGAAGCCGTAAGCCGAACATATTTTGAGTCTCTTCTGTATTCAAGCAGCATACCTCTGCATTAACACAAGCCATTTCTCTTTACATGGCTGAATGAGATTCCCTTTAAAACCATCTGAAGGTCAAATGAATTGCTATACTCCAAGGGTATAAGAAATCTCAAGTTCCCCTCCCTAAATATTCCCTCGGTTCGGTGTCATCTCTCAAGGATAGATCTGCTTATTTGAAATGACATCTTAATTGCGTTGAGTGGAGATGAATGGATTGGATAAATGCAAATGAATAAATAAGAACAGCAGTTAAGTTATTTATTTCCTCCGCTGCAAAAACACCCTTCAACATGTGAGGTGTGTTTAGACCTTTCAAAACAACAATGCCACTTAACTAGGCACGTGCTCCGTGCTCGAAACATATCAAAAGCACAATTCAATTTGCAGACAATTGTAAAACCCACAACCCCCCCATCTCTCGTAATCATGCAGCACATTTACTATAAAAGAGGTGACAAGATGCTTTTACTGGCCCTTTCAATAAACCATTTATCTGCACTGTCATGGGACAAATTTGTCTTTCCTCTCACCATACACTGAAAACCCCTGGTTGCATGAGATTTGGGCAGCCAGTTTGTAAACAACTGACTGGCCATTCATGCAGGATTCCCAGTTTGGTTTGACAACCTCCACAGAGGAGTCAGAGAGACCGCCACTTTTGTTGTCTCTGCTCTTGAACCCATCCTGCCCTCTAACCTAAGCCCAGGCAGATAAGAACATCCCGCCCATGAACACATTTAAATGTAAATGTAGCTCCATGCGGAGGCCTTCATGAATAAAGACACAGTTCCAACTGCGACAAGCCTTTATTACGGTGTAATTAATCATCTCATTGGGCTCGAGATTAATAGCGAGGGAAAATTAAATGCATCTTTGCACACTCTGCAGAGATTGATTTTGTAAGCCTCAGAAAAATAATGAAAGGTGCAATATGATTAAAATAAATGACACTGCATGTTGTTGGGGCCCTCAAATATTTACAGGGCGTAAATATATATCAGCAAAGTGTTAAGAGACACAGAATACCAGCCATAAGGGCTACTTTAGAGAGGGGCACATTTCACTCTGATGGATGTGAACTTTTTCTCTGAGCACATAATAATGACACATGCTTTGATGTCGGAGTACTCCGTAGACGCCTGGAAATGCTACATAAAACAGCAGCCCCTTTTTAACAGTTCCTATATGTGTCACAAAGATGTAGTGACAAGGCCCTGCTGGTAATGAATTACGTATTCCTCTCACACACCCTCCGTCCAGTCCTTTGAGACGCTGACATAAACCCGCAGCTATAAAGTAAATGCACAGTAAGACCTCTCCCCCCTGATAGCGTTCAGGCCACTGGGGGCCATAGCAGCACAGACAGCAGCAGAGGTAGGCAGCACGAGTGCCATGCAGCGACGCAAGGAGGCAGGCTGCCACTTCTGACTGGTCTGTGGGCTGCAGAGGTGTATGTAAGGCTGGATTAGTATGCAGCGGCTGTCGAGTCACGGTGGGGCACGGTGTCTATGCTGACAAAGCACAGGTGGGAAGAGTGAGTGTGCTAACAAAAAGGCAGGTTTCCTTTCATGGTATAACACTCAGTCTGTCATCCAAACAATATGTCACTCGCTCTTTTATTCTTTTTTTTTTTCAGATCAGAGGGTTTTTTTTAGCCCTGATTTTCTTCTTGTAAGAGGGCGGCAGTGTGAAGTGGTGGTGATTGGAGAGTGAGATGTTAAAAGGAGCATATGCATCTGTTGTGTGGAACAACAAATTCTAACAAAATAAACATGATGGATAGTTTTTTTTAATCCTTAATTTGCTGGCTGAGTTCACTAAGAACATATTCTTATTCATGGTGACAACGCAGAGGATCAGTAGCAGGGAGAACAGGAGTAATACACGGCCACATAGCTGGAAGCAGTAATGGATTTCTTACCAGAAGCTAAACACCTGTGGCTCTAATCACAGAACTGGATTTTTAGCTTTTGACGGCAATGACAAGAAAAATGATTATTAATATCACAGTATTGCTATTTTACTGTACATAGTATATGTACATAGTAATGCAGCCACACACAGCCGGTAGCACTACTGCAAACACCGCTCTTGGCGTTTGCCCATATCTTTAACTGCCTGGACTGCTGGCTGCTTTGAGGCGATATTTTTATATTAGAGAGCTGCTCTGATTCATGTTTGACCTCCCTGCCACACCAGCCCTTTTGAATGCAGCGCTGGCAGAATAATAAATGCTCTTGTTGGTATAAAAATGGAGAAATTTCATGACTGTGAGGATTAGAAAGTAAATTCATACAACGTTCACGTAGATGTAATGTAAAAAGCATGAAGAAAGGCTTCTACCAGATTGACAGTTAATTCCTCTGCATCATCTGAGGTGAAAGGGAAATTGGAAAACTGCATTTTTCCCTGTGAACACACTTCAACTGATTTGCATGGCCCACCATGTTTGAATCCTATTTTTATACTCAATGGTTTGTGCCTGTGGTCAGGAATATTTCCGAGTTTAGTCATTCTCTGAACATATACAGTATCAGGCGCACATCTATTGAAGTAAATGGGATTAAATATGTCACAATATTTATTCTTCTTGAAGGTCAGTCCCAACATTTGCTGGTCAACAACGTGATGTCATCGGGGACAATATGTTTCACCTTGCATCTATGCTCCCTCAAAATGTATGCAATGTATAAAATCTATATTAAATGCCAGGACTCATAAGCGGCTGCTTGTCTCTAACAACAGTAGACACCAGATTGCATGTCTCATCAATGGTGCACTCCATTTAACATGAGCTGACAGACAGATTGCAATTTGTTTTACACACACCCTTTATGACAGCGTCCTTTACCATCCAGCAAACATAATATCATGTAGGTACTTAGTGCAGAGTTTTTTCCTGAATACATTTCCCTCTTGACCTTGAAACAAGGTGTCATATATTACGCCGTTGTACCCACAAAAATTAAATCTCTCCGTGTGTCCTTGTGTCAATGATTAAAGTTACAGCTGTTGACGTGTTGTTTAATTTGCTTGGTTGGAAATAATTACATAGCATCACTTGTGATTCCATCGCCTGTAAAATTTAAAGGACACAAGTACGAGCAACGGATGGTGAAATGCAGGCTGTTGTGTACATGATTGCTCCACTAGCTGTTTTTATGATAAGGTCTCTGTAGCCCCCTGGCACCACCCGCCCCACCATCCCCTCCTGCTCTACTGTTGATTCATGTGAATGGGGTGACATCTTAAGGCGCATACCTGCTGGGTGCTGCTCCTTGCATCCAATATTTTTCCTTCTATATATACACAATCCTATGTTGTCAAGTTACATCAAGCCGCACGACTTCAGAGTCATCCCCCTGCTGTGCATGGACTCTGCTGTACAACTTATCCATAACCCACTGCAAAAGCACTGTGTTGCGTTGTCAGATCACATTACGGCAGGCACATGCAGTCATACATTAGTTACACAAGGGGGATACAGCTTCTTTGATTCCTAAAGCTGCTCTCATCTCCCGAGGAGCCTTCCCTGCTCCATAAGCACGTGTGACCTGCCATCAGTAGGCATCAAGGGCAACTGCAGTGATCCCCGAACGGGTAACTTTTTGTTTTCAATCGCTCTCTCTGATTCCAACTCAGGGCTTTTCACCTGACACATCTGACATCAAGGCTTTCAAGGAAAATGACTATTTAAAGAGTTATTATTATTTAAAGTGTTGTTGGTATATTGAAAACAACATGTCAACACACACTACATCATATTGCTTCAGATTATTGCTATTCATATTGGCTGTATGTCTCGTCAGTAACCCAACGAGACACCTGCTTTAGTGACATTTTATAACTCTCAAAGCTGCACTAATTAATATTTTGTATTAACAATGGATGAAATGACACTGTGTAATGTGAAAAGTGTTGTACAAAGTGATGAAGTCACAGAGAATTATCGCCTGCGTCTGCAGTTCCACTGAGCCCTATGGAGCGTTTTAGCATCGTTCAGTTCACGGTTTTGGTTTTGCAGCCTGCAACTTTACTGTTTTGATTCATACTCAGTTCAGCAGCAGTTTTTCTTCAGCAAAAAGCTGTAAAAACCCACTGTATACTATCCGCACAGCACCAAACAGCAGACAGACACAGTTAGACACTAGCTGCTGAACACAGTGGAGCATTTAGCAGCTAAAAGCCACATACTATTTCTGTCAAGAGTTAAAGACCAAACGCTGAGATAAAAAGACAGTGAAGGATGAACCTACATTTGTCAGGTGACCGAAGACTCGATTCATACAAATAAATAAATGTCAGTTTTAAACCATGTCTGCTGGATGTGTAAATAGACAACCATTTGCTGATACATTTGCCACATTTGAGTGACTAACGGAAAGCTACTTGACAGAGACAGCAAACTTGAACTAATGACTAAGGAGAAATTAGCACCCAGTGGCTGGACCACTGCTTTAGTTCATTCACTTTTCATTGTTTTCTTTCTACATATTGTTAATAGTATTTACCGTCTGTATTTGTATATAGTGTTTTCTCCAGTGCTGGGGTCAATACTCACTATGGAGATAATGTTAAACTCCGTCACAAGACTCAGCAGCCAGGAAACAAGATACCAGAAACTCTACATTCACTCGATATCTTCACTGCTAAACTTAAAACTCTCCTCTGCTCTGATAGCTTTCTCTCCTCCACATTCGCCGTCACTTTCTCTCTCTGTCACTCTACAACCCACACAAGCACAACAATATGAACAGGCCCTGCTATTCTCCAACTGGCAAACACTGCTCTAACAACATTATGGAATAACTTGACCTAGAAACCTAATAAAACACGTCATTGATTCACTGGTTGTTGCCTCCCAGTCAGGGAATCTCTAATGTCACCTTTATAAGGTGATAATATGCAATGTTGTCTTTACAACTAGTTCCACCTAAAATCATATATATATATATATATATATATATATATATATATATATATATATATATATATACACTAACTGCCCACTGTATTAGATACACTTGTTCAACTGCGGGCAGTAGCAGCAACTATTACATTTAGGCATGTACACATGATCAAGACAACCTGCTGAAGTTCAAACTGAGCATCAGAATGAAGAAGAAAGGTGATTTAAGTGACTTTGAACGGGCATGGTTGTTGGTGCCAGATGGACTGGTCTGAGTATTTCAGAAACTGCTGATGTACTGGGATTTTCACACACAACCATCTCTAGGTCCGAAAAAAGAGAAAATATCCAGTGAGCGGCAGTTCTATGGGTAGAAATGCCTTGTTGATGCCAGAGGTCAGAGGAGAATGGCCAGACTGGTTCAAGATGATAGAGGGCAACAGTAACTACTTGTTAAAACCAAGGTCTGCAGAAGATCATCTCTGAACAAACAACACATCAAACCTTGAAGCAGATGGGCCACAACAGCAGAAGACCACAGGAAACTGAGGCTACAATTAACATGGGCTCACCAAAATTAGATGATAAAAGATTGTAAAAAACATTGCCTGATCTGATGAGCCTCGATTTCTGATGTGACATTCAGATGTTAGGGTCAGAATTTGGCGTAAACAACATGAAAGCATGGATCCATCCTGCCTTGTATCAACGGTTCAGGCTGGTGGTGGTGGTGGTGGTGGTGTAATGGTGTGGGGGATATTTCCTTGGCACACTTTGGGCCCCTTAGTATCACCTGAGCATTGTTTAAACACCACAGCCTACCTGAGTGTTGTTGCTGACTGTGTCCATCCCTCTATGACCACAGTGTACTCATCTTCTGATGGCTACTTCCAGCAGGATAACGCACCATGAACATGACAATGAGTTCACTGTACTCCAATGGCCTTCACAGTTACCAGATCTCAATCCAATAGAACACCTTTGGGATGTGGTGGAGCGGGAGTCCAACCAGGCACTAGCAAGGTGTACCTAATAAAGTGGCCGGTGAGTGTGTGTATATTATATATATATATATCTATATATTTATACACACTCGGCTCACATATGATCACACAATTACTGGAAATTTCTTGGCATGAAATCATATCAAATCTTCTCATATCTCTCTACTGATTTAATCTATGTACAGGATGATCTCTACCCAATAACTCAATAAGAATACCCTTCAAACTGGGAATAGAAAAAGAGAAATGTTGAACCAAAAATCAATCACTTACGATAAAATCAGACAAGATACCTAAAAGATACCTTTGAAGGTTGGGGTGAGACATTCCCTGACTGTAAATGGAAGATGTTTCACTTTTGAACTTTGAGATAGTGCTACAAAGACGGCAGCGAATACCTTATTCTGCTTATTGTAGATTCAGTGATGCCCCTGAGACACTGGCCTTCTCTGAATCAGCTTCCATCTGAGAGTCCCAGGGGAAGCCTCGCGGGATGATAAAAGCAAAGCCAACCTAAAGTAGACAGATGTCCCAATCACCTTCAGCTCTGGGAATTGTTAGCTGGCTCGTCCCTGCATTAAAGTACATCTACATGGATCAAAAACAACCTAGTATGTCCTGGATTCTTAACATTTGCTTTGATGGTGAGTTAGAAACGTGTGTAGGGGAGCAAAGCTGGAACATTTATTTATCCTCCTCTTTTTCCCTTAAATGCAGGGGGGAAAACTCAAGTGTTTCTTTTTTTCTGAACGTCTGATTGGTAAAAAGACCTCAGCTTCGATGTGCCGAACAATATGCTCAGCAGCGCATGTTTCTGATTCGGTGAAGCATACACGGCTTACGAAATATATGGAAATCGGATCTGAATGGAAATCTTAAGAGAACCTTTAATATCATAGCCAAATGTCACAGCCCAAGATACTGAACAGGACGAGA
>NC_065509.1:16364095-16375193 GCF_006386435.1 Epinephelus moara
CTGAAAGAAATATTTTGTGTAATCTAATCAGTCATCCCTTGTACAATTATTGACATGCAATATGATGAACACTTCAATGTGATTGTAGATGTGATGAGAGCAAATGCAAAGGCCTGAGCGATTTGTCAGTGTATTCTTTTGAAGTGGACTTGTAATTAAAGGTGGGTAGCGTGCAGGAACACTAAAGCCAGTTGCTGTAGCCATATGAGATAATAAGAATACAAAGGCCCCAGGCTAACTTCCTGTCACGCCAATTATTAACTCTGTAGTGCACACGGCCTCGTCTCTTCATGTCTCTGCAGCTAGCGCCTGATGTTTTAACCTCTAGTGCTCCGTCAAGCCCACCTTCATGCAATAAAAGAACCAGACACAGGATGTGAGTGTGATAAGGAGAAAATAGGGTAACAAAAATGAAAAAGCCTGATAAGGCACACATACAGGATTAACCCAGACTCTTTCAGAAAGCAAAGTGAGTGCCGCCGTTTTATTGAGGAGATCCATCAAGAGCATTTCCTTGCTCTTCCTCCTGCCGGCTCAGGTTGTACATCTAAGAGTGTGAGACTGGAAGACATTAATTTATCAAGTTTTCCCTTCAGTCTCAGAAAATGTATTTGTGTCATTAAGTTTATGAGGGATTTTTCAATTTGTTTTTCATATCACTAGGTTTTAATTTGGGAGATGCATTGAAGGAACTGACCTCCTGGCTCATTCAGTCAGGGCTGCAATTGAAGATTATTTTCTTTCATTTGCCATCATAATTTCTCAGAGACCAAGGTGAGGTCTTAAAATAGCTTTCTGTAGCTGAACGGTTTAGAACACTAAGATCCTCAACTTACACTCATGTAAAATACAGAAAAACAGGTCATTCTCAGTTCAGTCAGGAACACTTTAGTCAAAGAAAGCTTCATTTCCATTTGCAGTATTATATTTGGCGGTATGGCTCTGTTCTGGGGCCTCTTCCATGCGCCTACATGGAAAGCCTGAGGTGGAGAGAGCACACCTCAACGCCCGTCTGTGTGCCTACATGGAAAGCCTAAGCCAAAGAAAGTACACCTTTCTGCCCTTCCACGCGCTTACATGACAGCCTTAAGGCAGAGAGAGCACACCTCTACACCCTTCTATGCACTTACATGGAAAGCATAAGGCAGAGAGTGCACACCTCTCTGCTCTTCCACGTGCAAACGAGGAAAGCCTGAGGCAGAGAGAGCCAACCTCCCTGCCCTTCCATGCGCCTTTATGGAATGCCTAAGACAGGGAGAGCAGTAGCAAAGACCATTAAACACTAATTGTGACCATATCAACATGCAATATTGTTGACGAGAAAAAAAAATAAATACTAAAATGTAGTTTAAAAAAAATAAAACCTTCTCTAAAATGTATTCTTATTTAATTGATATTATTGACTGCTGCTTTTTTCAGTGTGGCGGTTTTATGTCCTGTTCTGCTGCTACATCAGGACTACAAATCCAGCAAACAATGACCACGGTCAGCATGCTTCGGGTTAACTGATGACTGGTGAGTAATATGAAGATAACTGTCAATAGTTTTTGCTGATATAGTAAAATAGTTGCATCTTTCTTTGATTAAGATATGACTAAAATGATCAGACTTTTAGTGAAGTAAAACCACAACACAAAAAAACAAAACAAACAAAAAAACAAAACAGGATGATTTTGATTAAATGTGTTAAATAATTAACAAGGACGTTTAACACAGGGGTAAAACTAAATGAAAAATAGCTGAAATTAACACTATTGGCCATTTAAAGTATAATTACAAAATAACAATAATTAAGCCATTACCAAAAGAAGTTGCTGATTAATTTTCTTTTAGTCGACTAATTATTTAATCTGCTAAATGTGTTGGCCCCACATTCACTTTACCATAAATATACAGTGTTTAATGTGATATGACAGTGTAAAATGTGGCTGTTGTGGTGAACCTACTCTTACAATCAGATTTTGCCAGATACATAAATGTTAGTTAAAAATGTACAAATTAGATGTGCTGAAAAAGGAATATCTTTGGGCCTCATGCCAAGGATCACTGCCCCTTCCAACACAGGATAACTGTTTTGACCAGGATCTATTCTCGGAGGAGCGAAATAGGAGATCAGAGCATCTACCACAGACAAAAGGAAAAAAAAATTACTCCTGCATCCTCTTTCAAGCCTGCACCGTGTCAAGAACACCTCAGCTCCCTCAGTTCAGTCAGCACCAAACCTACGCACCTGCAGCAGCTTTGGCTGTGAGTTTCTTTTCTCCTTTCCTGCGACTGTATTAACACTTAAACTGTGTCTTGACTCACCAAGCCCACATAAAGTATCTACCTGTGAGGAATGTGTCAGTACTCAGTATTACACCCAACACCAACTCAAATACTAGTTAATCTCTGATAACTCCATTTCTTTCTCTGCTTTAATGTCTGCACACAGTGCAGGCTGTCTCAATACTGAAAATTAAACTGCATTTACATGAGATACATTTCTCTTCTGTGGATAAAAAAAGTTTTAATATGTAAAGCTATAAAGTTTCTGAGAGCCAGAGGAGAGGTGAATTTTTGTCTGATAACAGATTTCCAACTTTATTTGCCACCTCTGCTGCTCTATCCCACAGTGTGACAATTAGGTTGATCTCAAGGTGGATCTTATGTAAAAAGAACATGATTGATTGTAGCTTATAAAATAAATATTTAAATAGCTCCTTCATTGAAACTGTTATAACATGTCCTTGGTGACAGGAACATGACAGGATACAGTGTTCAAGCTTTAAGGTGGTTCACTGAATTTAAAGTATCTCTTCTGAAGAAGACACTCAATCGTAATTTTTTTTGCGGCTTCTTTCTACCAAAGGGCTGCATAGATGTAGACTCAGGGACACTTCCTAGATATTTCATTCACATGATTATCTGTGTTTCACATTCCCTTTTATTTTTTACCATCATTGGATAGCATACAGCAAAGAGCTGACAGGAAATGTGGGGAGGATGTTTGTGTTTGGATATCACTTGGCAAAAACTTTGTTTACATTTCCAAGAAAGCGTGGTTGAAGTGAAATTTGTCGAATTCACCGTCATCCTCCGCCTGATCTAACAGCACAGGTGAAGGACGTGTTGATGGAGGTGAACAATTTTCTTCAGCTCCGTATGGCTACATATTCTCCAGATTCATCCCTGCTAATCAATGCGTGTTCAAAATAAAACCCTGCACTCTTATTCTAATTAATTCAGCAATGCGTCACATTATTAAAACACTGTGTCCTAACAGCAAGCAAGTCTGACTATCCCTCTGCATCGCGTTACATTGGATACTCTTTGTCAACACTGGATCCGTTAAATATGGAACTCCATGTCATGTAAACAAACCACTTACCTAGCAGCTGTGGTCTCAGAGTAACCACTGAAATTATACCAGTAAGTACGTACTTCCTTATCATTCATATTCACAACAATACTATCATGGGCAACTGTTAGATATTATTGCTGTAGCTACCATACTATATCATACCACTGTCTCTCTCAACAAGTTAGCTTGCTAGCAAGTACTGCTGAGCATCCCACACAATACCAGAACTGTTAAGCTTAATGGCGATCTCCCTCCAATTTATCACGCCAACTTATTGAGGTATCTATATGAGGAGGTATTATATAGATAACTCTTCATTTCAACCTCGAAAATTAGCCAATTCATCATCCATTGTGGCACTTTCAACGCAAGCGACAGGAAAAAAACAGAAACAAGGCATCCAACAAAAGTTTCACTTAAAACGGCACCCTGCATTGCACTGGCATCACCTGTGGACAGTGAAGACAATCCAAAAGCAAACAATATAATCAAACTGATTTAGTGTCTGAGGCTCCCTTAAATTGCATCTAAATCAGTTTGTTTGCATTGCTTTCTATTGGACTATCCTAAGTGCCCATGAATGATGCAGTGCGACGGGGCGCAATGCGGTACACTGCTTTGAGCTCAACTTTTGTTGGAGGACCCGTTTCTGTTTAATTCTTGTTGGTCCCATTGAAAGCTCCACAATGGCTGATTCACGAGTTTGAACTGAGGAGTTATCTATATGATACCGCCTCATTTCACTACAAAAACCTAACTAAGTTGGCGTCTGGCTGGAGGGAGATCGCCATGGACCTGAACGTTTCTGGTAAGTATTGTGTAGGAGATGGTGGTATGATATAGCACGGCAGCAACAGCAATTATATCTTTAAGTTATCCATGATAGTATTTTTGTGAATATGAATGGTAAGGAAGTATGTAGTCAGTGGGTACTCTGAGACCACTGCTGCTAGGTGTGTTGTTTGTTTAGAGAGAGGTCCATATTTAACTGATCCAGTGTGGACAGAGAGCGTCCAATGTAACACCATGCTGCGTGATAGTCAGACACTTGCTTGCTGTTAGGACATGGTCAAAAGATGCTCTGTTATTTCACCAGACCTGTAAACCTCTAGGCCAGTGCTTCCCACCTGCTCCAGCCACAGGTCGAGATTTCTCCTTAGTCATTAGTTCAAGGTCTACACAGTTTAATACACTCATTGTCATACTTGCATTTGGCCATGTCATCCAGCGAGTTTGGAATCTTTGTCAGGTAGCTGTCCGTTTGTCACTCCCTCTATTGCTGGAAACGGTACTTCAAAATAAAAACTGCTGGAGATTCACTGCACTTAAAAATAAAGTGTGCTTTTTACAAACTTGACATGTTTGCGAGTCACTTGCAGTCTTTTCAGAATGTACTTATGACCCACTTTTGGACTACGATCCACCAGTTGGGAGACACTGCTCTAGGCCACCAGGACGCTCAACTCAGGCTTAACCTGAGCCAAACATTCACATTTCAGTTTAAAAAATAGGGATGTTCTGAACTGATCCTCAGGATCAATATCAGAACTACTTCACACTTATTTTAATGTATCAGTATCAGCAAAAAACAAGCCAGCCCTTTCCTGAACTTTACTGTGTGTTGTCCACCTCAGCCTGCTGGTGTTGCAGCCCTACCCTCTTTAATGACAGCAGCACTCTCCAGTGAACCCATTTCGCTCCATAAGGAAGTGAAAATCAGAGTGTGTGAATGTGAAAAATTGTTTGGTCACTCCAGTAAGTGACTCTGCTCTGGTACTAGGTACACAGAGTCGCATAACTATGATAGTAATGCAGCTGTTCCCTGCTGTTTTTAAAGAGCGGCATGCAAAACAATCAACTAGCAGATAATTGGTTTTAGTAAAGGTCAACTTACTTCGTTAGGGATTGGGGCATTCCTTGTAAAAAAAATAACCAACAAGTCCTCCAAATTAGATCAAAATACATTGTTCGTAATTTACCTCCTGAATGACATATGCGCTTTCTGATTTGATGCCATGATCAGCAGGACAACATTTACCAAAGACTTCCAGAAGTGTTACAAATCACTGTTGCAAAATGAAAGTTTTCTGATCTAAGGTTTGGTGAAGTTTAGGCATAAAACAACTCCATTAGGATTGGGGAAAGATTGTGATTATGAAACCAATGATGACTGTAAGAGTCATAATTCCTAAAGCGGCTAGAGCACTTTGTCACTTAAATGTAAACACATCTTGCAGGATACACCAATGCTGTTGGAAGGAAAATCTCAAAATGACTCACGATGCTAATCAAACAACTTCTTAAAACTTTCCATAATTAACTTTGACCATAACATATTTCTTATATATATTTACATGTTTCTCTCTTTTTACTCTTTGTCATTATACATTTTGATACATACACATAGAATTGTGAAGGAAGTCCGTGACAGTCCATACAGACGGAACAGACGCCCTGCTTCAGCAACCAGGCACAAAGCCCAGTGCTGTCTGATAGCTGGTGACACAAACGAAGGACTAATACACCAGAAATACCAGATTCAGGTTTGCTCTCTACTCTGCTCTGATCAGGGTCTGAAATTGACTTATTTCACTGCTGTGGCAGGCAAATTTTTATCTGCCACTTTAGAAATCCATGCACTACACTGAGGAATAACATTTAGTACATTTAGACATCATTTAATGTAAAAAATGTTGTGATTTAATGTTTTATATATTCACATTAAAAACATAACATGCACGGTAAATTCCGGCAAATTACACTGTGGCTTTCAGTGGAGCTCTATTTTTCGGGGGTGGGGGGCGGGAGGGTACTGCACACATGCACTTGCATACATAAATGCAACCACCTACGAGCAAACTTTAGTTAGGTCTTGATGAGCTGCAATGTTTATTCATGGACAAAGTTAAACTTACACTGTACATTTACTGCCACTAAACAACTTTAGTGTTAAATTCTCCTTCTATTGTCTACAGCTGTCGTCTCTGAACGTAACTGTCACCAACACTATCTCACTCAACCACACACTCACTACGCTGTTCCATCAGATGGAATTGTTATGTGAGGTAGTGAAGTTGATACAGTAACAAGTAGTCGTATATGTATGTACGTCGTTTTACACCTGCCAAGGAGCCATGTTTCGCCTCGATTTGTTAGTCTGCTCATTTGTTTGTTTGTCAGAAGGATAACAGAAAAACTACTAACCCGATTTTAATGAAATTGGTGGAAGGGAGTAACATGGGCTAAAGCGGGATTTATACTTGTGCGTCAGCTCTATGCAGAGCCTACGTTGTAGCCTACTTGTGTCTGTGTCACTCTGCAGTTACACCTCCAAAACACTAGTTGGTAGTAGGGTTTCTGTGAATTGCTGTAAAGTTTAGTTGATTAAAATCACACAATAAACATGGCTTAATAGCGATAATTTCAAACACAAGTACACAATTCGACTTAACTATACCTCGCAGCATTCACAGACAAAGCACTTGTCTTTATCTCGACACATTTTCCCCTCAAATACAACATGCTAATCTTTATAGCACGGGCCAATGACATTTTACATTGCGTAATTAGCCTAGCGGCTAGCAGACTTTTCCTCTACTCATATGAAGCCAGAGACAACCGCAACATTTGACAAAGGTAACGTTACAAAATTCAGCTCTATTACAACTCACAAGGTTCACAGACAAAACAACTATTTTATACTAAACACATTTTCTGAACAAATATAACATGCTAATGTTATTAGCACAAGCCTATTACATTTTACATTGTATAGATTAGCCTAGCAATGAGCCGAAATTTCCTCTGCTCATATGAAGCCAGGATGAAAAATCCCTGAAGGATAAATCACACAGAGGACGTACATGCTATTTTGTGGAGGCTTTATTGTCTTTACAATTTACTGTTTCCTATTAAAGTAAAAAAAAAAATTGAAGTAAATAAATGTTTTAGAACAATAGCGCTCTCCATCCACTCACCTAAAAATGCAATTCTTACAATAGTCTCCAAATGTCAAATGTTTTTGACAGCAAATCACAACACTGATTTTTCTATTGGGTTCCTCGGGGTCTTTGTGTCTTACTGTGGTAAGGTTAGGTGCCTAACAAAACACAATGTTTATTACACATTTATTACTAGAAAAACTTGACACAGCACTGAGTTGCATTTCAAGTTAATCTTCAGTTTCCCAGTTTTCAGGTGATGTATATCACTTCTATGTGATGTATATTGTTGACTTGCTATCTCCCTAAAAAGATCCCTTGACACCTTGTTATCAAAAAAAGACAAAAATGGGTCTATGTTGGTGTCAGGGGGTTAATGGGGGTTAGCTCACAGTCCCTGGGGCGACCCATGGAGAGGACCAGAGGGTGCCTTGGCAGAGGTTTGATGGTTATTAGTTAGAATTCGGTGAACTCTGACGGTCGTCAAAATGAATTGGGTACTATGGTGAAAAAAGCAATTGCGACTGACTTTCAAGTGTATAGCTCTAGCCAATGATATGCAAACCTAACTAAACGTATTTTTTCTGTTGTGCATTTTCTTTGTCCGCCAAAGTGACAATCTTACCAACCACAGCTGAAACTAAACCCCCACTTGCTAATTTCACACTCTTGCTCTGAAATTACCCTCTCAGTTTGTTTTTAAAATGTTAGTTCTCTGTGAACACAAACACAAAGTTCACTGCTAACATCCTATTTACACACTATGTAGAGCTGTGTGCTTTCATAGAATGACCTCAGTGTCCTCAAGAACAACAGTCTGCTTTTGCCCTCTTACATTATCAGACCAATCCAGGTACTGTTCACCCTCCACCTGCAGGCCGACACAATCTGTAGCTCCTTACCGCTGAATGCTGACAGGTGTCACCAGCTGTCTGCTTGACATTTCTGTCATTAAGAAGCAGCTGGTTCTTATCACACCTCCAACAAAGCTTGCCACCAGGCTCTGATTCTCCTCCACTTTGAAATAACCGATGCATCCCTCGGTAGTTTAATCTCCGAACATAATCCTGAGTTGAATCTGAAGCCTCGGGTGTAGAGGGAGTGAAGTTAACAGTAACAGTAACAGTACCAGTCACAGGGTTGACTGGTATTGAGCCGCTGCTGGAAGCCAGCTTTTTTTCACGCTGTAACCACATGTGAATTGCACTCACAATTTTGATTTAAAAATTAAAATGGAAATATTGTGAAATTCAATGAAATGTTCCTCCAAAGTAAGGGGTCCTCAGTGTGAGACAGCTAAGGCTCTGAAATGTGTAGTTTGAACACCTGCCTGAGTATGAAACTGTCTTTGTCAGATGTCAGTAATATCTACAAATACAAGTAACACAGGCTCATACTGTCATTGCCGAAAGTAAGGGTAGAAAATGGGAAACAACAGAAACATTTAAAGCCATTCAGCCAAAACTCCAATATCTGGGTCAAATTGTTAAGTGAACAAGCCAAAGAGGGTTAAATTCATGAATTCTGCATTTTGGGTTCTCACTCTCAAGTACGAAGCAGGCAGTGTCACAGTCTACACACACTCAGACATTTGACTGGTTCTGTAGGTAACAGTACAGTCTCCTGAGGCAGCCCTGTACTACCCTGCTGCCTGTCCGACACACTGCTCTCGACACAAACAAAGCATGGTCTGTCCTTGAAGTCTGTAATCCAGGGAACGATGCCCCTGTCCTCGTGCATCACTGAGCCTCTCTCTGAGCAGGAGGGGCCGGGCGCCTCCTCGTCTCTCAATGCTTTTAGCCTTTTTACATGAGTATAAGCTATGTAGAGCAGGTACAGTAAACATCATACTGGACTTGTTCACACAAGTATTTCCCTCTACATTCAATGTTTTACCACATGGAGTGCTGTAACCTAAATGCGAGGGTTGTGATGAGCATTAAATGAACGAAGCAAAAGACAAAGATGTAGAGCACTGATGTGGCAATGTTTGTACTGGACCAAGTTCAGCGTAAAGCCTATGTGGATGAGTTATACCCAGTTTCAAGGCACCCTAAATTTTAAACATGGAATTAGGGTTAGGCGATTGGATACTGGCTAAGTACATTGCCAGAGGGTGCCTGGGGGGTGTCATTTCATGTTTCTAATTTAATGATCTGCCTACGAAGAACAAGTGAGAGCCGTTGCACAGTGGCAGAGAGACAGTGGGGAAACAGAGCATGTAGAGCCATCATTTCTTTACATCTAATTCTGTGAACTAAAGATTTTATTTGACCAAACCAGAGTCAGTTATTTTAGTGGAAGGACTCATGAATTTTATTTGGTTTCGGTCCAGGTTGACATAAGTGTGTTTTATGATGAGTTAAAATCACAGTGTGTAGGATTGGGTGGTATCTAGCAGTGAGGGTGCAGACTGTAACCAACTGAAACATCTCACGTGTGCCAAGCAGGAAAGAAACTACGGTTGCTGACGCAAATACACAAGAATGCACAAGGCCTTATTAGATTTGGGTGGTGACAGAATTCAGTAGCATGTATGTCACTGTCTATCATATAATGCTGTGTTTCTAATATGCAGTAGGCACTGTCCTGATGACACTTATTGCCTCAGCAGATACCGCTACATCACTGGGCTGACTAGATATGTGTTGAATAAAGTCATGTGGCTAATAAACTGCTTTTGTAGTTTGTAGAGTTATATGTGGCACTACTTCCAAACAGGGGCAGAGGTACTTTTATTTTTCACTAGTGCTGTAACGTTATCCCCACCACTTTCAGTTCAGTTCACAGTGCCTGTTCCACCAGTGAAGGCTGACCTCTTGTGGCAGGTTCTGTACACTACATACAATACATCGCCTCAATACAGCATCTCCTTTTAAGTTTCATAGGAAGAGGAGCGTCTGTATTTTTGACGGTATTAAAAAATCCTATCTTCAGGATTTATAAATACCCCAGTCTACCGTAATACCTTGATACAACCCAAGCCAAAGCCCTGTAAAGAGCCAGGGTTTGGTTTGACTGTTCTAGGCTACTGAAGAAACAACATGGAAGACTGCGATAAAGACAACCTGCTCCGTATTTAGAGATACACAGCTCTTTATAAGTTAACAAATTAAACAATGAAAAGTTATGAATATTATATGCATATGAATGTTATGAATATTACATCCTCCTGTGATCCGAACTTTTGTTTCGTATGCATTTTTAATTTCTCCCATTTATTAGGGTTCAACAGGACCCAATAAGTACAAAAAAACTAAACACTGTCAAAATTATATTGTCAAATTAAGTCCCAATGTTCTCAAACTAGATAATAATAAAGATCCAATGTCCTCAAAGTACTTCCTAATTGACAGTCTTAGTTTGTTACTGTTGCTAAAATTAGACACATTTGTGTTCCATATCCAACCACAAGCATTATTAATCATAAACATAGTCCATACCCATTGAGTGCACAGTTGCCCACGTACAGTTTCACATGGTGTGTGTTTGGGATACAGGTCATAGGAAATTGCAGATTAAATACTCAACTGAACCCATTAAGAAGAGCAATGTATTCAGACAGAGTTTTTGTGAATTTAATAGTATGATTGCTTTATTGAAAGTGCAGTAATACCATTGCCAATAGTGGGATAGTTAGTGGGCTAAAACTATACATTAGTAGTTGAGGTAGCATGTTGAAAGGCAGATAGTTAGTGTTTATATGTTGTATTGACTTAAAAGTGGGGCGCACTGGTAGTTCACATGGGAAACATAGATTGACCACGTCAGTGAGTAGAAAAACGTGGGACAGACAGAATGACTGACTGACAGA
>NC_065509.1:16375467-16377909 GCF_006386435.1 Epinephelus moara
CCCTTTGGCCAATTGATGTAATATTGCCTCATTTGCATCCTCCCATGACCCTCTACCACTGTGCCAAATTTCACATGGATTGACCAAGTCAGTGAGGAGAAAAACGTGGAACAGACACACAGACACACACACAGACAGAGTTTTTGTCATTATATAGTAAGATAAACAAGTTTCAATCATAAAATGAAACTTGTCCACTTTTGTGTCGAGATCAGTTGCAGACTGACTTGCCAGAGATGGCTGCCATCTTGTTTTTACTTGGATTAGTGTTATTGTGTAAATGATCCTTTGCCATGTTCACAGACCGAAACCTTGTTAGGACTTTTATTTCTGTAGATAGACAAGTTTTATCGTCTTCTCAGCGCTCCACCAGGGCCACTAGATGGGTCAAAAAAGTGTCCATGCACGAGGACAACAGGTCTAAGTTAAGTGGTAGAAGTATAAGGTCAAGTAAACCCAAAATGTGATGTCCTGATATGAGGACACAGGGTCTCAGGAGGATATATAATTTCTCCCAACAGGTGCCACTAAATCCTACAAACTGGACCATTATCAAGGCAGTTAAGCTAGATTTAGGAGAACGGGAGAAACATGAATTCAGAAGGTGAAGAGTTGTGTCTGTTTAATAGTAAAATAGATGTAAAAATTTTTTCTTTCTTGTAATTTTGTTTGTTTATTTATTAGACTAAAAAAGCTAAGAGAGCTTGTGGAATACATCTCCCAACACACAAACACAAACACACGCACCTGCGTAAATATATCAGCAATCGCTTGTTGTTGGGCTCACAGCGGCCAGTTGGAAAATTTCAACATACTGCCCAACCCTCAGGTTTAAAAACACTCAAAAAGGCCATGAAAATGTTTTATGAATACGTTTGTTATACCTTAAGGATACATGTGCGGTGTCTTTGTGAGAAAAACGAGATAAACAAAACTCTGTTTAAATGAAAACATGGGGTACCTCTAACCCCACAGTGGTTAGAGCACAGTGTTTTTTTTCTTGTTTTATGTTTCTGTGAAGCACCTAAGGCACACGAATGATATTTTTCATGGGTTTTTAAAAGAAAGAGAATTAATCCTTTTCATTTGGTTGTCCCACTGTGCCCAGTGTCAGTGGTCAGAATAAGCCCTTGCACTGCTTCATTTACTGACCTCATGTAGCATCATCTTCAACCATATGTCAAAAATTTCACGTTCTTTTTGAGCATCTTTAAAATGGTTCTTTTGGGTAAGAAATGAAGAGAGGATTTGTGCCCTTATGTGAGCATGCAAGCAGGGAGGCGCTCTTTAATAGACAGTATCATGAGAAAGAAATTGAAGGATTTTCTTAGGACAGCATGATGGCTCATTGGTAAGCACTGCTGTGTCACAGCCAGACGCTCCAGACTGTTTCCTTGCCTTCTGTTCGGTGCATGCTAGGACAGCTTCACTGTCAGCCTGATCAGGAATAAGCAGGTTTGTAAAGAGGATCAAGGAATGAAACTTTTCCCCAAAACTCAAAAATGGTGATAATCTCAATACAATGCACAGTATCATTCAAAGGCAAACGTTTTGTTATTCCTCCTTATATCAGGGCACACCAGTGTTAGCCTGCAGCAAAATTTGTATAATTAATTATCAATTAATTGGACCTTTAATTAAATAAGTGCTGCTTAGTGGATTAAATTATTCTTGGATACTTACATTATAAGAAATTAGGAGTAAACCCTAAAATTGTGTTGTTAATATCCTTCATCAATTGCACAGTTGTTTTTAGTACCCACATTCACTCTTACAGACAGAACCCAGAGGAGACAGGCAGGTCAAGATGATGCAAAGGTTTTTAAGGTAAAAAAATAACACTGCTGCCAAAATATTTTAGCTCTATTTTTGTGCTCTTGACGAATCACACTTAGTCCTGCATTAATAGAGTTTTGGACCCGTGGGGGCAGCGCAACAAGCTGTAAACACAGCAGTGACATATTATCACCTTGTAAAGCTGAAATGACAAACATGTTCACAAGCAGCGAACTTCTAATTACACACCCAGCAGACAGAGAGCAACATTAACATTTATAGTATTTTAGTTTCAAGTAATGTTTTTGACCTGAGGAATATAAGTTTAATATTCACTCTGCTTTTAGCGCTGTTTTGGTCTCCACCCACTCCTGATGGAATTTTCAATAGGAATGAGCAGGCACGAGTATTTGAGTACTTGTTTGGATGTCAGTATTTGTTTAACTTGCTGACCAAACTCCTACAAGTGAACATGACTTTTTATTATTTGGTTTTTACTATTTAAAATGGGAAATTTTTTATTTCACTGTAGAGCTGTGTGCAGCGTACTGCTTCACTCAGACCCTCCTTGCCCCGCTGTTTGTCTCTCTCTCTGTTTATCATGACACTACTGCTGCGGGAGTGTGAGCCAGCACAGGGGAACAGTTGGAAAGAGTCCGCCTGCGC
>NC_065509.1:16377948-16426834 GCF_006386435.1 Epinephelus moara
ACACACACACACACACACACACACACACACACACACACACACACACACACACACACACACACACACACACACACACACACACACACACACAGAGTGACAGAGCTAACTGTTAGAAACCCACGGCTAACGTTACTTAACAGTTCCTAACGGGGACAAAGTCGACCTGTTTGGGTGTCTGTGTGAGGGTTTATGACGCAGGTATGGACGCCTCCAGTCGCCTCTGTCAGCTTTGCTAAATTTGTGCTCAATTTAGGCTCTTATGTCTATTTTGCAAGTCTTGGTGGTGCTTTTTGTGGTTGGCTTTGGACGGTGGTGGCTCATGGCTGCGAGTTACTCATCGGGAAGAGGAAATCAACTCGCCAGTCTGTAAATTCTCCTCCTGTCGGCTTCTAGCTAGCCAGCTGCTGGCTAGTCAGGTCGAGGTTTTTAAATGTAGACATCTGAACAAAATGAAGAGGAAATGGGCGCCTCCCGAATTAGCATCCTGCTAGCTATTGTACAGACATTGGATAATAAACTGGACGACCTTCGAGCTGCATCAGTTGTCCACAGGAAATCAGGAAATGTAATATCCTTTGCTTCATGTAAACTTGGCTAAATTCTGGACAGTGCCATACAACCAGGTGACTCTTTTTCCATATGCAGATCTGACAGCAGGGGACTCTGGTAAAGGAAGGAGAGGACCAGCACCGATGTTTTCTGTTTTTGGACAATTTAATCTATTCTTAAGTTAGATTGTTTTTTTCCCCCTGAGTACTTGAGTACTATAATAATTTAATGCGAGTACTCACAAATGGAAGTTACTTAAAACGCCCATCCATAATCTTAAATGGTTCACCAGCTAGTCGCTAACTGTCAGCTTTTTAGGCTAAACTGTTGAGCTATAATTTTAAGGTATTGTACGGTGACCATCCTTTTTGTGTCAAATTTCAGTAGACGGGAGAGAGGGGGTGATGTGCACAGTGCACGTTGTGTTTGTTTACTACAAAGTTCATGTGTTTTTTTTGGTTGATGAGATGAGATGAGAGGGCTCTTTCAAGTCCTTTGTACACTGCCTGTTCAAGGTGGGAATTTACCGTTATGTCTTAACATTCTGTACAAAATGTATGAACAAATATGGGGGATGATTGTTGTTCAGCCGTTATTCCGGCAATGGAAGTAGTAGTAGAGCCGCGTCTTGTCATGTTCCACTTGGGAGCAGCTGGTGAGTTAAGTTTTTATATAATGACTTAATGACAATGTAGCAACCATATTTCAAAAATTAAAAAGCCGAGAGCTCAAATAACATGATTTTTCAGATGAAGGTGTTTTTCCAGTTTTGTGGTTTCTTGGATTAATACAGTTTGTAAGTTGAAAACACTGGAAGTTCAGCTAGAGTTTAAACATGTTATGACTCAGCTGTGAAAAGGTTACATGGGAGGTTGGTATTACTCTTTGGTAACAATGGTAATGACATTGCTTCTCTCCAGCAGAATACATGATGTGATAAGCTAAAAGGGTACATTACAGAAAATGGGTGCCTGCAGATGAATAAATGATGAAATGGCAAAGTTAGGTCCATGTGATAGTTTCTCTATGTGGCCCAGAGTTGCATGTTCGGTAAAGCATGTGTGCCAACTTAAGGGACAGCACTGATGAGACTGTAAGCCTTCTGTTAGACCTACGGATAAACATATAGATCATTTTCAGTGTAATTAGTTGTACCAGATGCTTTTTCTTTTGCCACGTCTGAACCAGATGCTCTCTACTACTAATATTGAACCAGCCTTTGAGAAATATGAAGACTTAAAAAATGTCTATAGGCATAAAATGTGTGATATTGGAATACAAATCACCTCTGTTGCTCAGGACATAGTCATTGCCACACAGATTACTGCCTCACTACATTCATTTAATGTTGTCTCTGCTTACATATAGATCAATACCATAGCTAGACGAAGCCCTCTGCGGTGCCCTTGATATTCTGCACTGTAAATGAGTTAATGAGATCTTGAAAATTGCCTGGCGGTGTACCGAGGGTGGACAGAATAATGTAAACACTTCATGATGAAAGGACTTTGAAGTATTTAAATCATAGCTTCAAACACTGAGCAAAGACGGGTCAAAGGTTGCGTGATAACTAGCAGCATTTCTCAAACCCATATGTACTGAATACTGTGTGTAACAGCTGTGCCATCTTTATTTCCCATATGAGCGTCAACCTTGTCATATTAAACACATTTTCACCGCACATTTTCTTGGCTAATGTACTTAAGGATCTGACCTCTTTGCAGTTCTATTAGCTGTCTTGTGTATTGCCACATGCTGTATAGTTGAGATGAGTAATTTGGCATTTAAATAATATGGTCTGTTAAACCGTTTGATTGGACTAGTGCTTTCAGTGGTTCTGTAGTTACTTTTTTATTTACCTTTGCGGGAGGTGTACATGTTGAGAAGAAGAAGAAAAGAAGATATACTTAATTAATCTGTGAGGGGACATTCATTTTTTTCCCCCCAAAATACACACACATACACAAACAAGACCGATACAGGCATTAAATGGAGGGATGTCAGAGCGAGGGGGCTGCCCATGGACAGACACCCCAAGCAGCTTGGGGTCTGGTGCCTTGCTCAGGGGCATCTCATAGTGCCCAGAAGGCAAACTCCAGCTACCAGTCCATTCTCCACATTTGGTCCGGATGGGGACTTGAGCTGGTGACCCTGCGGTTCCCAACACAAGTCCCTATGGACTGAGCTACTGCCTCCTGTCTTTATTGTGTGACACTAACATTACACTATACTATAAAATACTCCATTACAACTTAAAGTCTTGAACTCATATTTTTACTCATTAAGTGCACAAAGTAAAAGTAGGCTACTAATAGATAGATTTTCACTTTTCCTTGAGTAAATACGGTACGGGACTGACATCGCTTCCCAGCTCACTTAGTTCATAGTAACGCCCCCTCCCCCTTCTCTCCAGACAGGTAAAATATCAATATGGCACTGTGTGCTAAGAAAAAGGAGGAGTTAATTCCCTAAAATGTCATTGTCTCCTCAGTTGTCTGGAAGTGCAACATGATGGTAGCCCTAAACACCCTCTAAAAAACAGGCAACATTAACAGAATCACCTCTTTTATAGTATCCCATATGAAAAGAAGGGGCCCTGGTGGAAAGACATTAAAGATGGAGTGGCATGTTTCGCATCGCCAAAGATATCGTGCCAGAGGAAAGTAAAATTCAAATAAGATCTCTTCTTTGTCCAATCTATTTCTCCTAGACATAAGTGATCTTCATTAAACATCATTATGAGATTGTGACCATTTTCTCATACTTGTTAAATTCAGCTCCTTACAACTAGCCTTCCTCCCGTCTCAGCCTGATCCTAATTTATGATCTTAAAATGCTCTTTTTCCTCTCTCACTGCAGTAATCTCTATTTGTCTGAAATAATCAGCTCTTGAGAAAACAGTAAGATCCAAAGTAAAACATGATTGGTTTATAAAAGAACCTGCACAATTTCGTCTCAGTGATCAAGTTCAAGTTTCAGCTCTGTATTTTATCTGTTCTCAGAGCTGAGAAACCTCTGAGAAGCCAATGAGCACAGCAAAAGAAATCCTACTCACTAATGTTTTTGCTCCTTATTTCTTGTAATGGGTGGTTTAGGAGAAACAGATCAAAATTCAGTAATCTCCAATTAAGAGGCTCATTTATTTCTTATGAGAAAAAGAAAAAACTGTTGTGGTCATATTGCCCAGCCCTATAGCTGAACAATAAATTAAGTGGAGGTACATGTAGAATATTTACCCCCCTGAGATGTGGTGGAGTGTAAAGTAGCAGAAAATCAAAATACTCAAGTGAAGTGCATCAGAATTGTACTTTAGCAAAGTCATTCTAAGTAAAGCACCAAGCTAGTATTTTGTGTTTAGGAGGCCGTCCTCTAGGACAGAAGTGCATGTGTATGACTTTCACCATTTTAAGAGAATTCCTCTAAAAGCTCAGCTTGAGGCAAATACAGAGGGCTCATGAGGCAAATCTGAACCAAGCAGACATCTTTTAATAATACGTACAAGTTCACAGAGGTCTGGACCGGAGACTAACAATAACTTTCATTACTGATCAAAATTATTGACCTTTTCTACTTGTTTTTAACTGATAAATTGTTGATACCACAGGGGTATAACGATGCATTGATCTGGATCAATATATCGATTGAACGATGACTTGAACCAACGATGAGTAAGACAGAGTTAATAATTAATGTACTTTGTGAAGTTATGAATAGAGGAATGTCTGCTAGCCGCTAGGCTAATTCTGGCTAATAATGGGTGACGAGGAAAAAACAATCCACATGTCTGTGAACTTTAATAGTTATTACTGAGCTTTATACCTTTGTGAAATGATCTATTTGTTTTATGGCTATTGAGAGAAGTTTGCCTTCGGGGCTTTAAGCCAGATAGACCTGAAGTTTTATGAAAAAGATGATGGTCTGGGTTAAAATGAAAAGATTTTTTCCAGAAAGGCTATTTTGGCAGAAAGCCCTGGAGGTTAGCTATTTCTATGTGCTGTTTTATGTGTGGTAGTGGAGTCAGTACAAAGTAAATTTACTGCCCTTAAGCAGTTACAGTTATTCAAATTATTTATGTGTTGTTTTTGTCTTTTATGGCCAAAAGTAAAAACAGATAGGGGCAACAACTTCTTCTGATACAGATTGTGTTAAATGGGCCGATAATATCGCTTCGTATGCAGACCCCTGAATTGCATCGAATCAAAATCGTATCACGGCAGACTTTTTAATACCGGCAAATATTATACCATTGTCCAAGAATCGATACATCGTATCGTGGTGAAACTGGTGATTTACACCCCTATTAGCTGCTAGGCTAATTTATGCTATGTAAACGTGGTTTAGCTAATAATGGGTTACTTGCAAAAAACAACAGTTTTGTCCATGAACCTTGACAGTTAATACTGAGCTGAATATTATAGCTTTATTAAATTATGTTGTTAATGCATGTTTTATGGCTGTTTGGAGAAGTTTGCCTTCAGGGCTTTAGGTCAGATATACCTGAGGTTTTATGAAAGAGATCATGGTTAAGGGGTAAAATAAAAAGATTTTTTCCAGAAAGGATTTTATGACAGAAAGCCCTGAAGGTTAACTTATCCCATGTGCTGTTTTATGTGTTAGTGGAGTCAGTATAAAGTAAATTTTACTGCCCTTAAACAGATACACTTATGTGTTGTTTCTGTTTTTTATGGCTAAAAGCAAAAAAGAAAGGGGCGAAGCTTCTTCTCTAACAGATTGTGTTCAATGGGCAGATGACATCGTCTCCTATCGATCACAGGCCCCTGAAAAATTGTATCATGGCAGACTTCATATAATATCAGATATCATATCATTGTCCAAAGAATGGAAATGATATCTCATCATGATAAAACCAGTGATTTACACATAGTAATTGGCTATTTGTTTCTCCAGAATTACTGACTGATTTACATGAACTGGTTTGGTAGAGAAATAGCAGTGGGCTATTATATGTTGGGTTTGTCATGTGTTTTAACTTTCTGGGGACAGATTTGTCAGGCGTGCAGTTTGTTGAGCCCAGTTTCGGGAAGCTCCAATCTCAGTCCAGTTTTCATCCTTTTCCTTCCATCCAGCCGGTGAATGTAACTTTAGCAGCTGAGGCTATGTGGAGAGGCTAATTGTTGCATCGCCTCAGTCAGAGTTAATGCGAGGGGGAGAATCCTCAGAGGGCCTGGGGGAGGGGGACTGGCCATCTGGAGAGGTGGGAGTGCTCCTGGTGGACTGGCAGGCTTAAGTTCACCACATCTCAAGAGTCCAGCATTCTCCCTGAGCCAATTTAACTTTGTGAACTAGTATTTTTTTGTGCTGCAAATGGAAATGATTACAGACCAAGTGTGTTTTGCATAAATTTGAACTAACAAATGAGCGTTATGCTGCCTTCAGGGTGCTGTCAGAAGTACCAGGATAACAAGTTAATTGTGAATGAATGATATAAATGAGGAGGTAAATGAAATGGGACGGACGGTAATTTCTGTATTTTAATACATTTATTTAATGTCGGATATAATCATGCCTGTTCATACACACATGGACTCAACCACTGATTGATGTGTGAGCTGCTGAGTTGGCTTAATTAAAACCCCATACATGTGTAAAAATGTTTTACGGTACAAACTTATTTTTGTAAATGAGATCATCCTGGTGCAAACTGGGTGTTGGCCGTGGCTACCAGAGCGCATTGGATTTTTTTTTTAGCACCGATGGAAGTTGCTTGAGTTAATCATTTTCAAATCCACACAAGGGCTTTAGGTCTTTGGTTTGTTATATGTTTTCATGAGCCTGATGAAGTGCTGAGCAAAACGCATTGCTCGTGCCACTATTAATTAAAGATCCTTGATCATAAATATTTTATGGGCTGAGTGTGCAGTTACTACCACAAACATGTTTCTGACATTTATATTCCTCTTGCAGTTACCAGCACATCTTACCACATGGTACACAGTGTGCGCAAAGCATCCATGTTTTCCAGCATAGTGGTCTTATTAAACATTGATAGTAAAGTTTCATTTCTTTTTTTCTGACAAATTATCAAAAATAGGCCACATGACTAATTATCGATGCTTTTGTCGTGTGTGTGATACTGCCATGAGCTTTCTGTGGGAGAAATGATGAATGAACAATTGATGTGTTTTCGCCTTATGAGCTGCTATAGTGATCTGCTTCACAGGAAACAAGTGGCATGCTTGAAACAAGCACCCAGCTAATTTTGACTAGTTTGTTCAAAGTCATGTTTTTGGCTCACTGTCTTCCATTATCTGGCTGTGCCACTGAAACAATGCTTTTGTCTGCAGATGTTTTTTGGAGGCAGATTATTGGCAAGTATTTAATAACTGCGCCTCATTGCAGTTGAGCAGTCATCTTTGAGCTGTGAGCTCTGTATGAAGCTCACCAGCACAACTGGGACACTTTCAGTGTTTGTGACAATCTGAGAGCAGCTTTGTCCTAATATAACCTGGTGCAATGCAAACGAGTTGGGTGTCTAGTTTGAGGATGTTGCATTAAGTTATTGGCAACACGAGCAGTTGTTTAAGGTACAGTTCAGCCCAAAATGAAAAAAACATACTTTTCCTCTTACCTGTAGTGCTGTTTATGAATCTAGATTGTTCTGGTGTGAGTTACAGAGTATTGGAGATATCGGCCGCAGGGATGTCTGCCTCCTCTCAAATACAATGAAACTAGATGGCACTCAGCTTGTGGTGCTCAAAGCACCACAAATTACATCTTAAAAACTCAACAGCAATGTCTCTTTCCAGAAATCATGACCCAATTACTCAAGACAATCTGCAGACCTTGTTGTGAGCAGTTTTATTTAGGAACTATTTTCTTTCTACCGAACCACACCTGACAACCATGTCACTGCGTAGAAGGAAAAGTGCATCTACTCATGGATGAGAGACTCTTGCTCATGACAGCACAGGATGTAAACATTAATGGTGTCCTCCTTGACTGAGCTGTAACGTTAGCTAGCTCAGTGGTGCTAGGTGAGCTAGCAGTAGATGCACGCTTCCCTCTGTGAGGTGATACGGTTGGTGGCTGTAGTTCAATAGACAGAAATTAGTTTCTACATAAAACTGCTCAAAACAAGGTCTATGGATTATCTTGAGTAAACACATTATGATTTCTGGAGGGAGACATTGGTGTTGAGTTTTTATTTTTTTTGTGTGTTTTGAGCACCACAAGCCACGTACCATCTAGTTCAATTATATTTCAATCAGGAGAGACAGAGGAATGAAGTAAAGATAATATTTAATGCAGAATATGAATGTGCAGATTAAGAGATGCTTTGTGCTGATTTGGTGCTTGGACACCAAAGGAAATAATTTGTGATCAAGAGACATCTGAGCGGCAGCAGGATAAATCCCCCCATGGAGTCCAGACACTGGTGGTGGTGTTGGTGGTGGCTGCTGACTGTGAGGCTGCTGACTGCTGAGGCGTATGAGGCTGATGAATCCATAAAGACTGGGTGGTGATGGGGAGGTGGAGGGCACGCACAACTGAAGCAAGAAAGGTCTACAGCAGAGAAAGAACCATTTTTAAAATGAGGAGCAGTAAGATGATAGGCTGACAGAGAAGGTGTGTCACTGTGCTATTGGTTGATTGTGAATGGGCTGATGACTCAATTGACCTACCCAGAAAATGACACCTAGAGATAGTGCGTGAGCATATGTGTTAGGAGTGATAGCAGGGTGAGAAACAAACTTTCAGACTGAGCATGAAAAGTATTGTCTTCCTGACTGAACTTTCGCCAGAGCTTCATTAGAGAGAAGGCAGACACCTCTACAGCCGATATCTCTAACACTCAGCAACTCACACCAAAACAACCTTAATTGATAAATTGCACTACTGGTGAGAGGAAAAATATATATTTTTGATTTTGGAGATGAACTGTCCCTTTAAGACACAGCAGTGGTAGAGCTAAAACTGGTGGTAACAGACTGAAATAGAAGGGCTTAATGAAAATAATGAGTACCAGTTAAATACCAGTTTATATGAATTAAGTTGTTTTGAGTCTTGCTCAAAATGAATCATCTCCAAGTTTTGGTTAAAGCCTGTCTAATGGCCTCCAAGTGGGCTGCAGTGATGTCAGATGGGCTTCGTCATCATTCAGTGACAATTCAGTGACACATTTTAATAGCCTCTACTCCTATTGTCAGACATAGAAGATACCGAATCAGTTTCAACTGCGTCTCAAAAAGAGCAACGAGGACAGAGAATGTCAAGCACTTGGTCTGCACAGCTTTTAAATAGCATTAATTGAAAACAAGTGCGACATCTGTTGAAGACAGACCTTAAAGTGGGTAGCCTTCTTGTACAGAGACGCAAATCTCTGCTGGACTAGGCAGATGCGCCAAATCAAACCAAATCAATTCAAGCCAGCTCATGTGTTTGGAAAAGGGCTAATACCTTAAGGCACTGATAAATCTTTGTTAGGTCTTGTCATCATTATTCCAGAACAAGAAGGTTTCAGTTCACAGTTGAGAGCCAGCAGCCTTAACACAAAATACATCACGTTCCTGGATGGTGAAAGGAAAAACACTCTTTCCAGTGATTATGTGAAAGCAGGGACAAGTAGCCTCTTCTCCATTTTCTAATTAGCTCATTTACAGTATTCTCTGTACAGTCATTTATGTAATCAACCCTATTTCCTCGTGCATGTGAAAACATTAATTCAGCTTAAAATCTACTATAGATTATATTTCTGTGCTATGAGGGTGGCGTGAGACACTCTTCATTATACAGCAGGACTGCGTAAACAATGTCCTTCTATTTACCATTATCCTGTTGACTTTATTTAGTCAGGATGTAAAGAAGAGATTTTATCAGACCCAAAATAAACCGTACACCCTTCTGGTTGTGTTGTGTCTTAGATAAAAAAAAAAATAAAAAAATAAAAAAATTCTCAGACCACTAGTTCACTTCGTGTACCATGTCAAGCTCTATAAAAATATGTTGTTATTGTAAACGATTGCCATTTTCGTACAAAAAGCTGAAAAATATTGCAGTTATAGGGATGACCAGATGAGATGTCCAGTGGAGCAGTAAACACAAACACTATTAGTGCTCCTCAGAGCAACCCCTAAGGGCCCCATTGGGACTGTAACACTCCACCACACCTGTTTATGTTTTTTCCTGTCATGCCACACTATACTTCTAGTACATTCACTTAGAGAGAAACTGAGAGACGCTTGCTTTGTGTCAAGGTACCAACAGCATTATACGATTGCAGATTCTGTGAACACATTGGGCATAAATGTCTTGTAAAGCTTATTGTTAATATAGTTACATATTATTGCCACCATAATGTTTGAGATTCATTAGGTCTGAATGCAATAATCATGCTTTAGTAAAAGAGAATCACATCCCCTCTATGCATACATCCCCTTTTACACCTTGTATTAAGATGTGTTTTGGGTGACTGGATTGCAGTATGATAGTGATTGATCACATAAAAGTACAGGTGTAAATGCACCAAAAAACCTTGAGGACGGATTGTGGTCTGTTTGGTCAGGGATGCATTGTGACCACATTGAACACAAATGCAACTGCGTTTCTATCCATATACAACAACTATATGGGTGGAAATATCTAATCACGTGACCGTTACAAACTAGCGAGGCAGTGCTGGCTCTCCCTCACCTGACGCTGAAGCTGTCAAGGCACACAGTGGTCCCTCTCTGATCTGATGGTAACACCACTGGGGTGTCTTTCTTCTGTACTGTAGCCCATTGTTTCTGTCAATCACTGTCTTTACAATCAGGTATGTCTGTTTCATCCTTATTGTCCTCGCTATTGCCATCTAATGCCCCGATCACACAGAGAGCGTTTGAGCAGCTGGAGGCGCCTTTTGTAATAGTTTTTAATGAGAAACAAGCCTTTTGCTCACGTTTTTTGCATTGTGACACACCTTGGGTTTCTGCAAACTCCTCGAGTTGAAAAAAATTCAACTCAAAGCAGAAAGACACCCCACGTCATCTGCTTTTTCACCATAATTTTTCCCATTGTCCAATCGGATGATTTTAGAGGCGGGCCTTCTGTGGTGGTCACGACAAGTTTACAACAGGCAAACAATGGAGGAGAAACTGGTAGTAGCGGTTGCTGGATACCCAGAGCTACATGGCCTGACAATAGACAGCACATTGTCAAACTGCCCCCGAGTCATCTTAAAATATGCCTGGAAACGGCCATCATGGAGGCAAAGCTCTTGGACCAACTGGTGGTACTCCCCATGACCCACCCTCCTTTTTAGGATCTCATGTACCCACACAGAGCTCCGTTTTCCTGCCCAACAAACTATTAACTGACAGCCACTCACCCTCAACCAGAGCTACAGCAGGTACCCTCTGCCTGGACATTTTAGGGACTAGATACTAATTACTGACACAATTACTTTTTTTTTTTTTTTTTTCCCTTAATCTTCCTGACTGGCTCTGACATATATAACAAAGAAAACTTTGGACCAGCAAAGATTTTTTTTTTTCCTTCTTAAATATTTGTTTTATTTTACACCAGTTTTGTCTCTGAAAACACAGACAATATCATGATCTGCAACCTATGTATTTTTTTTTATTTATTTTTTTCAATAATAAAAACATTTTCAATTCTTATAGTTGTTGACATGCGGGGGCGGGGCCTGTTTGGACTGATTGAGATGAGAGATCAGATTGAGATCAGATCTCAATTTTTTACTCCGAAGACACATATTAGGTGTAAATGTATTCAGGTTAAAGGAGCTATATGTAAGAAATCTAAAGCAAATAGTTGTAAAATCCTCCTAATAGGTCACAGAGACTAAGGAATAATGTTCATATAACATACTGATCTCACCGACAACAATAGTACAGCCAGAATATTTGCATTTAAAAAACATTTTTACAGTCTGCAAATCATGTTTATGTTTTGAATTTGTGTTTTGGCCTGTTGCGCCACCCACCGCCGTCTACCAGTCACGCAGTCAGTAGAGTCTCAGCATCAGTTACAGTTACAACTGAGCTACAGCAGCACGGCAAGCAGCATTAGTACATAGCATTAGCAGCCGGCTTCTCCTCAGCTGTATCCCGGCAGCAGTGTTAGCGGCAGAGAAGCTGGACTTGCTCGAACGGTCCGCTGGAAAACCGAAGATCAAGGATGCAGCGACACGGCCCTGCCACGGCAGCCACCCGTGGGCAAACAAATCAGTCTCCAGTGTGCCGCTGTCCAGCAACCTCGAATCTGTAGGGGAGGGGGGGGCGGACACGACTCGTGGCAGTATTTTGAATTTGAGTGCAGTAACTGTTTTGGCCACATTCTTGCATACAGCGCCTTTAAATCATATCAAGGTACAATCTGGATACCAGATTTTTGGGGTCACAGTTTAGTGCTCTTTAAGAGACATATTACACATCTTACAGTAAGCCCTCATTAGAACTGCTACAAGATGAAAAATAAATCAACAACAACAACTACAACCTCAACTCTCACATTTCAGTCACAGTTGTGGCAGCATAAATGTTGATTTCATGGTTTTGGGGATTTACTCGTGTCCTCTCCTCAGGCCATGCAGCACAAGAAAAAATGCTCCAGAGCTTTAAGTGCAAGGTACCATAACGTAGGTGTCACAGCATGCCTTAAAACTTAATTCACTCATCTGTAATAATTATCATGATGCTAAACATTCAGCCACACTGAAAACTTCCTTTAACAAAGCAAGGAAATATTTCACTCCTGATTACCATAATGTCATTAAAATAGAAGTGCCATTATGAACAATGTTGGCATTACACTCGCTGTATCATCCTTCTCCGCTAATTGGCTAACAGTCAAGCTAGATTGCACTACAAACAGACAAATTTGCAGATTATAGCACGCCACAACAGAGAAAAATGGCAAATACATAAGTGCCAATTTGCAACAGTGCATTTAAAGTTACTTTGAAATGTAGTTATATGAAAGTATGGAACTCTTCCTGCATTCACAAATGTAAGTTCATAAATACTCATAATGGCCTATGTGAGTGTTATATAGTACATCTGAAACTGCAGCATTTGCATAATAAAGTCATGAATTGTATTGTTGTTGAATGGTACAGACGCTGCTCCTCTGCAGTCACACTGAATTCTGTGAGTGAACGGGCTATAGAAATGAGGTGTGTTGTCACTTTTGCCATTTTTCTGCTACTGTAAAATATGCGTCAATTATTCTTAATGACCGATGATGCTGCATTTGTTATGCAGCTTTAAGTATATATTCCATTTCATCTTGAACACAATCTTATCGCCAGTATTTCAACACATTTTTCTTAAGGCTCAGGGTGGAAAGGTTAGATATTTCTCATCATGGTTTATTCAAACATTTTAATGGATGTTAATAAAAGCCACAAAAGGTGCAGAAATTCGCTTAAGGCTGAAAAGCAAGACTTAGATCCTGATGACCTCAACTCATTATGATTTTTCGATTGACAATGATATGTAAGGGCACAAAACAGAGGGTTCATTCCTATAGCCAATTACTAACTCTTTGCTTCGCAGACAGATTTGCTTTTGTCTTGGGGACAAAACTCAAATTCCCAAGTCTATTACATCTGTCCCAGAGAGGTACAACTCTAAAGGCAATTAGCCTCGGCCTCCCAGAGGATCACCTCCACAGAGATGACATATGTTTATTGTTTATTGCGCTCTTAATGTTCAATTGACAGCAAAAATAAATTGCATGCTCATTTTAGGTCAAAAACACAAGCACTGTAATTTACTCTCACAATATCTAACACATAGCTTAAGTCATCTGTCTGAGTATCAAAGCCTCTTTTGAGACTTTGATGAAAAGTTTTTAATTGGCTTCATTACTGACACATTCTGTGTCTCCTGAGTTGCTTCTCAAATCAAAAAGATAAACTTATAAAATGGATAAATGCCCACATATTGATTCTGTTTTTTTTCTCTCTGAATCCTTAGATAACATTTAGCTATTTAGTTTTTTAACTGTTAAGCCTCTCGCTGTCTCAAGTGCGGTATACGGCATTGACACTGCCCTGCAGACCTGGTACGCAGTGTTTACAGATCTATTATCCGCTCTCATGGTCTGCAAGGGTACTCAAAGGAAATGTGCAGACTAAATCCCTCTTTACTGACATCTGTCATATCAAAATGGTGAATGTACAGTAATAGCTTGTGCCATCCTACGAGCTCATGTCAAACAGGTTGAAGGTCATATGTTTGACCGTACTGCGGTAAATACTTTCTTTTTACTCATTTTTGAGAGGTTATAATGTCACATGCATGAACACTGTTGCTGTGAGTCTGCTGTAGACGCGGTGTATCTAAACCTCAGTTGCTACTGACAATTACATGAAGCATTTATCATCTCATTATGGCGAGAGATGCCAGGTGTGTCAGGAAGTCAGGTGCTAGTGCACAAAAATTGGATTTCGCAGTCATAATATGCTTCAGATAACAGTGTCATTCAAATGGTGGATGCTTTTCTCTCCCTCTTTTTTGCTCACAACATGAGATCTGCCAGGGTTTGCTTTGGGATGTGAATTTTACCTCGTCTGGATACAAACCAGGCACAAAGAATATATAAGCCATGTGGGAGTGTTGGGAGGAGGAGGAGGAAAAGAAAGTGTGCTGAGACTTAAATTTAATGCGGTCATGTTCGCGGGCCGCATGTGAATGCACGGTTACATCAAGTATTCATGATCAGTATTGAAAATGCCTCTGAGCCAACATCATCGTGATTCTACAAGTTTTTTAGCCTGCATAGGAAGTGAAGTATCTGAACTGCAGTTTGCCCTTACATTATCTCTGTTTCCACAACAAAGTAATGAGACAGTATCCTATTGATTATTCATGCTAACTGGACCGACAGAAAGTCACTGCTGTGCTTTGACGTAACATCTAAATGCAGATAAGATATTAAAGTTCAGGTTTATGAAATTCATCTGGTGAAATTCTCTGTGAAAGTCTTTCATTGACCCTGACATGTAAGCATATTATGTATCATGCCTATGTGGTCTTAACTAAAATGAGGAGTTTAATTACCAAACCACAGACTGTATATGTGTCTTTATAAACAGTCTGTGTATAAAACATTATACAAATGTCACATCTTGAGCTAAGTTTAGAGAGCAACAAAATCATCTACCCAGTATAGGGTCAATCAGATGTGACATATGATTATGATTTGTGCTAATCCCACAGAAATACAACTTTATAGATAGTTGATATGATGTTGGATGGGTCCAAAAAAACAACCACTTTCGCCCAAGAGAGAATTTAAAGCCAAAGTTTTTCCTAACCCTGACCACTTCCTTTTGTTGCCTGAACCTAACCATGTGCGTTAGTTGTTGAAGGAAAAAAAAAAAAAGTCCCAGTATTGTACCGATGTAGTGTGTTTATTTTGAAAGAGACTGTATGTAAAAGTTAAATTTCCTGTGAAAACAGAAGTGTATCTTGAAAGAAGAGAACTGGACACGGAGTCTCAGAACGTCAACAACCAAAGCACCCAGGTAACCTTGCACATTGTATGTGGATGTGGAAAGTCCATGACCAAGCGTCAATATGTGACAAGGTCGGAGTGAGAATGTGAGGGTTAAGAAACAAGGCGTCTCCTGGACAGTAAAGCACCATCACCACTGACATGAGCTAATAATTTGGGGCGGCAGTAGCTCAGTCCATAGGGACTTGGGTTGGGAACCGGAGGGTCGCCTGTTCAAGTCCCCGTCCGGACCAAAAATGTGGAGCGTGGACTGGTAGCTGGAGAGGTGCCAGTTCACCTCCTGGGCACTGCCGAGGTGCCCCTGAGCAAGGCACCGAACCCCCCAACTGCTCGGAGCGCCTGTCATGGGCAGCCCACTCTGACATCTCTCCATTTAGTGCATGTATAGGTCCAGTTTGTGCATGTGTGTGTTCGGACCTGTGTGTAATTGACAACAGAGTGTAAAATTGAATTTCCCCTCGGGGATTAATAAAGTATATAAAATTAAAAAAAATTTAAAAAAATTAATACAGCATCTGCTGTCACAGCAGACGCTGCAATGTAAGATGACAGGGATGTCTCTAGAAATATCCTACATATTCGTGAATTAGGGTGTATTTTATGAATCTTAAAATACAAGGTTATTGTTCACCAGCAGTCCCGGGGGGACCTCCGTGCCGCCCTGGTGTCTTTACTACGAAATGGCAGTGCACCAAGCTTCAGAGAGCCAGGGATGAGAACAGGTGGGTAGACAGGTGTCAGATCTGTGCAGAGCACCAAAACAAGACCACCAGCACATCACGGTCAGTATGACAATAACATCAAAACACGAGTTTCACTCTCAGTGGTTCCTGTTATATGAGAAATACTTTTAAAAACTAAAGTTGTCACCCAACACCACTGTTTCAACAGGACATGTAGTGTGTGAATGCATGGCTCATAACAATATCCTTTTTTTTTACAGTTCAAGCCGTCTTTTGCGATACCTATATCGGGCATGTTGATATGGCAATGAAGGTAAATTACCGATATATGTGAAACCCTTTTAAATGGTGACTTTAAACTGCCTGTAAAGCCCCGTTTCACTTTCAGTATGGTGCCTTTGGAACCAAAAGTAACCCTTCAGACATGGGTGCAGCTCACGGGGGGGATGGGGGGGGACATGTCCCCCCCAATTTCTGAAAAACATAAATTGTCCCCCCCAAATTTCTAAATAACCTAAATGATTGAAATTGAACAAATGTATACAGTAGTCCCATAAACTAGGGATATTGCGAACTGGGAATCTGTGAGAGGTGAGAGATGAGAACGTGAGTGGACATAACATGCCTGAGACCCTGAAACAAGAAGTAGCATTAACTAACAGCGAAGCAGTGAAAAGGAGAGGGATGGCTGGCTCCATGTACTATTGGCTGTTTAGAAATAAAGAAATAAACAGTAAAGGTAAGCATATGATTCTTTGTGTAGTGCTTTTTGAATGACTTGGTGATGGTGATGAGCGTCTATGAAATTGTGAAATATGCTGGCAATCTCAAGCACTCTGTGGGCATGATTTGCACGCGTGCAATAAAAAAAAAAAAAAAAAAATCACAACTGATTGTGTCCCCCGCCAAACCTGTCATCAGATCTGCACCCATGCTTTCAGACATGATACCTAGACCCTAGAGTTTCCACTGCAAAAGAGTACCCTTACATTTGGGCTGGGTTACTGTCACTCACTGCTCCATCCAGCTCTCACTACACTTCCTCATTACCTCATTGACACAGATGGAAGTCTGCACCTGGTTTATCATCCACAGAACGAGGCTGCACGCCGACACTTCCAGAACAAAATAAAATAGTCTGCACTGAGAGTCTCTCTCCAATGGGATATTTAAAAATAGTGGGTTTGTGCACTGAGTCAGGCAAGCTCAGGGGTTTAGTGTTGCTGTAGCCCACAGGAACGATGCTCCACAACGTTTTTTTTCTCTGAGTGAGGATTAGAATATATGCAGTTCATATAACCCGGTTGAAATTAATATATATACACTGTATATATAAACGCTTGAAGATCCACTCATTACTAAAAGTGTCTGTCATATAAAAACTTAAGTAATAGTCAAAGTTGTCACAGTGAAATTTAAGGTGTGCTGATTGATTCACGTCGTCAGCTCGTGCATTGAGTAACATTACAAATTAATGCTCCACCTTAAAAGTTGCCGGCAGTCAGCCCAGTGAATTAAGTTTTTTTTTTTTATTCTTCAACTCCAGCTGCTCCTAGAGGCAGCAAAACACAGTTACAGTTTACTAATAAACTCTCCACAGTATGAACAGTGGTTACATGAGCCTCATAACCAGCCACAACTCGGCCCTGAGCAGAGTGACTGTCCTCTATTGACCAATCAACGGACTGCAGTGTTCACAACTCCACCTTTTAGTACCAGATCTGTGTGCTAGGTAAAATGGGGACAAAAAGCAAACCAAACTGAACTGAACTGAACCGTACCGTACTGCTCGGTGGATGATGATTGTCTCTCTCAGCCCTGTGTCAGCCCTGCAACAGTATGTCAACCTGTACAGGGTGTACCCTGCCTCTCACCAATTGTCAGCTGGGATCAGCTTTTGCCCGGCCTCATGACCCTGTAAAGGATAAGCAGTTACGGATAATGAATGATGAACTCAAAACATGGCAGCAGATCCCATTTCTCTCCAATTAATTATTTTAGAACATATACTTACAAACTCATTTAATAACACCACCGTGAGCTGTCCCTTATAGCGACACTACACACAGAATTATTCTTTTATTATCTCGCCTGCGCAGTCATATGCAGCAGGCAGGTTCTCATTAACATGTAACATGTCATAATAATTATACTGAATGGTTAAAAGATCACTTTAAATTAAGACAACAACTAATTTGTAACAACTGTTTTATATTGTTTACTAAATACTAGCAAATGATGCACTGCATGTCCACTATTTAATAAATCACGTCTTACTGATAAAAGTTGTGACTCATATTCACTGTCAGTGCACATTATGTGTGCTGTACCTAAAAAGTTTTCTCTGAAGTTCTCTGCTAATTAAAGCGTTTTCAAGTGACTCCCACACAGCAGTGCAAAAGCCAAAAAGGCCATTCTGATGTTCAAAACAAAAGTCATTAAGAGAACAATTAATGAACAATGACAAAATAAAATGTTGTAATTAATAGCTGTTTTCTACCCATTATTTCTAATTATCATATACTTATTTTATGTTTGACAATTTATAAGAAGACAGTGAACTTGGGGAGACGGAGAGAAGTTACATCCAAATTAATCAAATTTAGGATGTTGCAATTATAAGGTCTGCGTCTTAACCACATGGCTACCCTTGTGCTTTTAAACAGAGCAGGCAAGTGATTTTTGAAGTCCATGTAAATGCTGTCTGTGAACTGAGTAGAAATTAATTCCCCCGAGTACCACTGCCAATTCATTTACTAAAGAATGAGCAATAAATACACTCAAGCAGAGGTTGGGTTAGACTTTCTAGTTGTCCATCATTTTGATGGACAGGGTCATAAAATTCAGTCATAATCTATTGTTACCAGTCATTTTAATTTTCATTTTTTAATGATAATAAGACATATTTAACAGCATTTAATTTTCATTCATTCATTTTCATTTTTTTTAACAGTTAATAAACAGAACAAGCTTATAGATGATGCATTTGTAAGGCTGTGGAGAGAAGAGATGAACAGAAACATTGTGTGTGTCAACACCACACAAACCTTTTCACCTCATTTATCACAATCACGGGATTTTTAAAAGAGACTTTGGACACTCAGTTGTCGTCATAATTTGGTATGTAGCAAAAAAGCCTAACAATGTGATGGCTAAAGTCTGATAGACAATGAAGCACCTGAGATTAAAGACAAGATGGACCAGTGGTTCCCGACCTTATTCCTTATGGAAAAATCTATCACTGTAAAGTGACAACCCCTGATTCAGTGACATATTGAAGGATATTTCACATTATATTCAATGCATAACAATAACAGTACAGATCAACTGATAAACTGTATAATTACTCCAAATAGTGAATGCAATAACTGCTAGACGTTTGTGTAATATGAGTGGACTTGGATTAATTCTGAGCAGATTATCACCTGTGAATTTCGCATCAGAGATAATATTTTTGTCAACTTCTCAAACAATTCTCTGTATTACATGTATGTTTATTTTTATTTTTACCAATCACACAAACTTAATGACTTCTTTTTTGACGAATTCAGTGTTTTCTTCTTCCTGACACTCGGCTATTGTTCTACTAGCTCTGTAGTTGTTTTATCTGCCTACTTTTTTGATGCAGGATGAGGCTGTGAAGCAGAGTGAAGGCTCTGTGACCAAAGCTTGTGTTCAGGTCTTTATCGGACTCTTATCTTGTTTGTTTATATCTTGAATAATAATCTGAATTTAAAAAGTAAATATTTCATGTAGTTTTCTTGCAGGAAATGTATGAAATGCTGAGATAGGCTTACTAAATATGTATTTATTCATTTATTTTTAATCTTATTACACACCCTGAAATCAAGGATACCTTGCGACGCCTGTGAAGCTCTGGTGACCCCTAATGGGGGTTGGCACCCCCAGGCTGGGAACCAGTGGACTAGACAATAGCTAATTAATATGCACATGTTGCCACCAACTGGACAGGTGTGGGAGTTATGGTATGGTAAATCACCCTCAGTGTACGAATCTGTCTGATTTTTCTGTCATTGTTAAAGATATTCAGTCAACCTCAGCACTCAAGTATGTACTTTGGTACAAATCTGAAGTAGTGGTACTTAAAATAATTTTTTCCATTTCATGTTAGTTGATACATCTACTCTAATACAATTTGCTGAGATGTAGTGTACTTTTTAACTCCACCTCGGGTGGAGGGAAAAATCGATACAGCATAGTATCACAATACTTTTTATGTGGCAATATCGTACTGTCACAAAGAATTGATTTTTTTAATTATATAAATTATCAATATCACAAATACAAATTAATCTTTAGGTAGCCTACTAGAATAATATAATCAATTGCTTTTTTAGTCCACTAAATACATTTTGTTGCTACAAAAAACAGCTGAAGCGAGATGAACAGAGAGAAAACTTTATCTTATCAGATAAAACAGATGTTGACAAAGTTTTCCTTTAGAGACAGTTGAAAAAAGGTAATATATCGCAATATATTTCAAATTGCATATTGTATTGTGGCTCAGAGGTAGAGCGGGTCGTTCACCAATCGGAAGACCGGGGGTTTAATCCCCGGCTCCTCCAGTCTGCATGTCGAAGTATCCTTGAGCAAGATACTGAACTCCAAATTGCTCCCGATGATGCTTCCATCAGTGTGTGAGTGTGTTAAAAACTGAGTAGCAGGTGGCACCTTGTACGGTAGCCCCGGCCACCAGTGTGGCGAATGGGTGAATGTGACTCATAGTGTAAAAAGCAGCTTTGAGTGGTCAGATGACTAGAAAGGCCCTGTGGACCGTTTCATTGCTATTCTGTTGCTAGGGCAACAACTTTGGTCCCTGTTTACTTCCTGTCAGCTTCTGCATTAACATACATTCAAACAGGAAATACATAGGGACCCAGTTAGAATGTTTATGTTGTCCAGTTTGAAACGGTCTACTCAAACGCAGGTCCATAAATATCATGATAATGTCAGATAGTGGATCTTCTGCTGATTCCCATCCCTAACTCCGCCACATTTATCTGACAGCTGTAGTTAAAAATTACACACTGTCCTTGAATGTTTTGACTGTGATCTGTTACAATAAAGGTAGGATGAATTACTACTTTCTATTCATTAGCAAATCTATAATAGTTACTTTAATTTAATGATATGGTATGTTTCATGCAAAGATCTACCTAAAACACACTGTCTTCTGAGGTACACACAACAAAAGGGTTAAAGCCATTTCCAATATTACAATGGCCACAGTGTTGACTTTCATAATATGCAAATGAAGGACAGAGTTTATTTATTATTAATTAAAATTAATTCATCTATGCCGGTGATTATATCTGCAATATTCCGAGCAGCATCCTCTTCTCGAACAGTAAATTACTGTTTTCTATGCAGGCTTTGTATTTGATTAACACGTTTATCTTGGGAACATGCAATTATGAAGCCTCCATTAGCTCTCCATTGTCTCGCCCTTATTGAAATGGATTTTTCTCCTAACCATTCACGTGGTGGCCGATCCTTAATTTAATCTGGACGGTGAGGTAGTATCAAAACATCAAAGGTCTCTGAGGCTGCACCTTGCTCCCGGTCTAAGTAAAGCCTCGCTAACTCTCTTTCTAAAATAAATGCCCCCTCCACATAATTGGTGGCTGAGGCTCCAGCTCATGCACACTCCATTTTTTTCGCCGGAGCCTCCCTTGCGAAAACAAATCCTCCATTCCCGCAGCCGCATTACTGCATAGTCACTGCGCCAGAATCCCCATGGCAACAGACATGTGTAACAGCCTGCCCTCCCCTCCCCTCTCCCTTCCCCTCCACCCTCAGAGCTCTTTCCTCACTGAGAAACTCAGAGATCTCGAGAGTACAAATGTGCAGCATCTTCCACAATGAACTACAGAGGTGGATGCCGTAGAACGGAAAAAGGATATCTTTCATAATAATCTGCCAACTGAAAAATCTCTTTTAGTTCAGCTGGTTGCTATTGGAAACTGCATGAGGACAAGGAGTAAGGAGTAACAAGCATGGCAGGCAGGCTGGAAGTAGGTGGTATATATTCACTGTGACAAGAAGAGACAGCCTCTTGTTCTTAGAGGTTTCTGGTCCACAGCACAACATCAAAACCAGTTAAAAGATCAAGATCTGCATCACTACTCCTCATTTAATTTTTGTCACCATGAAGTTATTGGATGACTTGAATGGCACACAGACTCACCGGCACACCTTCTCACTCTTTATCTCTGTCATCGTCTGGCTCTTTTACATGCTCTCTGTCAGGTCGCCTGCCCCTCTCCTCCTTCATTCTGTGTTTCTGCTCGGTCTGACCTTAACCGTAATAATATTGTGAATTGGGGTTACTGCAAGTGAAGAAGTCAGCCTGACCGGCAACCCCTATTTCCTGCTCTCACAGCACCTCATCACACCAGAAAAGACACATGATTTCTCAATCCACATCCCTCACTGCCCCACTTACACCGATTGCTCTGAAGTGAACAGAGGCCTGGCATTAAAGTCCAGTTCCCTCCTTTTTTCCCCACAATTAGCTCTGTAGAAAAAAAGAAGAGTTGTATTGTAGCTGGACAATAACAACAGTAAAGATATTCTCATAATTCTCACACCACCTCAGGGACGAGGGTATTATGTGAGATAAAATTTAACCACATCCATGGTTTGTGTACAATACAACAACCAACTGTTTAATACTAAGCAAGTAGGCTACAGACGTTCGTCTAGATACGAAAGGACAAACAAATATTATGTAACAATTCACACAATTTAAAAACAAAGTAGTTTTCTTCAGTAAAAAGGAAGTTTTTCTTTACTTTGATTCTAATATTGGTGGAATTTTCAGCATCGCAGGATCGTTCAGAGCTGAAATGATCAGTTAACTGACAGAAAATTAAAGGTGCACTCCAGCTATTTATCATTGCATTTCATAAAATTGGGGGTTCTGCAAAGAGCAAATTATAAAGACAACAGTATAAATTTCCGCAGCAGAGGTAGAGACATGTTGACTTGACATGTAGTCTCAAGATGGGATCAAGTTCCAAAAACCCTGGATCCTACAAATCCCATAATCCATCATGTCTTTTGTCAGAGCCTCCCAGCCTGGTAAATGCTCACCTCTTTCTTCTCACGTCTTTCAGACTGAGACTGTCTTTAGAAAGACTGCATCAGCCATTTCAGCAAGCGCCCCACAACAACAAATGTTCATGTGACAAAGACCTCCAGCAGCTATTGGGAGGAGGTCAGGTTGGATCAATGTCTCAACAAAACACTGGAATAGAAGAGTTCCCCATTTGTTTCCTGTTTCCAAGCGCCATCAACATTGTAACTTAACCTCAAGCACAATCATTCCAGACAATAACCCAAGTGTTTCTCATTGTAACCATGGCGATAATGGTTCCCCACAGCCTGATCTATGGTTGAAGGTGCTCCATAATTTTGAAGTGTCACTTGACAGAAATAAAATAGATGGGTGTCATTTTTGATCTACTCTTCAGCAAAAGGTTTTAAGTTGTCTCTGTAGTAACCAGAGACCACCTGTGTGTTTTTTTCTGTTGTTTAGTATTTCTTTTGTTTAGTGCTGACTGAGGCATACTTTACTGTTAGATAGCTGTTCAAATCACGCAATATATTTCGCTGTATGTGTTTTGAACCTATGAACTGTATGTTTGCTGCACTGATTGATCAGCTCCCAGTCTGTCTTTGAGCAGCAGATTCCCCCCACTTGCTACAGTGGTCTAGAAAAGAAATCAATGTACACAAGCATTGCTGATTTCCTCCTGTGGAGCTGACATATAGATGAAAAATATTTTGGTTCAGTAAATGTCTGCTGTCAGTCAGCCTGGCAAAGACAGTTGGCTGGATACTGTCCACTCAGCTCCCCAAGAGCTGCTGCTGACAGACGGCTGCTTCCGTGGACAGAGATGCTGACCGCAGGTCGGACTTGGTGGATTGAAAATACTACTTAAAACATGACGATTCATGTTTAAATCAATCAGTGCAAAACTTTGGAACTTAAAGAGCATCTAGGTGAAAATGGTGGGTTGAGACAAGAGGCCTGCAACAGAGGTTCACAGAGTCGCCAGGTTCAACTTCAGACAGGAGGCCGAAGCGCTCTGTTGATTTCTCCGGGAGCCTAAACTATCACTGCAGTGTCAATCTGCCATGATTTTTTTCTATACTATTTTAGTAATAGCCTAGTATCAATGCTTGAAACAGACACACACACACACGGACACAAACACAAGCAGATAGGCACAAAAGATTAGCTCTATGTGTGATTAGAGAACAGTAGAGGAGCAGAATTGCTTTTTAGTGTCACTGCTGCAGCTTGTTCAAAAATTAAATTTAGAAAGTAAAGTACCAAAAATAGGCATCATTGGGTACCAGTAATGAATTCCAGGCACTGGAACCGGTGCCAGTTTCAGTTGAAAAATGAACAGTACCTAACACTTAATGTCATGCTCTGGTGGGGGACGGACAAACAAGATAGTTTGTCGTCTAATTTGGAAGACTTATTGGTGACATCTCACATCCTAACAGGTAAGGCAGACTGAAACCCAACCCAACATAACCCCGATGAGTAGTGTAGAAGTAAACTGCTCTTCATTTGTGGAACTGATGTCCCTTTTGATCAGCAACTACTTTGACAACTGATTCAATGTTTATGGAGTTGCAACAGTTAGCCAATAAATCTATTACTCAATCAACAAAGAATTAATCTTGCAATCAAATGAATATTTTAATAATTTTCAAGCCAAAAAAAGCAAAATATTCTCTGATTCCAGCCTCTAATATGTGATCATTTGCTGCTTTTCTTTGTCTTGTTTACAGGTAAACTGAATATAATTGAGTTCTGGACATCTGGTCAGAAAAAAGAAATAATTTGAAAATGTTATTTTGAGCTCTGGGACATTGTGACGGACATTTTTCTACTATTTTATTGACAAAGTGATTAATCCATAATGAAAACAATCATTAGTTGCCGCCCTAATTGGTCATCAAGCAAAATTACCAAACATATGATGGTTCAAGCCTCTCAATGTGAGGATTTACTGCTTTGCTTTGTCTGATGTGACAGTAAACTTAATAGTTTGGGGCTTTGGATTGTTAAGTCAAGCAAAGCACGCACATTAAAAAAAACTGCTATGGACATTTTTCATTATTTTTTTCCCCAATTTATTGATTCACAACTTGAAATAATCAGGAAAATAATCAACATCTGTAGGACCATGCTTTATATTTCTTATATTTTCCACCACATGCTCAATTACTGTTTTTATCTTAGTTTCTTGAATAGTAATTCTGTCTACAGGGCACCGCTCACTAAATATAAGCCATTTATATTACAGCTTCACTTTAGGATTCTATACTTCAGCTGAATAACCCACGATACTGTGTGAAAGGCTATCAGTGACTAAAAGCCAAATGCCCTTGAGAGTGGTAGATTGTCCCATTGCATCATGCCATCTCCTATTTTTTCACTTGTGCGGCTTGATTTAAGGGTGCCAGGATCATCAAGTCCACATGACATCCAGTCCAAGGTGATAAAAGGGAGGACTCTTTAACCATGATTAGCAGCAGCACTAGATTACTTCAATTAGTGTGTAATCATCTCCGACATTAGAGGTGAACGGCCTGACGCCTGAGCGATTCTCAAATACAATCACTCTCACGCCCAGTGCTACCAATATCAATGACGGCCATGATTCCTCCCCTCCCCTATTCCACATGTTCCCATTTTTCCATGTGTTCCTTGGGGGCATTTCTGTCCTTTATAGAAAGGAGATCATATCCGTACATGTCACTTACAGTACATCACTGTCTCCATGTGTCATTTGCATTTGCCGTGTCAATGCTGCCATTCGACAGCCACTTCTGGTTCATCGCAACAAAATGTCAAACTCTCTGACAACATAAAAGGTCACTAAAGAGCAGTTTAGGGACTGTGTTTTAATATCACTGTCACTGGCTGGCAATCTGGCATTATCAATACAGCCAGAAATGGCACTGGTGGCGGTGTCCAGGGTGAGAGAACATTTTATGTGAATTAGGGATAATGAGGACTTACAATTGAGAATCAGCATGACTGATGTGTTTCCCATCTTTTGCTGACTGAGATTGGGGTCACTGCTTTGAGGCAGAAAAGTCAAAGCACAACTGCAGCCTCTTTTTTATCCTTTTCATTCTTCATGTGCCTGATTTTTCTTTTTTGTCTCTCTGGACTGCGAATGATCATAGCCCACAGCTGTCAATTTCACAGTACATGTGTGCAAGCGTTTGCAAAAGAGCAAACATGCATGCACGCATACACACGCACAATTGTAGCTCAGTTTTCCTGAAGATTGATTCAGTTGCACAGAAACAGACAAAAGGATGAAGGAATATATTGCAGCATGATTCAACCTCATTAGAACAGCTCTGTGCGGATTCAAGCTCGATGTTGCTGATGTACATCCAATTTAAGAGCAACCAAAAGGATTTTTTTCCCCCAGACGCTATTATTATGTCATGTGGGTCAACTTGTGAATCATAAAGACAGAGAGGGAGGGAGGGAGGGAGGGAGGGAGGGAGGAGGATAAACACAAAGCAAACAAGAAGCAAGTCTGATATTCAATTCTCCAATGAAACCTAATCTTCCTCAGCAAGGGATTGTTTTGTGCCAGCAGGGGTCCATAGCAGCAACATCTATGAACATGTCTTGGACCATCTCCTCCGCATTACTTGCAATTTGGAGGCAGGAGGAACCCTAGGCGCCCCAGTAAACTGTCTTTGGAGACTTTCGCTCTCCCTCTCCATCTCCCTAATTGGTTATCTATCCTCATTTTACCCTTCTGTTTGGTATTCAGTGGATGAGCTCCTCTTACTTTGTCTTGGCCAAATAGCTCAGGATAAATCCTGGACGATAAGAACAAAATATCTCTTCATCAATGCCACAGTTTCATGATAGGAGTACAGTAATTCACCCCTGGAAAGTGTGGGGCAATATTTAAGGATGAAATAATATCCTGGTTTTGTCCCTGCGCCTTCTTTATTAACTTCTTGTATCCTCCTGCTATCACTTATAAACAGACCAGGGCATTTATTCATTAAAGCTATTTCATTTGTTTCAATTTGCTACCTAGTACAATGTCACCAGTGTCCCTGTAATGACTATATCACAAGGGTTTACAGATTCATTTACCAACATACGAGCTCGGCTTGGCTGGTATTCAGAAGATTCTTCTGCACTCCCTTCTCATTAGTCAGACTACATGTGAATGTATGACTCAGCTCGTAATAACTACACTTCATGAGTCTGTTAAAATCAGGCCCATTTTATGTCCCTCTGCTTTATTTTTCTTTTCTGCTTTCACTGCTCTGTTACCTCATAACCTCGCCCCGCTCACCAGCTTCTTTATATCCTCTGACAAGGACTGAGCACTTACCGTCCCAGTGACAATAGTCTACCTTTCATGGTTTATGTATAAATATATTTGTTATTGTCCTGCATTATGCACATTCATGCAGTTATGTGTGCTGTGCCTCTGGCATAAGCACTGAGGTGTGTAATCAAAATCACAACAAATAAATAAAAAGCGGCTACAATCTGATATTCCTTTCATTAGGTAATGAATTCATTAATGAACAATGTAAATTAGTAATGAGTGTAACTGATAAGCTTAGAAGGTGAAACTAATATAATCAATTATAAACTGCGTGTTTTTGTTTGACTTCCCCAAACAGAAGTCATATTTACACACTGACGTGAATGAACAATCAAGGTAGAAAACAACTTTCTGACTGGATTTCGAATGTAATGTACTGAATGCCTTACTGGGAATACACTGGAATTATATGGCAATTTGACACAAAAAATTACCCACACATATCTGTGATTTCATACTTCAAGGAACATCATTTAAAGAGAAATCACAACTTGTTTTTTCTTTTTAAAATGAAGTAGAGATCTCCAGAGCTGAAAAATAAAGCCGAAGTGGAAGTGCCAAAAACTGCAGCTCCTCATATGGCCACTTGAGGATTCATAAGTGAGTCAATCCCCATAGGCCCCCAAAAACACCCAACTTTACAGCAGAAATAAACATGTCTACAGCCTGATACAAAATACAGTTTTCGTCCTATAGCTAATTTCCCCGTTTATTATCCTTAACTTATCTTTTTAAAGTTGTTAAAATATTCACCACAGTTCACTTCCCCTTATTCACGTACCCTAAGCCCTTGATAATACGTAATGGCATACATCGTATGAAGGCTGCTTGGAGAGCAGAGGGAAAGCTCGTGGTGGAGGATAGAGGGTTTGAAATGGCACCTGCCTGTGTACACTTCAGCCGAAGCTATTATTTATTAATTTCCAGTTGTAGGGTTGGCGATATACTGCTTTTTTACAAATAATCTTCTGTCCTTTGGACCCTCACAGCGGATATGAAAAAACTCACCAAAAAAACCCCTTTAAGGGAAAAAAAAAAAGGTAGAAGCCTCAGGAAGAGCAACTGAGGAGGAATCCCTCTTTAAGGATGGACAGATGTGCAATAGATGTTGTGTGTACAGAGCAGATCAACATAATAAATTTGCGGTAATCCATATGACAAAATGATACATAAAGAGAGACAGAGACGGAGAGAGACAGAGAGATGCAGGGCAGACACCAACGACAATAGCTACAATACCACTGATTATAGTAATATTATAATAATAGCAATAATTGTATGATAAATTATATTTAGGCAGCATATATGTTATAGGTATATATTAATACATGATCGTACTGTATATGTACATGACAATAATAATCCTATGTGTACAATAATGGTAGAAGTATGACAATAACAATAATAATAACAGTAGTAGTAGTCTTCAGGCGAGACCACAACAGCAGTGTAACCACGACCCATGATCCAGGCGATCACGACCAAGGTGTAACTATTACTGCTATAGGTTTATGATATCTTGTAAAACAGCATTTTTCCCCATGCCTATACAAATAATGTTGGGAATAAAGAAATTCCACAAGCTGAACTGTACAACAATCTAAGTAAATATTGACTGCAATTAGTTATGTGACAGTTTTCGGTAAAACATTAAGCTATCAGTGAGATTTGCTAATAGGCAAGTCTACCTATGCATTTGTAAGTCTACCTATGCAGACCTCTAAAATATATTAGAAAACTGAAACTGAAAAGCATTTTTGGATAGTTAATTAATTAGTTTTATTTTTATTCATTATTTTATTTATTTTCCAATTTATTCATCTTCTCCTTTGTTGGTGTTAAGCTACCGAGTTTTATGTACCTTACTGCCACCTAATCATGGATGTATTTCTTTGCACCACATGCAAAACTGCAATGCATTATTGGTGACATACAGCTCTTGAGTGACCACTGATTTTCATTTGTTCCCTCAGCCCTGTGAGGGTCAATCTCTCAAGTTCACTTCAGTTTCTTCAGACAATTGGAATGACAGTTATGATGGCAGCTGGGATTCCCCTGAGGTCAAGTCCTGATGGGAAATCATGTTGAACAACTAACGCTATGGTCACCTCTGGTTCCAAAAGTCTAAGATGCCTGAAAAAAATAAAAATAAAATATATACACACACACACACACACACACACACACATATATATATATCCAACTCAAAGCTAAGAAATGGTCCACAAACCCATGGGTGACGTCACAGTGGCTTAATCCATTATTTTTATCAGACCAAGACTTTTCCACTTCAGTTCTGGTATGAAGTTAACAAACAAAAAGTGTTAATAAGTAAACTTTAGAGGTGCTGCTAGGTGGAGTTTTTGGACCTTTGTACAGAGCCTGACTTATTGTGTCCTCCCTTGTTCCACTCTTTATGCTAAGCTAAGCTAACTGTGTACTGGCTGTGAGAGTGGTATCGATCTTCTCATCTAACCCTCGACAAGATAGTGGAAAAACAATTTTCCCAAAACCATTCCTTAAACAGAATGAAACACTGAAACCCCAATCTATTCCTCAAATAGTCTCTTAATAAAAGACTGGTCAGGAAAACACAATCACATTATATCCAAGAACATTAAAAACACAGAAGTACAGACACACAAAACCACTGTTGTCTCTGGCCTCATTTATATATATGCTTTCCCTCCTCTCTACCTCCACCTCCAAGTTCAGGTTTTGTGTTTGTCATCTTGATTATAGACTGGAGGATTATGACTGAATATTTATCGGCCTTTGTCCATGCACAACTCAACATTAATCGTTTCTCTTCTAATCCAGCCTGTCTTTTATCTTCCCACATAAAGGAGAGTTAATCCACAAATCCCTGTTTACAGCACGCAGTCATTCCTCCTGCTCACTTGATGAAGTGCCATAGGCTAGCTTTGTCAGGTGACAATTGCAATTCTGCAAGGTTAGTCATCATACTTCAAGGTATCGGTTTTATTTCAGTCAAAATGTGTGAGGGTTTTTTAATGACCTGCAATAAAATAAACTTGTGAAGTGAGGCACGTATTTTTCACACTCTGAATTTATTCTGAATAGCCCGAACCAATTGAGCTTCATAGAAGTCGAGTTAATCCTGCACATATAGGTAACTGTTTTATGGGAACATGATGCAACTCCTCAGCTCCCCTCCATCATACAGCATACTGTGAGCTCTAGCTGTGTATTTATGGAGGATCCAAGGGTAGGAAATTAGTCCTTACTGGCCTAAAACTCTCAGAGTGGTGAACTTTTGGTCCCACTTTTAGGAATCGGAGTAAAAGCAGTTTATCAATGTTCTTAACCAGGGAAAGCCTGTCCCCTCCAGGATTTAGTGGGGCAGCAGAGCTGTTCCCAGCAGGGCGACAAAGATAACACAAACATGCACATACACACACATTACTGTGGCTGTGGAAGTGATACAAAATGATAGATTTAAAATAATAAGCCTCTCCAAAGCACTGTAATTATGTGTTTAATAATTTCTTATGTATTTAATAATTTCTCCATTTCGCCTCCTGACTAAGGTTGCCTGATCCGACTATTTATATTGTGGCCAAAGACGCATTTGGAACATGAGAGCAAACTGATTGTTGTGCAAAACACTGACTAAATAGTAATTGTAGAGAAAGACATTGACATTTAATAAGAATTATAACACAGAAAATGCAGTGTTAGATTAAATTTAAAAGGGCTGTATGCGACATTCAGAGCACATGATTCAGAGTCTGTGGAGTGATCGTCTGCATACGGCTCTCAACATAAAGGTGGCTGAACCGGTGACAAGCAGCTTACTGTGCTAACAGCAGCAACAGCGCTGACAATGGCAACAGTGCTGACAGACCAGAGGGTTGGAGCCGTACTTCCATGACAATGCCGTCCGCAGTGTTCCTCAGAATTAGAATTTATGTAAGGTGGTAGGTGATGCTGTGTTTGTGTGTGTGTCCCTTCATATCATTTTGTAACATACTGAATCACCTCTCTAAAAATGTAGGTTTTTGCGGGTCTGTGAACGCAGCACAGACGGGGCTCTTCATGGGTTTATTTTTTCCTCAGCAGCACTGTGTAGTTTGATTAGTGGGGTTTTAGAAACAGCGCAATAAATGGCTAAGTGTCACATTCACTGCACCTGGCTTTCTATCGCTCTGTCCGTGCCCAGAGTTGCTCGGCGCTCCGAGAGTGTGGCACAATGAATAACCAAACAGTATATTTATTCCGACAGCACTCCAAATGAACGGTCTACCTTCAAAAACAGAAAATCAAAACGCGGCACCAGATGTTGATTTTATGGCAGGCTGCCACAAATAAATGAATATTTGAGAAGCCCTGTGTCCAGATATCAGCGGTAACCACAAGACTTGTTCGCATGAACATGCAGAACCTTTAATGGGTGCAAGCCATTTAACCCCCCCTCCCCAAACGTCATAAGACTCCTATTTGAATCTGCCGTTTTTCCCCCACCTTAATGCTATACACAATGCACAGAAAGCACAAAATACCAATGGTCAGAAAGACTTGCAGGGGCTGCTTGAAATGTTCAGGGATGCAAACAGAAAATGGTGAAAAAAGAGAGAAGGATACGAACCCCCTAGGGGGGTCCGGGAAGAAATTTTTTGAAATATCAGCTTTAAAGGGTGCATTTATAGTCAATTTCAGCATCAGACATACAGATACTAAGGAAGCAGTGCTGACAAGAAAAACTTCTATTCTAAGACATCTAAGGGGCCTACTCAATAAGAGACAGAGGTTAAGTTGTAAATTGTGTCCTCAAATGTACAATGTCCTCTCCTCAATACCGAAAGAAACATCCCCAGTCTGCCTAATGAGGTCATACCAGCCAATATTCCCTCTGGATTCAATTAGCAAATAGGCCTACAGGCCTGCCTCCAATATTGGCAAGGGAAAATTGGAAAATTGAAGTGCCACAAGGGGGCGACATTTACCTTGACATTTATCATGACACAGGAAACGTTGCAGGATCATTCATTGCACTTTTCAAAAGATAAAATGTACTGGCAATTGGTGGATCTTTCTTTTACTCTGAACAGCATGGTAATGTATTTCACAAGAAAAACTTCTATGTGTTAAACAACAGCCAGCCAACGAAAAAGCGAATGTTTTCACATCAGATGATCTCGACACTCGTACTCCGTGCTCAGAATCAGTCATTTCAGTCATCAGTCATCAAATTGTTTCAGCTGCGTCTTTGCGAGGCTCTATTCAAGCCATGGATGCCTCGCCAATGGCCAATCATAGCGCTTAAATGATACACATGATCAGCACACGATGTGCCCTCGCGACAGATGCTGCTGACAGTTGGTTTTTTTTCAGTGGTAGATTTGTTTTGTTCAGCGCAGTTCACTCATACGAGTGTGGTTCATTCTCACTGCCGCGATGCGGAAATGCGGGACAGATTTATGGAATATTCACGCAGCGCTTTTCCACGCTCAAGCCATACACACAGGCGCAGTACGGACGCGGTGTGGAATTTCACGTTGTTGTGTTCCAAGTCCGCGCTGTGTGAACGGGTGTGGGTGAATATGGACAAGAGTAGCAGCAGCAGCGAGCTAGCAAGCTAACGTTTAACATGCGTCAACATCAACTTTTTTTTAGCACTTATCACTCTCACCGCAGCCACCAAGCAGGACAATGGACTGCCAGACGTTGTCCTTTAATTCATTGTTCATAAAATCATCCCGTCTGTTATCAAAAAGGGCAGGGTGCTGTGAAACAAGGTTTATCAATCTTTCTCCCATACTGTCCTGCCTGACTGGATTTCGGACTCTCCCGGGTCTGCGCGACTATAAACAAATAATTTCATTGGCCCAGCTGTGTAGTTGCGAGTTGCGCTTTTCGGCGCGCTGTTTGCATCCCTGAATGTTCCTAACACTACTTTACAATACAGAGACCAACCATTAGGCTGTTTTTTTCGGGGGGAGGTTCTCATGCAGAAGGTTGTTGATTATAGAAAAATATTACATTCACAGACTGGATCCTATACTTTCCAAATTTATACTTTAATAATGTGAGACTTGTGGCCAAGTATAGACTGCATTTAAAGGAACAGTGTGTAGGATTTAGTGGCATCTAGTGGTGAGGATCGCAGACTGCAACCAGCTGAAACTTCTCCTGTGTGACAAGCATGAACTTCTGGTTGGAATTCCTTCACTGTTCATTGTTCAGCTATCTGCAGTTGTCTCTTCCTCTTCAAAACAAACTGATCATGTGATTAAAACCAGTAAAGACACAGAATAAAACAGTTTCAAGTTACAAATCAGAGTTTCTCCTACATTGTTTTGCATGTTGCAGACAAGCCGTTAGCCTAGCACCTGCTTATGTGTACTCATTTTTTCTCTCTAATAACTTAAGATTCAGACATATAGGAGGTTTTTACCAGGAGGCAAATTTAATGCAGAAGTCTCTTCCTCTCAACAACAAACACATCAGATGATTAAAACCAGTAAAACACTGAACAAAGCAGTTTCTCATTACAAATCGGTGTTCTGCTGATGCGGTTTGACTTGTTGCAGATGGGCTGCTAGCCCAGCACCTGCTGATGTGTGCTCACCTCTGATAACTTGACATCGAGACGATCAGGAGGTTCTTACTGGGAGACGAATTATCTGCAGAGGTTTCCTTCTCTCCAAAACAAACGGACCTGGTGATGTAACACAGTAAAGACACTTAAAGGGATAGTGCACCCAAAAATTAAAATTCACCCATTATCTACTCACCCATATGCCGATGGAGGCTCAGGTGAAGTTTCAGAGTCCTCACAACACTTGTGAGGATCTAAGGGGAGAGGGGGTAGCAACACAACTCCAATTAATGGAGGCTTACAGCGCCCCAGATTCAAACGTCCAAAAACACATAATTCAGTACGTTTACATGGACAGTTTAATTCCACTTTTAATCGGAATCAAAGGCCATTCCGATTAAAAGTGGTCATGTAAACGGTCATTCCGATTGAAATATGGTCATTCCTGCTGCTTCAAGAATATAAGCAAAACACGCCCGAAAAAGGCAATAAGAACGGCGGTGTCAAACATCTTGTTATCCGGAGCAAGGACTACAGTGTTTTCTTCCGGTAAACGTAAACACGTAACATCCGCCCCGCCCCTTATCCAATCAGAAACCTTCCCTGGCCCAAACCTTGCGCAGACCTGAATAAAGGCGATTAAACTGATCTCCCGTGTAAACCCTCATTCGGAATGAATATTTCCCATGTAAACTACCTGGAAAAACTTTAATTCCGAATGATTTCATTCAGATTTATTTCATTCCGAATGAGAAGCCATCATGCCACTGAAGCCTCCATTACAGTAGGTGGAGTTGTGTTGCTACCCCCTCTCCCCTTGGATCTCCACAAGTGTTGTGAGGACTCTGAAACTTCAGCTGAGCCTCCATCGGCATATGGGTGAGTAGATAATGGGTGAATTTTCATTTTTGGGTGCACTATCCCTTTAAAAAGCAGTTTCACATTATATATTTGTGTTTTTCCTATGCTGCTGGACTTACAACGGAGGGGCTGCTAACTATAATGGCCAACGCAAAACGCTACTGGCCCCATCTAGAGCCAGTGTTTGGTTTGTCCATTCTGGGCTACTGTAGAAACATGGCAGTGCAACATGTTGGAGTCTGCTGACAAAGACCCGCTGCCTATGTAGATATGAACAGCTCATTCTAAGGAATCGAAAACACGACAGTTTCTATTTTCCAGGTCATTATACACTGAAGAAAATATATTTATTATATTATGTTCCATTTCTGCCAATATATCCCCCTAAATTATACACACTGGACCTCTAACTTCCCACATGCTGTAGGTTTCACAGTTTCAAGTGTTTGAGAGTCAACTGCTTTGTTATTTTTAAATTAGAATGAACTTACAGCATCATCAATCAGTGTTCCCATCAGGACATAAGCCAGTGCTGGAACACTTTCCAAAGACAGAGGAAATAGGCTGGCTGGTACAAACCACTTTGAATGCCCAGGTCCTTTCACCCCCAAGCAAATCCTGTTTTTTTCTGAAGCCTCATGTTGGCTCCTTTTCTTTTAGGTTTAGGGTGTGTCCTTAATAGACCCATCTCTCTTATTCAATAAACCTACAGTACGCTGAGTAAAGAGTTGAATAATCTCATTGTTGAGGATTTTAAAAAGAGTGTAAGGAGGCTATTCTGAATGTGTGAAGGACGTTTCATGAATATCAATTACCTCAACAGAGCACAAAGCTAAATTCAAGTTCAATTCAAATTCATTTTCAGATCATTTTATAATAGAGACCTCAGGGGCATAGCGGGATTAGGACCAAGACAAGACCAGTAAAAATCACAGCAGTTTCAAAACCAAAATATGTTAAAAAAAAAATGCCTGCAGAACTCCCTTAAGGATTTATATGGTTGTACTGTGGGCCGTTGGAATTCATTACATTAGTGCCTGGAGAAAAAATGAACCCAAACTGATGAGTGGATTAGACTCAAACCCAAGATCAAACTGAAGTACATACAACCCTAAAGCATGGATCATCATTATGTACTGTACTTACTTTGAGGCTGTGTAAATATGAACTTACTATAGCTTGAACCATTCACTACGGGAGACTGATAATTTCACTTGATTAACAAACTAGTAAGGATGAACATCTGGTGGCAATTAACCTTCAGACCTGCATTCATGCCCATGGACGGGCATGCAGCGGTAGAACTGGGCTGTGCTCCAGTTCTCTAAAGCCCATTTCTTTCCACAAAAACTGGACTCTTTATCACCAAACAGGGAGAAGGGTTGCAGAAATGTCTGCTCGCCTGATGCAGCACTGGAGGTCAAAGGCCATTTTCACTGAAAGCTCTAAAAATCCCCGAATCATTGTCCTGGAGAGAAATTGACTGATTGTTATCTATCTGTCTGTATCATCTGAAATAAGCACCCTTACACTAAATCACTGTATTGATACTGCACATCCTGACTCTGTCACTCCCCCTGTTAAGCAGACAGGATGGCAACAACCACAGTTTGAATTAAAAATACCCACCAATTAGTCATACTGCGGCTCGTATCAAGTTATAGATACATTGCTCTTGTTTGACCTTGTTACCATGGAGGATGATTTTGCCAGGCTTGTACAAATCATCCAGGTCTCAACATTTACTCTTGCCAATTTAGAAATGCTGTGTGTGCACGGCACTCTGGGAGAAATAAACAACATCATGGAGGCTGCAATCTTTATCCACCTGATCCACTTTTTTGTGGCCAAGGTTATAGAGGTAACACAATCTTCAGAGAGCTCTGTGTAATAGTATATAGGTCCCTGTTGTGTGGGATGGGGGGAAAAATGCAGGCTGCTCTGTGTCTGTGTGGTGCATTCAGCTGCTGTCGTGGTGCTGTGGACATTCAAAACTTCAGTATTGGCTGCAAAACAGCACTAGAATGCAAATGAGAAATGGCAGCTTCTTCCGTTAAAAAGGATGTGGTTCATCAATAGGTGGACTTTCCTCATAGCACATGACTGCACCGCAGCACAACAAGTGTCAGCTATGCACACATAGCAGCTTGGAGCAGACCTCTCTAACAGCTTGCTAAACCAAATGTACAATGATGCAAAAACAGTGGTCTGGTGCTTGAATGTTGTCGTTATAGAAAATGAGGGAGAAGAGAGGAAAAAGTGAATTTAACATTCTGTAAACACATGCAGCAAAGTGGAGAGTCCTGTAATCACTGTATTATTCCTCCTGTTGCTTTATGAACAATGAAATGTGTTAACCCACTGTGAATGTTATTGTTGTAATATATTATTCATGCAGCAGTCACATCTGGGGGAAAAACAGTGCCAGCAGCTTCAGACCTGCAGGTCTGGATCTGTTCCAGTCCAAGTTGTACCACCTATCAGCAAGAAAAGCGAAAGGAGCAGCAATTCACAGCTCAAGATGTAGACAAGTACCCCTCACTGCGGTGGTGTTACACTGAAATAAAGTGGTGTGTTTTTACTGCTGGAAACAGTCTTTGACCAATCATAATGTTACAGACAGCAGCTAGCAGAGCAAGTTCAACAATACCAGGCGAGACCAACAAGCCTCATTTAGCTTTTTATCCAACTCACAGAATGGATGTCTATTGGCCACAGCTGATAAAATCTGATGGCAGCATTTATCATTTTAGCCAACAGCCAAAGTGAATGAGAAGCAAATATGGCTCAACTGCAAAGTAATGAGTAATTATCAGCAGATCAATACTGCTACCAGGCCTACATACATGTAATCATTAATTCATATTATTAGGTTAGTTATAGCATTATCTGTGATTATTTGTTGTGATTGGAGCCTATCCCAGCTGACAATGGGCTAGAGGCGGGGTACACCCTGGACCAGTCGACAGACTATCCCAGGGCTGACACATAGAGACAGACAACCATTCACACTCACATTCACACCTATGGGTAATTAAGAGTCACCAATTAACCTGCATGTCTTTGGACTGTGGGAGGAAGCCGGAGAAAACCCACGCTGACACTGGGAGAACATGCAAACTCCACACAGAGGGGCTCCCACACCCTGGGTTTTAACCAGGAACCCTCTTGCTGTGAGGCGACAACTACTGCATCACCATGGCACCATCTGTTAACATGTATGCCTAAATCATTGTCAACCAGTTAATTCATCTTTTGATGACAAGTTGAGACATTTACTATTCTCAGTGTTTCAATAGCTCTAAAGAAAGTTTGTCAGCTTGCTGTATGGCATTCAGGAGTTACTGTACTGTAGTGCCTCAGCGGGAGCTGATGCCATATGCACTGGATGTAAAAGCGTTGACAGTGAGTTTTACTTATGTAATTAACTAGAACCACCTGCATATTTGTTCGTCCCTTTGTTGCATTATTCACTCAGTGTCTTTTGTGTTTTGTTACTAGTAATCATTTAGCAGTGTTACATTATTTAACCCAAATTAATATCAGGATTTTGTTGAGAGTGACACATTGTTAAAACAGCTTGCAGATGTTAAAGTCAGAGCAGGACATTAAGAATTTATTTTTTCAAGCTGTAGATCTGAACGTGATGTGTACTGTACACAAGAACCTTAATAGACTGAATCACAGTAAAGCCTAATGATGCCGATAATGACGGACTGTTGATTTCACTGGAACATCCTGAGAAGCTGTCCAAGGCCAAGTCGCGGGCGTCTATTCAATTTTCCATTTTGGAACTATTTCTAAGGATGTAAAAATAGCATTAGCCACTATTACTGGATGTCCTGAAAACATGCTCAAACTACTCTTGGACAGCACCAGATGCTTGCTGTGTTTCTACAATCTGCATTTAGGCCCACATGTCTGAACTGCCTCAAAGAACTTTATCAATTTAAGTAAATAAATGATCAAATAAGTCACAGAATCTTTTAAAAAGGGGGGGTAGTAATGAATGCCTTCTCCACACATTCACAGGTATATTTGAAAATGTGTTTTTATCTATGCATTTTGGCCTTTTCTTCACACACAAGCTGTGTTCGAGTCAATAAAAAAACAAAGTGTATAAACTCTGTGCACGGTGACGATTTTCAGGAACTCCATATTCAGTGTGGATGTTCAAACAGGGAAAGTTTTTGGCGCGTAATGGCAGTGTGTGTGCTGTTGTGTATGTGAGGTGCAGTTTTGTGCAATGGCAAAGATGGCCAAAATACTAATGGCTCTAACCTTGCTAATGAGACTTTTTATACATTGACACATACATCTACAGTTAGTCTTCCACTATATTGAGGAACAGAGTCAAAAGAATGCCCTACGAAGGTCACTGCTCCATACTGCCTTCTGGTAATGCTTTTTTTCCCCCAGACTTCTGATTGGCCAACATCGCCATCTTCTTTTTGTGGCTTTGGATTTGAGTTTAAATTGCCGGCCCTGTCAGAGATTTTTTTTATGATATGGTTTGTTTGGACAATATTTTTGAGAACAGAGGGAAAACCCTGTATTGAAAAAAAACAAAAACATAAAAGTGTTCATCGGGACTGGGCTGGGACGGGACGATTGTGAAATGCTGTCTGGGGTGCAAACATCATTGCATCAGTGCAATGTTTTAATGTAGCGGGGTATTTGTTAAAAGTACAAATGTAATTGAGAGCAGATTCGGTTCATCTGGTATTAGTATTAGGGGTATAAATCACCAGTTGCATTACAATACGATATTATAATGCTTCTTTGGACAACGATACAATATTTTGCGATATTATAAAGTCTGCCACGATACGGTTTCGATTCCATTCAGGGGTCTGCGATGGATATTAGACAATTCTTTATACCCCTTTCTCTTTTTTGGTTTTGGCCCTAAAAGATAAAAACAACACATAAATACGAAGTGCAGTACAGTTTACTTTACACTGACTCCACTACCACACATAAAACAGGTCAGGGGATAAATGAACCTCCAGGGCTTTCTAACAAAATATTTCTACAGTGCTGATTTATTATTCCGGAGTATATCACATTATCCTCATCGTCTTTCTCTCTGCTGCTTGCCATCTGCCTGCCGCTATTTGATGGTGACACAGAATTTCAAAATAAAAGTGGATCCCAAGGATGATGATGATATACAGTTAGGGTAATAATTATTTGATCCCCTGATGATGTTGTTTGAACTTTTGTTGATGAAGTTTGCCCACTGACAAAGAAATGATCAGACTATAATTTTAACGGTAGGTTTATTTTAACCGTGAGAGACAGATAATTAACAAAAAATTCCAGAAAACCACTTTGGAAAAAAAGTTATAAATTGATTTGCATTTGCTCGAGTGAAAAAAGTATTTAATCCCGTACCAAACAGCAAGATTTCTGGCTCCCACAGACTGGTTACGTGTCCACGAGGCACACAAATTAGTCCTCTCTCTTTAAGAGAGCAGCCTACTCCTAATCTCAGCTCATTATCTTTATAAAAGCCACCTGTCCACAGCAGCAATCAATCAACACCATGGCCAAGACCAAAGAGCTGTCCAAAGATGTCAGGGACAAGACTGTAGACCTGTACAAGGCTGGAATGGGCTACAAGGCAATTGCCAAGCAGCAGCTTGGTGAGAAGGTAACAACAGTTGGTGGGATTATTCGCAAATGGAAGAACCACAAAATAACTGTCAATCTTTCTCGGTTTGGGGCTCCACACAAGATCTCGCCTCTTTGGGCTACAATGATCATGAGAACGGTGAGCAAACAGCCCAGAACTACATGAGAGGAGCTTGTTAATAATCTCAAGGAAACTGGGACCACAGTCACCAAGAAAACCATTGGTAACACACTACGCTATAATGGACTGAAATCCTGCAACTCCAGTTAGGTCCCCCTGCTCTAGAAGGCACATGTACAGGCCCATCTGAAGTTCGCCAGTGAACACCTGAATGATTCTGAGAAGAACTGGGAGAGGGTGTTGTGGTCAGATAAGACAAAAATCAAGCTCTTTGGCTTCAACTCGACTTGCTGTGTTCGGAGGAGAAGGAATGCTGACTATGACCCCAAGAACACCATTCCCACCATCAAGCATGGAGGTGGATGCATTATGCTTTAGGGGTCTTCCTCTGCTACAGGGACAGGACAACTTCACAGCATCAAAGGGAAGATGGACAGGCTCATGTTCTGTGAAATCTTGAGTGAGAACCTCCTCCCCTCAGCCAGGGCACTGAAAATGGGTCGTGGATGGGTATTCCAGCATGACAATGACCCAAAACACACGGCCAAGGCAACAAAGGAGTGGCTCAAGAAGAAGCACATTAAGGTCCTGAAGCAGCCCAGCCAGTCTCCGGACCTGACTCCCATTGAAAATCTGTGGAGGGAGTTGAAGCTTTCAGTTGCCAAACGTCAGCCTTGAAACCTTTATGATTTGGAGATGATCTGCAAAGGGGAGTGGGCCAAAATCCCTCCTGAGATGTGTGCAAACTTGGTGGCCAATTACAGTACAAGAAATGTCTGACCTCTGTGATTGCCAACAAGGGTTTTGCCAACAAGTACTTGTCTTGTTTTGCTACGGGATCAAAAACTTATTTCACTTGATCAAATGCAAATCAATTTATACATTTTTTCCAATGTGTTTTTCTGGATTTTCTTTTGTTAATTATCTGTCTCTCACTGTTAGAATAAATCTACCATCACCAGGATCTTATGTTCTTCACCTGTAGGTGGCAACATCATCATGTCCACAACTGGTACTGTCCTATAAAGTCGCATTTCCACAAAACACTTTTGGTATAGTACTCTTAGAACTGGTATGTAACCTGGACAGACATGTACCTTAACTTCATTTCTGTTTGTTGCTTCCACTGCAGACAGTACTCTTAAATTCAGGAAGGGTTGTTACTGGATAGTTATAGCCGTGTCGCAGCTCCATCCAGCTACTGCTGTATTTCTCTTCACTAGCAATGCTGAGGAACGTTCGGATCTCGTTAATCGTCCATGGAACAGGGTTGTGCGCTGACACATTCAGAACAAAATAGAACAGGCTGGAGTGTTTAGAGTCTTTGTCCCAGTCAGTGGGATATTTAAAAAAAAAAAAGAAAAAAAAAGAAAGAAGCAAATTTGTGCACTGAGTCGCTCTAGACGCTTGTTGGCAATGAGGCCTAAGTGGCACAGCCTGGCAGTAACTGACTGAACAGCATCATTTGATGGTAAATTTGTACCCTCCCAAAATAAGTTTTTGGTTTTGTGAATTAGAAGTCTGTTCCATCAGGTGTGTCACAGTAATAATTATAATGATAATAATTCAGAGACGTAAAGCTTTACCATTCCACCTTATTGGATTCATGCAAATAAGGGTCAGACATTGCAATTATGATTACCAGCAGGCTAACAGTTTCCAGTAGTCACCTGCAGTTATACTACAGGTAATCACATGGTTTTCTCCATCTAATTTCCAAAAGCCAATTAGCTTTCCCTCCAAGTACAACAGCTATTTACAAGAAACATTACGCACAGGACAAATTGAAAAGAACCTGCTCCTCATTTTTCTATTTAAGTCGCTCTGACATACACTCATATTTTCCAAGCATGCTCATTTTTTTTCTCCTTGATGGAAAAAGCATCTACTAACAGATGGTCGTAGCAAATGTTAAAAACAAAATGCAATTTTTTCATGTGTTTGTAAACCTCCTGTTTTGTTAAGCAGGGCGTGGAAAATATCACAGCGAACAAATGGAATTAAAAAGCAATTTCTCAAAATAAAGCTGAATCTTTGGCACAGTACATGGAGAGGAGAAAAAAAAAACACATCATGATTTATTGTGACTGTTCAGATTTGGCCACCATTGATTAACTATGTCCTTAGCTGGCACCACCTCAAACACTAGGCCTAAATGATGATTAAAAAGAAGCAGTGAGGAGTGTAAAAGAAGGTGAAATAAATATGTTCCAGTTAATTCGAATAGATGTAAATAACGTCAAAGTCTACGTTTTTGTTCTTTTTCCACTTCATTTACTCCGTTGAAGGCTACTGATGAATATTAAGTATGTTTACCCGGTTTCTTTTGTTAGTGGAGATGGCTTACCATAATGACGCTGCCAAGATTGTGTTGTTGTATTAATTTGCCAAACAAAAGCTATTCATCAGTGTTTTTCTGTATCTATCAGACTGTTTAACACCCAGGTGGGAAATAAACCCAAACAATAAGAGATCTGATTTTCCCAGTTAGCAAGACATTTTGGCAGGTCTCTCATTAACCTGATGTCATCATATTGTACACTGCAACAAGACACGCAGCTGATCATATCATTCAAATGTGCAGCTGTCCCCCAAGTCACAACAAATAAACAGAGACAACAAACAACCATCGTTCTATTTTTGAAAATGGGATTTTTCTGTAGTTTGACACACTTTCCTCCTTCTACTCCGTGCAATGACAACTTTTAGAGATGTTTCAGTTCCTAAATAGCACTCAGGTCTTCGCTATCGCCATGAGAAAATTATTTGTTTTTCTCCGAAACGGCGAGATAAAAAGTCTTTAAATATAAACTGGTATTTTACCTCATGGCAAAACTGGTGCTTGTTGAGTTTGTTAACATTCTCTCCAGCCTCTCAAGGAGTATTCATTGCCTCCCCACAGTCCCACTCAGATATACTCTTATCCTTCTTATCCTCAGCAAATCAATACCTACCTCAGCTACTTTGAGAATCAGCCATCCACACACATCAGCTAAGAAGTGATGCTTCAGAAGCACAAAGCAGAAATCCTTGGTGGAAATCTTTGCTTGCGTTAGCATCTTCAGGTGCATCTCGGTGGTATTGGGGCTCATGGAATATACTGAGGAAACAGTTGCAAGTTAACTCATCCTCATCAATACACCAGCTGGCTACGAGTGCATTAAAGGAGCATTTACAAATAACACCACTGAGTAAATGTGTCTCCCTTAAAACAATGAGTGAATGTTTGTCTCTAAATTGAAACCAGTATGTTACTAAATCGAATATCAAACATTTAAATCAGCCTGTTCCCTCATTATAAATGGATTTCCTGAAGTGTTACCCAATGTCTTGGAGGGTAATTATTAAAAGTGCCTTTAATGGAGGTCAGAGAGGTTGGTTCATGCCATTAATCTAATTGTATGTCATTTAAATATCATAAATCATATTGTACATGTTTACATTTGACATTTCTTTGCACTTAACAGTGCAGTAATATCTTTGCCTGCTTCCTGTAATCATCAGTGCATGAATATTGATGTGGTATCTCTCCAGGCACTTCATCTAAAATGAATGAAGACGGGCCTCCAGCTCAGACAGATCTGCACAAACACGGCATGCTCATTAAAGACCAATTGTATAATAATGTGCACCTGTCTAAAGAAATGAAAGGTAGCCTTCCCGAACGTGTTCCCTGCTAAGAGACCTGAAATTAGCTGTTAAGACATATACGATTTCTGCTGTTTTATGCCGCTTGTGTTTAGTTTTACAGCAAGGTGTAACAAATTATTTACTAACAAATGATCAGACGTGAAGGTGGCAAAATGAATTACCTGAGATTAAGTTCTACTACATGCAAGATCACAATAAATCAAGCACTTGAAAATTAAATTATAAGATTTTACTTCCAGCATTTGTCATATTTTGACACTATGTTAGTATACTTACATACTTTAAGTCTGTGGTAATTAAATCTAAGTTTGGATTTTCAGCTTAATGTTTCAGTATTTTTATTTCCAAGTGCAGGAGTGGAACAGATTTTAAAAGTGAAAATGACAGCCATTTCACAGATATGTCTTTCTCTGGAATTCTCTGTTCCCGAGCCAGGAGGTGCCGAGCCCAGATGGGTCAGGTCACATGACTGGCTTCTATATCTCATATGCTAATTTTGTATATTGCAATGGGAGTTGGGACCTGCAACTTGAACCTGGCAATCTGAAAGCAAACTGAGAACTAATTTGAGTGTCCCCATCCAAATGGGTTACATAGTTCTGAAGGGTTGTTTGTTTGAAAAAGAAAAATCAAATCATTATGCTTCCACCGATATTCCCTATTTGTGACGCTGTTATACATTATTTTTCAGTGAAATTGGGAAATATCTCCTGAAACTTCTTGGACTCGAAGGAGGCGGATCTGGCCTGCTCATTATCACTTGTTTCTTCTTAACTTATGATGTGAATGTGGCACCATGGACTCTGCAGTTTAAAGGGGCAAAAAGCGAAATCGTTTCACTGCTAGGTTTGCTGTTGTGCACTGCCTGTAGAGCAAAACAAAGTGTGTCATGAGCCACTCCTCCCTCTGCCTCTGCTTTCCACCCCCCACCCCACTCACCTCGTCTGTGCAGCCGAGGACCGCAGCACCTCCACGGACTATTACATCCAGACGGTCCCAGTGTTTCTTCCGCAGGCTCCGCTTCACTCAGCTGCCCGATATACCCGCCAGTGTTGCCAACTTAGCGACTTTGTCGCTATATTTAGCAACTTTTCAGACCCCTCTAGAGACGCTTTTTCAAAAAAGCGACTAGCGACAAATCTAGCGACTTTTTCTGATGTTATTGAAGACTTCTAGAGACTCTGTTGTGCGAGCACGTATCATTCTTATGCTGTGTTCCCACCAAACGCGATGAACGCGATTTAATCGCTCGTAACGCGCCACCCGTAACGCCCGAGTTTGGACGCCTGACCATTTTGTTAATTTGCGTTATCGCGTCATTCGCGCGAGTAGTGGGGAAGCCGGCTGTGCTAACTGGAGCTAAGCTAGTGCTAACGTTCATAGTACAACCATTCTGCAAACTAATTAAAGACACATATTTACAGAACTTACCAAGTAGACCAGTCTCCTCGGCGTCCTTCACCCAAGCCTGCTCATTTTTGTTGCGGTCTCTGTAGAGTAGACACGTAGTATCATATAGCTCCGGGTAGCCACTGACGACCATGGCTGAGATAACCACCATCGCTGCTTTGTACCTGCTCTGGAAGTCCCAGATGCGTCGGAGGGCCAAACGCCATCGTTTTTGGGTTCACCCTAACCTGCAGAAGCGCATCCAGCTCGGCGAGTTTCACCACCTCCTCCAGGAACTCCGTCTGGATGATAGCCGCTTTCAGCGGTACTTCAGACTGACTGGGGCCCAGTTTGAGGACCTGTTGGCGAGGGTTGGCGCCAGGATCTCCCGGCAGGACACCAACTACAGGCTGCTCCATTTCAGCTGCGGAGCGTCTGTCCATCTGTCTCCGGTGAGTAGACGCGTCCATCGTGCCGCCCGGCGCGATTTTGCGTCTAATCGCGTCTTTGCATTGACTTTGTATGTAATCTTGACGCGCGAATTTGCGAATTCGCGTTTGGTGGGAACACAGCATTATTCTTCTCAACAAGCAGCGGATGCTGCCGTGGGCCTTTCCCTCACCCCAAAGCACTCACAGACGGCCCAGTCCTCCCTCCCAGCAGCAGTCAGAGCAGGAGATGTTAACCCCACCACGTCCAGGCTGCAAGTGAATCGCGCGTGCGCGGAACTGCCGCTGGCTGATCCCGACCTGGTTTACAGTTAGGGCGGGATGTAAATGTAGAATTTTCTTTGTCTAATATAAATCACTGAAAGAAGGTTCATTTGTAGTTTGTAGTGGTTTTTTTTACTCAGTTTTTGTCTCTCCCATGACGTTATTCCTCTCTCCTACAGCAGCCATTACAATTACATGCATATGGACAATTATGCAAATTAGGCGATGATGTCATTTAGCGACTTCTAGCGAGTTTTAGGACGGCCAATAGCTACTTTTCTTACTGAGGAGTTGGCAACAGTGATACCCGCTGCTTCTTCCCACATTAACCTGAATAACAAACCAGGGCTCGGTGCTCCGGTTGGATCCAAACGGAGAGCCGGGGCTAACGTTAGCTGGGAAGCTAGCAGAGGCTAAATGGCTGTGCTGGCAGCTGAGTGAAGTGGAGTCTGAGAAGGAAGCACCGGTTAGCCCCCGTTAGCTGGGAGGCTAGCAGAGGCTAACTGGCTGTGCTGGCAGCTGAGTGAAGTGGAGCCTGAGGAGGAAGCACCGGTTAGTCCCGGTTTCACTACAGGCAGATTCACTCGCCACAGGGGCGAGGAAATAAAACCTAAACAGCCAACTTAGTTTGGCTTAGTTTAGCAGTTAGCGATGTCTTTCACTCACTCTCAGTCTCTGCTGTGTTTAGCTGTTTCCCTGCTTTCCTGTTAGCGTTAGCACTAGTTGGCTGCCACGCTAACGTTCCTACTCTTCTCCGTGAGCCCGCGGCTCATGGCTCCGGCTCACGCAGAGTAGGGACGTTAGCGTTAGCTCCTGAAGTTAGCACTAGAGCTACTATGGCTGCTGGAGTAACTTACAGCTATGGAGTGCTTCTACCAGCTCTTCTAGTCACTGAGCCTCGCCTCCATCTCAGCAAATATATGACATTTATTACAGGTATCATCATCATTGAAGTAGTCAGGGAAATAGCTAAACACTGCCCGCCAGGCTACATTTTACAATGCTAATTGCAAATGTTAGCTGGGCTGCCGGGCTACTCACCTAACACAACCGTAACGCCTGACCCATTGCTGGGACAGAGCCGCTAATAACTCAAGAACGTACATGAACGTGCAGCTGGACCGGCTTGTAAACAAGGGGCTGGAGATCAACACAGAGAGAGGTTGTGTGAGGTCATGCTATACTCCAGATGAAATTACACCTCTAGTTCTTCACATAGCAATTTTTTAATTCCTTCAATCTAGAAATGATGAATTTCGCTTATTGCTCCTTTAAGGAAGATACTAGCTGAATCTGGTCTGACATATCTCCGGCTCAAACAAAAATGTAACATCAGTGGGTTGATACTGCTGAACAAAGGTTGAAAGATCAGTTCATACAGAATCGGCAAAGCAAACTGAAAAGTATGCCAGTATGCAATCTTAATGTTGAATTTAAACACAAGTTTAAATTGAAAACGTGTTTAGCATATGAAAACAGAAATTACAGACAAGGTATTTGTGACCTCAGGGTTACTAACAACAGAATCACCAAGGTCACTGGAAGATATGAAGGCTTGGGTGGGAAAGAAGGGGTCTGTAAGCTTTGCAGTGACAACAGTATCCCAAATAGTTTTAATGAATTAAAGCAGTATGAGTAAAAGGGAAAAATACTTTGCAATGTTTTATTTAAACCACCCTATATTCTGATGAATTTCTACAGTAAGATAAAACAAAAGGTATATGAAAAGTAGGTACCTGCTTTACAAAAGTTCTACCTTTATCTCCTTATGTTGCACTATATTCCTGCTAAGTATTATTGTTTTGTAGTGGTTGTATTGTACAGTTTGTGTGCACTCTATACCATGTCACCATGGTCTCTAGTCTGAATCCAACTTATTGAACAAGTATTTTGACAGGATATCTGTCACTAGGTCTCTTGTCGATAGCGGTGTAAATCACCAGTTTCATCATGACACAATACTGTATCTATTCTTTGACAGTGATACAACATCTGCTGATGTCACACAGTCTGCCACAATACAATTATGATTTCCTCTAATTAATTCCATGGACCTGCAATCAGTATGAGACTTTAGCACACGCCCAGATTGGTTACTGAAGAAGCTGTCAACCCTTTCTTAAAAACAACACATTAGTAACTGTCAATAATTCTAACCGGTTAAATGCAGTTAGTTTCACAGTAAATTAACTCCACTAACACCCATAAAACATGGCATTTAACTAAAGTATACATTTAAGCTCAATAATAACTGTCAAGGTTCAAGGTTTATAGACAGAACAATTTCGCTAGTCACGCTTACACACTAGCTAGCATCTTTCCTTCTACTCATAGGTTAACAAATTACTTGTATCATTTATGCTTTTTCTTACTCAGGCGCAAGATAACGGCTTACCGGCGACGGAGAAGCCTTAACGGTTCTGCTATTGGTACTGGAGCAGTCGCATTTTGTTTGTTTTTTTTACAAGATAAACCTTATTTTGCACATTTATCTCATCAACTCCGTCAATTTTCCGTCATTGTATCATAATTTTCGCTATTCTCCCTGAAGACGAGAGATCTGTCTTGCTCACCCTGGCTGCCTGCTGTGTGTGAGTGGAGAGCAGGGGGATGGGGCTGTTGTTCCAGTGACACACACACACACACAAGACAGCGCATACACCAACTCAAGCTCGTAGCCTACCTTTAGATAGATAACGATGGCGGAGAGAGCCAAACGGTCAAAAGTGTGGCTTTACATTACAAGAGCTGATGCAGACACAGCGCGTTGTCACAAGTGTGACAAATGTTTTGCGTGTAAGGGCGGCAAC
>NC_065509.1:16427456-16450930 GCF_006386435.1 Epinephelus moara
TCAGAACCGTGATACTTTCACTGGTATCGTACCGTGGGTCCCAATTTTGGTACCGTGACAACACTATTATTTTATGTATTTTACATTTCAAGTTGTAAAAAGTAAAATGTTTTGTTAAAAAACTATTTTGTTGCATAATGAGAATTGAGAAAATAAAGCAATTTATGTTCTTAATTTGTGTTTTTTTTTTCTTCCTCAAAAAGTATCGATGAGAATACCGTTAAAATACCGGATCGATAAGCAGTACCGATAAGAGTAGTAGTGCCGTTAAAATCTTAACGATACCCATCCCTACAGGTAACGGTCCACAAACCTCACCGCACTTAAGGGACTGTTCTTAACTTGTCAAAGGAGGAGGGTGGCTGGTTGATTTTTGGTTGATTTTTATTTTATTTATTTATTTTATTTTGATCCCCCCTATGTTAATCACTTATTGATACTGTATGAATAAGTCAATAAGTAATTTATTCCTTTGAAATATCAGTGATGTATTATAGAAAAGTGATTTATCTTTTTATCTTTTTATTATCTTTTTTTATTCTTTCCAAACGCCTACTGGTTCTAAGTCCTGTTTCTCCCAAAGTATACACTTCCCTGCAGTTAGACAACCCAGTCAGTGTAAAAAAATGTTCATATTGTAGGTTTCTGTAAACCACAGGTACATTACATTTGTCAACAATGCTTGGTGAATGTGTGGTTACTTTCAAGCACAAAGTCATTCAGATATGGCTAGGAAAAAAACGTGTTTTGCCTTAAAACACTCAAGCTTTGTTACACATAAGTAGCTAGAAGGGCAGGGACAGATCAGTGAAAAACACCCAGGTTCAGTGGCTCAAACACTGGCTAAAATGTCGCAGAGAAATGCCATGAAGTGTCTGTAGAAACACTCAGTATCTGTGGCTCAAACAAGCTTCTGGTCAAATGGCAAAACATCGACATTTTTCGGACTAATGGGGCTTCAGAACTTTTGGCCGTCGGAACAATGGCATGCCACCATTTGCATATGGCATCTGCTTTTGTATGTTGACCCACCTTTTCACTGAAATCTAATAATATTTCCACACTGCTGATTTATTTCAGAGAGTGGAGTAAATATCGTCATCATCTTTTTCTTGGCTGCTTGCCATCATCTGCCTGGTGTTGTTTGATGATGACACAGGAAGTGCCACGGGAATTAAAAAAAAAAAACAGGGCCTATCTTAAAGATGATAAAATGGATTGATGTTTTTATTTGCATCAATGACATTGAATCAATTATTAAATCAATACATCGATTCAGATCAAGGGATCATTAAACCCCTATTAAAAAAAAACACACTGAGAATCTCCAAAGCCAGAAGCTTTAAACCCTTTAAACCCTGTTGTCTTGAGGGCAGTGCCTTTTATTAAACTTAAGTCTCCCTCATAAGAATCAGTAACAGTCTTGTGTTTGTCTGTTAAAGGTGGGCAACACTGCTCGTGCAAACTACTGAGATCCTCTGATTTATTCAAAACAACACACTAATGCTGCCTCCATTAAGAGCATTACTCTCTGTTTGCTGGAGGGTTTTTTTCCAGTAAAGAAGTGCCTGCTCATAGGTGTTAAAAATAAAGACTGCATGGAGATTCCATGAACTAAATGTACATGTATAATGTAAAGCGAGAACTCTGGGTATTAGTCTTGGATCCCTCAGAAGACAGCTCTGTTTCACCATACAGCAAATGACCCAGAGCTTTTAACTTGACAAAACAGACTGATGTAATTTTAAAAACTCTGGAATAAACACTGAATGTTTGTGCTCTCTAAAAAATGTAGGTGACACAGGGATAACATCTATCATTTCTAACAGTTTTCAAGACACACTCAGGTACAAACCTGAACTTTTATCAAAGCATCTTGTCACTAAAGCAGCAAGGCCACAGCCTGTGTTCACTGTGCTCATTATGACCGATAGAAATCTAAATTTCTGCATCAGTAACTAATGCAAGTCATGTCTGCTGCTGCATCTGGTCTGTTGACATACTGCTCTTTGAAGCTCTCTGAGCACAGGCTGCACCAAAAGGCTATTCTTCCTTTATTGCGCTTCTTATCACTTTCATTTTTTTGCTTGGAGACTTTCCAAAGAGCTAATTCTTTTTTTCTGGATGGCTGAAGGCAGTCAAGCCAATCCTGTGGAGCAGCTTCTGCCATGCTGCATTGCACCTACTACAATCCAAATAGGGTCATGGCTAGAGGGTATCTGCATGCTGTTGAAGTGACATTCCTCTCTGCACAGTTGGTGTGTGTTGTACGATCCAGGCAGCTGTCTGATGTCAATATTACTGGAGGCCATGGCACCGGATGTCTTAATGAACAGCATGATCAAGCTACACCTACCGTAATTAGTTGTTTTCTCAAGCTAGATACTCTGTTAATTACAAAACATATTCTTTTCCTCTACATCTATGAAATAGGAGCATTGACTTCTTGAGAGTTTTTACCCCTCCTGACAAATTCCTTATCACAGTGACAAATTAATATACAAGTCAGGGCCGACTGCTGTGTGTCCCATAGCTTGTTGTCTTTTGGCCTGTGTTTTGGCCTCAACAGTACCATCTGTGAAAGAAAGGTTTATCTTTGTGCGACATGAATAATTGTATGTATAATAATCACCATCACAAATTTCCATCCATCCATTTTCCACCACTTATCCAAGGCTGGGTCAGCGCAGCAGCAGGCTAAGCTAGGTTTTGGCTTCCACAGTTAATTGAAATTCATTGTGCGATATTGATGCTTTGCGTTTACAGTGCCTGACTATTCAGGTCTTGCATTTGACACCACAGCCGCTACGATATTAGTGGTGGTGCAGAAAATCAGCTTGTCTTGCCACTGAATATATATATGTATTAATGGTGCATGTAATCCTTGCTTAGTTAAATCCTTGTTGCTGTTGTTGGTGTCCATGGGGCTGTGGTGAGGGTGACACAGCTTAAGTCCATGGAAATGGATTGAACCATGTGTTTGTTTGCAAACGTTAGCTTTCATACCTAGCTAGCTTTACATCTACAGCAGCAACCCAGCGCTACATCCAAAGCACTTCTCAAAGCTCAAGATAGTTTTGAAAATAAATAGCTATAACGAAAAAGTATAGTGGTGTTGTGTTGCTTTGTTGCTTGCATGGGAATTTTTCTATTTTAATTACACTAACTTTTCACCTGCAGCCATTCACCCATTCACACACTACCATACAAGGTGCCACCTGCTACACAGTAACACGGTCATACACATTCACACACCAATGGAACAGACATCAGGAGCAATTTGAGGTTCAGTATCTTGCCCAAGGATACTTCGTCATGCAGACTGGGGGAGCCAGGGATGGAATGGCCAATCATCCGATTAGTGGACGACACACATTTCCTCCTGAGTCACAGCCGCCCACACCCATGGGCTGCATGATATCTACCCAGTGTCAAATCAAATCTGATGTCTATGGATAATGCATAAAAAATCAAATAATCTATTGTATAAATTTAATGCTTTAACATTTTGAGAAGGAGTTTGCTTTTACACTTTCTCTCTAAGAAGAGTTTTTATGTTATCCTTTCACTCATGAAGACTGAACCATATAAATATTCTATTTCTAAGCTATAAACAAAACAGGATTTTGTCTTGTGTAAGATGTATGATATACAAAGCAAGAAAATGGAGGCCGACAGTGAAAATATTTGTTCAACGCAGTGGATTCTTGGTCAGTCAAACATAATCAAATCTGCATCTATAGTATAGATCAGTAGCGCAGTCACATTATCACAACGTTATCTTTATCATCACAGTGTGTCTTCTGGACAGTGAGGCACAGTCTTCATGGACACGACTAATTACAGTATCTGCTGTCACAGCAGACGTGACATAAAATAACAGAAATGTCTGTAGTCATATTCTACATATTTGTGAATATTTTATAAACCTAAACATATAAGGTTATTGCCTATAGGCAGTTCCTGCGGGGACATCTCTACCGTACCAAAGACACCACAGCCACCAAGCCTCAGAGAACTGGGGATGACAGTGGTCGAGCAGGTGGGCTACATGATATGTATGAAGAAATCATCCTGCAATTATTATGACAGATACTGCCATTGTAGTTCAGTATGTGTCCTGATTTAAGTGAGAGTTGTCATTTTTACATTAAATTTTCATTGAAGACATATTAAAATGATGATGATAGGACTTCTTTATGTCTGGAATAGGAGCACCATGATGCTTCATTTACAACATCATGCTGTGACACATTTTACCCTTTTTAAAATACTGCAGCTCTTGCGATTTGTATCTTGCACATTGTCATATTGGGATTTCGTTAGTATTTCAATTAATTGTGCAGTTTTCACAGGCAGGCGTCAGATCTGTGCAGAGCACCAGACAAAAAACGCAGACACATCACCAACACTATGATAATAACATCCAAAACACACGTTTCACTTTCAGTGGTCTCTGTAACATGAGAAATACTCTCACATGTCATGTGACACTACTGTTTCTATGATTTCAAAACTAATTTGTTGTTCAAATGGGTAGTGCTATTGGGGAAAATAATAGGGTGCATCCCAGGACACATTAATAATCAGTTTCCTGTGTCCTTTAAGATATAATCTGTCAAGGACGCAGGACCCATGCCTAGCAACATCACTGTAGAAGCATCATGTGTTAAAAAAAAACCCATAAAGATGTATGAATGACCATGACAAATAAATATATTTCAATGGGATACTCACTGAGTGTCATTATCATGCTTGCTCATCTCTTGACACACTTGAGAAATTGTGGATGCTTTTTGCCATTGTGCATGGTTTCCTATAGTTTAACAATGTGGTAACCTGGCAACAGTCAACAGTCAGCAAACTAATCATCACTTTAACAAAATACAGACACCCCACCAGTCTGCAGGCTAAGGCACAAGTGTCATCCTTCTTGCCCTTAACACCATAAATGTATCTCTTCCTATTGTGGCAAAGTCATTTTCTATAACTGATATATCCACACCAGTAGGGATGAGACGAGTAGGGGTTCTCACACTTCATCATGGTGCTCTAAAACAACTTAACTGTTAAGGTCAACACATAACGTTCATCCCACAGAGCACAAAAAAAAGAAATGACATTTTCATTCTTTAACCTTTTTTCTGCAAATTGCTAAACTATCATCGCAACTGGGAAAACAATTTTCATAAGTGGTTAACCTACGTGTCCACTGGAAGTTCAGCAGGTATAACGTGGTTGTGTTGCTCAGAGGCAGAAGAGCACCAGCCACACCAGAGTACTGGGTCTGCACTTTTCTCCACTACAGAGGCGCATGGGGCACGGTCAGCACACACACACACACACACACACACACACACACACACACACACACACACTCCCTGCATGTGTGCAAAACGAGTTCACTCAAAAGTAAGGCAAAATATTACATTGGCTCAGCTGCACACACATTGCCTTAGGTCCAATGGTAGCCTTGCATTTACCCTGGCAAAAAAAGGCACACAAATGATTTTATATTCAGCTCCAGTCTAAAACATAAAACAAGTCACAATTTAGCATGACCTCTTACAAACGCCTCAAACCATTCCTCTGTGATTGCAGGCTAGTAAACGTTCTGGACTTTAGACTTTAACCAGCTCTGGTTTTGCTTACTATATGTTTGAGCAACTTTATTATGATTACAGAAATGAGGTCAGTCAAGAATACAAAAGTATTTATCAAAGACACAAAACACTGTAAATAACAAATCAAATGTTGTTTCACTGTTAAGCAGTTCCTAGGGTAATTGTTATGGATAAACAAAATTAAGCTGGAAAAGGGCTGCTACCAGCGTTCATCACAACACGACCACGGTCAAATCAGCTCCAATACAAAAACCGATACAGCTGCTCATAATTTCCAAAAATAAAGCCTGCTGACAACAGTTTTTAAAATATATTTAGAGTTAACACTGTAGAGACCCTCTTGCTTACTTTTAGTAAACAACTGTGCACCTGAGGCTATTTATAAGAATACAGTTAGTTATATAGACACACACACACACTACATGTGGCATACTGCCAATTATAATCAGTTGCAAAGTAGATTTTCACATACAGTACCAGCAAGCTGCTTTGGTGTTTCAGTGCACAGACAAGAAACATAAAAAACTACTAATAAAGAAAATACTGTTTAAAATATGTACAATGTGACTGTTTAAAATGAAAGGGCTAGGCAGTATTTAGGGCTCAGCAATGAGGCTTAAAAATAATATCCTGATATTTTTAGGCTATATCCAGATACACAATATACACACGTGGACAAAATTGTTGGTACCCTTCTGTTAAAGAAAGAAAAACCCACAATGGTCACTGAAATAACTTGAAACTGACAAAAGTAATAAATAAAAATTTACTGAAAATTAACTAATGAAAATCAGACACTGCTTTAGGATTGTGGTTCAAAGGAATAATTTTAAAAAACAAACTAATGAAACTGGCCTGGACAAAAATGATGGTACCCCTAGAAAAGATTGAAAATAATTTGACCATAGGGACATGTTAAACTAAGGTGTGTCCTTTAATTAACATCACAGGTGTCTTCAAACTTGTAATTAGTCAGTCTGCCTATTTAAAGGGTGAAAAGTAGTCACTGTGCTGTTTGGTATCATGGTATGTACTACACTGAACATAGACCACAGAAAGCTAAGGAGAGAGTTGTCATAGGAGATTAGAAAGAAAATTATAGACAAGCATGTTAAAGGTAAAGGCTATAAGATCATCTCCAAGCAGCTTGATGTTCCTGTGACCACAGTTGCACATGTTATTCAGAGGTTTAAGGTCCACGGGACTGTAGCCAACCTCCCTGGATGTGGCCGCAAGAGGAAAATTGATGACAAATTGAAGAGACGGATAATATGAATGGTAACCAAAGAGCCCAGAACAACTTCCAAAGAGATTAGAGGTGAACTCTAAGGTCAAGGTACATCAGTGTCAGATCGCACCATCCGTCACTGCAAGGTACATCAGTGTCAGATCGCACCATCCGTCACTGTTTGAGCCAAAGTGGACTGAATGGGAGATGTGGAGGACACCACTGTTGAAAGCAAATCATAAAAAAGCAAGACTGGAATTTGCCAAAATGCATATTGACAAGCCACAAAGCTTCTGGGAGAATGTCCTTTGGACAGAAGAGACAAAACTGGAGCTTTTTGACAAGTCACATCAGCTCTTTGTTCAAAGATACAAAAATTAAGCATACTAAGAAAATAACACGGTACCAACTGTGAAACATGGAGGAGGCTGAGTGATGTTATGGGGCTGCTTTGCTGTATCTGGCCCAGAGTGTCTTGAATCTGTGCAAGGTGCAATTAAATCTCAAGACTATCAAGGCATTCTGGAGCGAAACGTGCTGCCCAGTGTCAGAAAGCTTGGTCTCAGTCGCAGGTCATAGGTTCTTCAACAGGATAATGACCCAAAACACACAGCTAAAAACATTGGACTATTCTGAAGTGGCCGTCTATGAGCCCTGATCTAAATCCTATTGAACATCTGTGGAAAGAGCTGAAACATGCAGTCTTGAGAAGGCACCCTTCAAACCTGAGACAGCTGGAGCAGTTTGCTCATGAGGAGTGGGCCAAAATACCTGTCGACAGGTGCAGAAGTCTCATTGAGAGTTACAGAAATCGCCTGATGGCAGTGATTGCCTCAAAAGGTTGTGTAACAAAATATTAAGTCAAGGGTACCATTATTTTTGTCCAGGTCAGATTCATTAGTTTGTTTTTTCAAATTATTCTGTTGAACCACAATTCTAAAACAATGTCTGATTTTCATTAGGTGATTTTCAGTAAATTTTTATTTATTATTACTTTTGTCAGTTTCAAGTTATTTCAGTGACCATTGTGGGGTTTTCTATCTTTAATAGAAGGGTACCAACAATTTTGTCCACGTGTGTATATCTGGATATTTTGAAATGTCCTCTAAACTACTGCGAATTATTAAAATACAAAATAATTAAATGAACTGCAGTTACAAAAAAGGTAAATAATGATACTTTAATCTGTTATCCATTAAGCTGTTTACATATGAAATACTCCCAACTGGGGTTTTCGAGCATTCTACAAATTTCCCAGGCTTTTTTTTGCCCCTGTCCCGACTTTTTTGGATTGCGATGCATGCATCAAATTCAAAATGTCTTTTTATATATATATATATATATATATATATATGTATTTTTAGAAACAACAACAACAACAAAAACAGTTTTAATATTAAAAATACCTCGTCCATGAGGAGGAGGACTGGGTTGGTGGATGAGTCGAACAAACACAGGACTTTCCCCCAGGACACTGCTGTACTTGTCCTCTTTCAAACCAAGTAACCTCTTAAGTCATTTTATGGTATGCCGTCATGTTACATTAGTACATAACTTTACGTAAAGTACGTAGCTTAACAACAACCAACCATGTTTCTTTTCCTTAACCTCACCTACCTTACTTTCCTTAAACAATGCGACAGAGCCATTTGTGGTGTGCTTATTTGTTAGATACAAATCGCTGTATGAGCATACATTGATGAATACACAAAGCATTAAAATACTGATTTTATGTTAAACTGGTAGATTTTAAAAATGGCCAGTCATTCACCATTGTGTTTAGTGCACACAGGGCAACACAGCAGGAGCTCGCCGGCAGCACACTTTGTCTGCACTCGTACTTTGCTCAAAGCACAAAAAGCCCTCTTGGCTCGGCGCAAGCTATTGGAAGTAATATATTTCACAGTGCAGTGGTGCCGTTGTTGCATTTGGTCTGAAAGGCCCATTACAGTGTTTGCTATCTGTCGTGCATTAGGTCATCTATGATTTTAACAGGCCTCAATATCTGATCTTTTTTGTCTGAATGTAAAAAAGGTTAATGTTTGTTCTGTGGATAAATGTTGGGCACAAACATACTGATATTTGCACGGTAGGGATGAGATGCATGTTGACGCTGATTCAGAGCAGACCATTTTTCATTGACACTGTGTTTACCATCAGTAAGAGAAAGCTTTTTTTCCTTGAAATCCTGCCTGTGTTGTCTCATTAAAAGCCCATCCTTTAAAATCCCCCATGCGGATCCCGAAAGAATAGCCTCACAGTAAAATCACACCTTTAATTTTACAAAAGAAGGAAACTTGTGATTACTGAAATGCTAAGATTTTTTTTTTCATTATAGCTTACTGTGCAGGGGCAAAGCATTATACCAAGAGTGTACGTGACACTCATGGTGTGACATCTGAAGAAAACAGAAAAACGTCAATGGAGAATTTGCTGTCATGTCCCTTAAACAGCTCTACATTCTTCCTAATACTGTTATAGGGTTTAGGAGATATAAGCAGACTCCATGCAGCGACAGATCTGCTGCTCATCTCCACTTCAAACCAGGGTACACAGTCAGTCCTACCGCAGACTGCGGCTCTGCATCCCTACCACCGGCTGGGTTTATATGAGGTGAAAGAGCTTCAAACAGTGGGGAAGGATGGGGAGACAGGGAACCAGAGAGAGATCAAGAGGAAGGGAAATCATATTGTACTTGTGTTCAGTCATGCTTTGTGGGTGGCCCAGCGAGAAAACATCTAAACCATGGTAAAGAATGTCACATGCTAGGTAAATGTGCCTTAATATAGACACATGCTGCTCCTCTGTCTGACCTTTGCTTACAGTCTTGGTTTACCATAAAAGTATTCTAAATCCATGCACCCAGCACACCCACGATTTTCTCCTGGATACTCACTGTGCTTCAAAAGTAAAAACTTTACTGGGAAAAAAAAATCTACATTGTTCAAGGAAGTGTGTTGGACTAGACCCCCCCCCCCCTTCTTTGATAAAGGTTTTTTACTTCATCTTGTAAAGGTGGGCTGAATATTTTACAAACTTTTTAAAACTTGCAGTTTGAAAGAATCTAACTTTAATACTCGACTGCTTTATTTATCACTGAATTAACAACACCTTAACAAGCTGTTAAAGGTGAAAGTTCAACTGTTGATTTCACAGACTATGATGGCAAATGTTTGCCAGCTTACTCAGCTGCAGCTAATTAGTGTTAATTTTGCGAGTAATCCAAACAACAAAGAAGAAACTTGCTGTTTGGTCATTAATACGCCCTCTGCATGCCAATGTCTGTTCTATTTACACTTGGCCAAAGACTATTTAAAGCAACACAATGGAGTTTTTGAGCCCCCAAAATATATATCCAAGATCCTTGTGATGGTACATCAACTCACAATAGGTTGGATGACACCTCCGTCATTGCTTGAGAGCGTCTGTTTCCCTTGCACTGGCACAATGCAGTTTCGGGGTTCAGGTAGGAACCTGGACGCAAAAAGGACTACAAAATTTGGCTGCTTTACGGCATACGTCATATCCCCCTCCTCTCTTTACAGTAGCGTAGCCGAACCGAGGTGAAGAAGGTAGACGTGGTTGTCATGGCTGAAGCGACAAAGAAAAGGAAGAAGGTGAAGTTGTTGTCCGAGGAGACAAAGAAAAGAAAGGTGATTTCGGGAGAGCGATAAAACAAGAGCTCAAACAAGGATTAATATTGGTCCGGCTTTCACACGCTGGCGATAGCTGAAAGAGGAGGAGGGATGCCCGACTGATGGTGACCTGGCGCTGTTACTGCTGTTACCCTCTACTTAGGAGACTCACTGTCGGCAGGTCGGCTGCCTCAGGTACATTTTAAGATAAAGTGTTAGCCTACATACAGAGAGCTTTCATTTTAGTTTGTCTTTAACAGTTTGCTGTTGTTGCGTGTTGTGCTTGTGTCGACCGCGATCGTAAATCATAATAGCGGTGAATGAGAGACAGAGCAGATTGAAATATGGCTTTCTACGTGTTGATTACATGTATTGATAAAGTACTGGCTTGGCTGGCAGAGGTTTTATCGCACTTACTTACAGTAACAAGCGTAGTTGTCGTCAACTAGAGTAATCTTTAAGCAATATTTCCTTCATCTGCACCGCAGCCTCTCTGCTGTTGTTTGACTTCACTCTGGAGGAGGAGGTCAGCCCTGACATGCAGAGAGCAACTCATTTCTGAGTTTCGAAAATGAATAAATAAATAAAGCAGTAGGCCTAATCATGTATGTACAAAATGCTAAAAGGCTACTTTACCTGTTCTGAAGACATGATGATCGCGCATTACACAGCCAGCTTCAGGAAGTTCACCGGTATCATTGGTTTGTCAACAAATGCACACGCAGAAAGATTTTTTGCAACAGTTGTAACAGACAATACCATTTTTCGTCTGTAGGGGGATTCCGTGAGGTAAAAAGCACAATCCTGCTTTGTGTTGCTTTAAAGGTTCAGTAGGTAATTTATAAAAATAACTTTTTGCCACGTTAGCTGAAACTGTCACTAAATCCTGACAGTAGTACATGAGACAGATGATCTTTGGAAAAATCACGTTTCTTTGAGTCTTTGATTCCTCCTAATGCGCCTAATGGCATTTGCAAGAATCCACCAAGCCTGAACGAAAACGACCAATCACCGCCAGTAAACAATAATTCAAGTGCACACACTGCACTGTTCACCCCCGTTTTGTCCACAAGAGCATACACAGCAACAATAAGTGAGCAGCATGCTAGCTAAAAAGAAAGAGTGAAACGGAGGACGATATAAAAATGAGTAAACATCTGAGTGGCTTTTCTGAGGTGGAAGGAGTCAAAACCAATGCTTGCTTGGGCTCGGTTTAACTCTCTTTTTAGCTTGCTTTTCGTCGTCTCTCTTCTTCTGCTTACTTGTCTTTGTCGTGTATGCAGTTGTTGGAAAAAGAGGGGTGGGCTTTTTTTTTTTATTGCTGGTGATTGTTTCTCAGCCGCTGTGTTTGCAAAGCTCCACCTAAATCCACACTAACACGTTTGTTTTAATAGCACAACTGTTGCTATGTTTCCGCCCAGTGTCCACAGTACTCCGGCGTATTTCGAACCCTTAAAACCAAGACCTTTGAAAACGCTGCTGACACCATCTTAGTTAGAAAAACACCAGTGTTTTACTCTGGATGCACAGAAACAAACATTATAACTGGGCCCAACATACCTTTTGTGATTTCATCCCTCTGGGTACTCCTTTCCCATTGTTATGGCTTCCTCTGCCAATGGATAATACTCCCAGTAATTGACCCTTTGCTAAGTCCCGCCCCCCAAGACTGGCCAATCATAATGTAGCATTGGCCTGGCTCAGACCAGGGTCTGACACCAACATAGCTGTGCTCCATTGAGCTCCTTCTAAAGCAATCGTTTCAGATTTCCTTCATTTTCACACTGGTTTTGTGGATTTGTGTATTAATGATACTTTGAGAGAGGTTGGTCAAAGATATGTTTTTTCCCTGTTCCAAAACCAGAATCAAACCCTGAAAAGTGTAGGGTTAGCTAGCTAGCTACTGAAGATATAGCCTACTGAATGTATACACACGCTGCTTTTGCTTTTTAATGATTAGAACAGTGGAAAAAAAGACTGACAATGCTGTACAGGAACCAGTGAAGGGAGGCAGGGAAACTTTGCTGATATTCAACCAGCTGTGTGGCATCGCATGGTGTGCAGATTAATGTTGTTTGACTTCCCCCGGAGATCCCTGCCCATCCCTTTATATTCATTGTCTTCTGTGGCGATCAGCAGTGATGTGGTGGTTCACTTTTACACTGTGATCTGTAGCCTATCTGTAGCCTATGTACTACAGTCAGGACATAGTGACAGCTTTGGTAAATATGACAAAAAGTTATTTTTATAAAAGTTACCTACAGAGCCTTTAATCAAGGAAGAAACACCACTCTGTTTAATGTTGATGTTTGAAAAAGAAATTCATGAAGCCAAACAATGTGGTGAGTCTTCATCTAGTTTCTAGCTTCACATCAGCTCCAGACAGGTAGCTCATTAGCAGTCGTAGCTCGTTAGGAATGTAAATGACAGACAGCTGGTGAACAGAGTTGTTGGAATCTCCCAATTAAACTTTTAAGCACATCATTCTTTTGAGATAATCACCTTAAAAGTTCTTGATTGGAGCCTTCAGGATTCGGGGCTGTGAAGCAGCACGTCCTGTCAATCTGCGAAGCTAACATTAGCTCATGCAGCTAAAATGTAAAGCGGTCCACAGTATCATCAAAGGTTGTCAATGAAGTTTAAATCAATGTCTGTCTGGTCTGAACCTTGTGAGGATCTTGACAGCGCAACTGCATAATTTTATGTGATTATATCATGTAGAAATGCTACATGTACACCAACAGAGACAAGTGTGATTTGTAGAGAATCAGTGCAATCACAGTAATGGTGCGAAAAATCACAGTCATGTATTTCCTTGAAATTGTTTAGCCCTCGTGAGGCAAAGGGACAGTGAGGTGAACGAGTTTGTTTTTGTGAGTGCAGTCACGTCTAGAGTTGTATCATGTCACATACAATCTCAGGTGCAATCACATCAGGTTGTTTGTGTTCAGAGGTCTGACATGCAATCACATGGTGTTTGTGGCCTATTTAAGGTGACACGTGAGTATTGAGACAGAATCACAACACCAATGAACAGTTCCACTTCCTTGACAACAGGGTGTCTGTGCTGATGACCGTTTTTACATGGTGCTGCATGGCTCAAATGGTGCGACTGATTGGCTGGCAAATTCAGACATCTGCTCTCCTCAGGTGTGCCACCGCTGAATGCACAAAGAGGAATATAATCCGTAACATCCCTTCTTGAAGACAAACTATATTGCCATATTTTGATGATATTACATGCAGTATATTTCAGAATTATAGCCCAATAAACATCTCTCATAGAGCACATTTGGACAAGTCACAGTAGACAAAGCACAGGTGTAAACAGTATAATGAATGATGGCTGAATTTCATTTTGCTGTTCGTGTTGATGGGTCCTGGTATTGTGCATGCTGGCACGCTGTCATAGCTTACTGGGAGACTTGAATAGAACAGAGCCATCGTTAGTGTTGTAACACCTGTGTTTTCCAACAACGACCAGTCTGCTGTGGAAAACGCCTTTCGCAGGAAGTCAAAGAAAGACCCAGGCAATTTAGAATAAACAAACCAATGACAAAACAGTTAAACATGCAATCCTGTAAACATTCTGTTGTTCACCATTTAGTTATTCATCAGAGTAGTTCATCAGAACATGAGAGTTGGCAGGCACATGATCTTGTGTAGGACTAATTTACACATTAAAAGGTATATATAGTAGATGCTAATTCAGTTCACTTGGAGGCTAAAAGGAAAAAAAGTGGAGAGGCAGAGTGCCTAGTCCATCGAAGCGAATTAACATAACCAAAAAAGAAGCACGGAGGCTGCAGACTCACAGTTGGTATTGAAGTTTGTGATCAAACCGTACGGGTTATTGGCTTTAATTAGGCCTAACAGCCTTGGGCTGTATTTGTAGTTTTGGCAATGACATCTGGGAGCAAAACAACCTCCATGTGCAGGGATCATTAGTGCCCACCCCTTGCCCACCTCAGGCACCGGTAACAATGTTAGCTGGACAAAGATACCTGAGGAACCAGGTGGAGGACAGGCAGGTGTCCCCGCATGACTCAAAAATGATAGAATATTTGGTTAATTAGGATTAGCAGGTTTCAGGTTAAACTGCTTTTCATGGGAAGAGCTGGCATGTGCTGGAGTTTTAGTTTAAACGGATTATTAGTCTGTCATCATTCAAGGGTAGACAAGCATACACAGAGATAAATGCAGGATGTAAGTTAGCACTGAGCGATGCTTTGCTCAGATGATTCCCTCAAAAGAGAACCACTCAGTCCCATGAGGCCACGTTTACATTAATAATTTCTTGGCATAACAGCAGCTGTTGGAGGTACATTTTTTATTCCTCATATATTAATGTGCCAATCATCTAACCTGCTCACGAGTATACTGTAAATGTACTTTCATCCACACCTTCAGCTGGACTTCCCTCTGAAGGGTAATGCCAAAGACTCATACTCCTCAGCTCAACTCCTGCCACACAGCTCTATTTTACATAATCCAAAACCTTTTCTCACTGCTTGCCTTACCTATAATGAGAAGAGCAGAGTAAAGGGCAAAATCTAAATGTCATTTCATGCACTATTCAAATGGACAAGCTAAGGATATATTGGTAAATATTACGGTGTTGCTTTGCAAGATGAAACAGTATGTGTGAGGCCAACATCAATTTCACAGCCAACAATACTCTCTTGCTTCATGAATTTAAATGTTTATCCAGATAATTTCTGCCATCCTGAAGCTCAAGGACGGTTTAGACAGCTAGAGTAGACAAAAGAGACCTTTGATGTCCAAATGGCTCTAAAAAAAAGCACAAAATATGCTTGTCTTTACATATCCTGAGTTCATAATTTTATATGGCGTTTAATAAGACCACTAATGTGACCAAGGAAACCAGATGCTACTTTACTTGTGTTTCAGTTCATGGCATTTGTCAGACATTTTTGAAAGACAAATGTTTCATGACACACTAAATAATATAATAAACACCTTAAAGGGATACTGCTGATTTTCAACCAGCTTTTTAATAATAATAATAATGTGGGTAGTATGTGTAAATTAACTACAGTAAACTCTTTCTTCTGGCCAGCACCCAGAACTGAACCCAACCAGCGAAAATCCACTAGAAGACGCATTTTGTGTTATCCAATCGCTGTTTGCTAGCACAGGCTGTTGTTCAAACCACAGATTGTTATTTTAAGTTTTTGTATGCCCACCACCACCACCACCACCAAGGACAGAGAGTATAAACCTTAGATCAAACTCAGATCAAACGATAAAACTAACTAATACTTTATTGCCTTCTTCTGACCTAAAATGTCCTCAGAAACATATTTTAGTGCACTGTTTGGCTGTAATATGAGACTTTGTGAACAGGAAGTGGGCGCCATACTGTTTCTTGGCTGAAGTGCTCATGAAGTGCTCATCAAATATGAACCTGTACTGTATTACTGTGTTGCATATTTCTGACCTCAGATGTTATCAGAAATATATTGTAGCTTACTGTTTAAGAATGTTTGTCACTAGCAGGCGGCCATATTGTTTTCAGATGGGCAACTCACATTACAGAACCCACCAGCAGGAGCGTTTATTGGTCCAGTGCTTTGCAGGGCACTCTAGTAGTTGTAGGTTGTTTTTATTTATTTTTTTACCTCTTGAGCAAAAGCAAATGTCCCACCTCTTTGCCTCTGTTTTTTTCTGGTCATGTCGAACCACCCTTAGAAGTGTCTGCATTTTTTTACTGCATAGACAGGGCAGCTTTGTGAAAAGACCATCTTTTCAGCTGTGAAATACTTCTTTAAACCTTAAATGATAAAGGATATAGAATCACAGGTACAATAGGTTTCCAAAATATCTCCAGAAAACCAACAGTTACAGTGTAGTTACTGTTCATCGTCCCTTTGCATCCAAAAGTATATATCATCTGGGCTGCAATGGAAGTAATGTAATTCACAGTCCCTGGTTTATTTAATAAAACACACTGTGGGAGAACAAGTGCACTGAACACACATTTACTTCATTTTCTATGTTTGATTGATGATGGCTACAGAAAAAATGGGGCATCTGGGCCCTTTGGCTACTCTTATGCAATCCCTTTCATTTTTATTATCTTTTTCTTTTTGCTTCTTCTCAAACGCTACAACAAACTAATTCTGGCATTGACTGTGAGATTCTAGTTATCCATTAGTGCTGTTAATGAACTTTGAGTTGATATTTATTTTGACAGTTGACGGGCCTCTCATTGTGTATTCAGGGACTTAAGCATCTTCTTCACGATGAAGTCTTGAAAGATAATTTATTCTTTGGCCTAAGGATATCATGTTCTGACTAGTTTTAATAAGCATAAATGCATTCTTGTTCTTGGAACATTTAAGGACACTTATAGGGCTAATTTACCTCTTTTATTCTCATTCAATGGGTGACGAATAAGCCAATTTAAATCCCTTACCCAAGACCATTTTGTCATTTTGTATTAGTTACTGTAAAAGGGACATTTGGGAGAAGTTGAAACTGTCCCCTAGAATGATTTGTGTTAAAATTATCAGTGTGTAGTTAAAAAGTTATTCTGAAAAATGCTAATGAAAACCAATATAAATTACCCATTACGCTGAGCTTGAAGGCAGGGAATTTCTCCCCTGTTGTATAATTGTCATTTATCTGGGTCTAGTGGGGCAGTTTGTTACCTGCTAACACCGCAGTCTGCTGCTCGTTACACCTCAGTTTCACTGAAGCGGCTACAGTTCAGTGCTGTGCAAAGAGGTTTTGTGCTCGTAGCCGTTTAATCTCTCCTCTGGGATTCAAGCCCTTGACCTTCTGGTCACAATGTGGCTTCACTGACCTCGAAGCCATTAGCATGTACAGTTTACTGTCTCATCTTAATGCTGATTGCTTCTCACATTGGCACACATTTGAGACGTGTTTTTCCATTAAAATGGAGTGACACTAGAATTATTAAACGTGAACCATCACACAAACATCTCACATCGGTGAAGTGGCAAATATGTGAGAAAAGGGAAAAGCCCATCTGCTTCTAAACCTGAATGCACATGTCTGAGTCAGAGTAAACACAATAAAATCATCAGAAGTTGAAAATGTCATTGTATGACATTAAAAGGGTAATAGTCAATCCAAGTCAAATTTGATAATTTTTTTCATTATTATCCAAAACTATTAATGCATCTTTTAGGCATGCAAACACATTTACTGTATGTCATATTTTTGTATTCATTTCATGTTCATTTCTGTTTTCAAATCTATCAGAAAATGGCAAGCACATGTGTGTTTAAAAGTGGATTTACTGATTTAACCTGTAAACATAATCTTTGATCCACAAAAGCTTGACATTTTTACTAACCAGAGTCCATACTTTATCCTTGACTTCCATATTTTATTTTATTTCATTTCTCCATTTGTTACACTGACTGTTGCAATTCTTAAAAATCACATATGTTCAAATGTCCCAACTGTCAACGCCTACTCCGTCCAGCTTCATCTGATCAGTTGGTCTAATATTCGTTTGTGTTCACCCTATGAAGCCAGAAAAATCTAACTTGGACATTCTGTTCATTAAATACAGACTGAACTGTAGAATAAACATCAATAGATGTCTGATGTACATGAAAAAATGTTTATTTACACATCTATCTTTTATATAAAACAGAATGCTGACAGCTAAAGGTTTTCCGTCACCTTGGTGCTGACAATTCAGACCTATTTATTTCTAACCATGGACATTTGGTGGGAGCCAGAGAAACTACTCTTCATTGGTTTATATAATAGCTTTTAGAGACTTCTGTCACCTTGGTCATTATTATTCCCTCTGAATAAGATTTTAGCTGCAGAATACTTCAAAATCTTTCCAAGGTTATACTTCATTCTCCGTGTCTGTGCACCTGTTTGGACAGACAAGTTGTCTGGAATTTCTTTGTTGATGAAACGCAGCTGTATGCACCTGTGAAAACTGGTGACTAAAGAGGCCTCAGTCTTAATAAGGATTTAATGAATCATGTCATTTACTTCTAATCAGTTTTCTAAGATAGCTGAGCTTTTTAGAGATAAGATTTTTCATCCATAAAGCTCACATGTTTAATCAATGAGAGGTTTAATTGTGGAGCTTTCGGAGGATTTCTCCAAAGTGCACAAAAAGACGTTAAAAGTTTATTTTTTTTATTTTTTTTTTTAGCAAAACACACTGGAAAGGCAGTTCAAATCGATTGGTTAAAGATGTCACATCTGATGGAGGATTTAAACTGAATGGATGTCTGGGGTGCAGAATGCAATGAGGGGAGGCCACCTAAATAGAGGATTTGAAATAGAATACTTTTGCTTAGAACAATAAAATGTTTAAATCTGCAGTAGGTACACTTTGATGAGTTTGAGTTGAGAATTCATGTAAGTTTAAAGAATGTAGTCATCTCACTGGATGAAAAGACATGACTAATCATAAATGCGTCACAATCTCAGAGAGAATATGAGAAGTATGAAGTATACGCCCAGCACTCCCACAGCCATTCAGTGAAGTAACACAATACAAAGGGCATCAGACCCTATAATTTATATCAAATGACTGTTTATTTGCTGAGTGTTATATATCTATTAAGGGATGGGCTTTTCAGCTATATTCCATACCTGAGTACTCGCAAAAAATGGATCTCAAATGAACACCTAAGCATAAATGCTGGTAGTTACAAAGTAACGCGTTAGAGTACTTTGATTATTTTTTGCAGTAACGAGTAACCTAACGCGTTAGTTTGCTGTTTGAGTAATCAAATACTTAAGTACATTTTCAAACAAGACATCAGTTACTTCCGTTACTTTTACAATGCTGGTCCTTCAGCTCCGAAACAGCAACAGCTGTCGTTTGGTTCTAATAACGGAGATAACGCTAAACCTATCAGTCTGAAAGAAGCCACGGAGCTTGTGGCTCGCTACGTGGTCAGAGAAATGCTGCCGTTGTCTAAATAGGTGGAGTAGGACTCGCTGACAGACATATTTCATACTCAGGACTTGTACTATGCCTGGTACACACTACACGCTGGTACTCACCAATTATCCCCGGTCATCTTTCATGGCGTGTGTGATGTCATCGGGTTATTCTTGTCCTTTTTTTATTACTCTGACTATTATTTGAGTCACTGCCAGAACTGTGTCTGTTCCATAGACTGTATAAAAATATATGCCAGCCGACATGTTGTTGTAGTCACCTGAAAGCATCAGCAAATGACAGGAGCTACATTTGAAGCGCCACATGTAAACTGTCGAGCTACTGTATCTTCCACAGGAAGTTCTGACAAATGTTTCAGAATAAAAGCCTATTTAGAAAATGGAGGGATTCTCTCAGCCGAGGTTATAAGGGGCTTTTAATTTGAAACAAGTGTTGAGTTTGAAATGACGGTGCGATATGTTAACTTTACAAAGACAACGGAGCGGATAAAAAGTAAATATATAAACACACAGAGGGATTAATAAATAACGGACCGTCTATAATGTAGTTTGTTTCAAATGAAGCTGGGAGCCTCTGCAGTTGTGGTGAGTAAAAGCCCCGCCGCTATTTGTTAATGTTATTACTTTATGTCCGACCGTGAGGATGTACCATTGTTTGCTAGCTTGATGCTAATGACAGTAACGTTAACTCAGCGGGTTGACAAAGTGCCTCTGCTGTTTCACACCATCATTTCCCCCTTTTACTCTGTGTGGTAACATCCCTAGAGGAAATATTAAAAACGCTGGGGTGTTGTTGTCATACAGTTGTCTACGGCAGCAGATCGTTCTGTGTTTCTACTGGTCAAAGTGACGGCTGTGATGGGAGAATTGGATCTCAGTGAAGGGCAAGTGGTCCATAACTTTAATTTTGGAGACAAAAAAATGTAGGCTTAGCGCCCTGTGGTCCATTGCCCAATAGGAAATGTAGAATACTCAAAAGTACTTTAAAAGTGCTTGAGTTACTTTTGTCAGGGAGTAACGTAGGAAGTACTTTTAAAGTAATTGAGTTACTTTACTCAGGGAGTAACGCAGTAAAGTAACTGGTTACTTTTTTAGAAAGTAACGCAGTAACGTACTTTGATTACTTTTAAAGTAACCCTAACCCAACACTGGTAAGGAATAAGCGATATTAATGCAGTGGCAGAAATTTTTCATGGGGGTGGCTCAATGATGCTACTGAAGCCAAAAGCCATAACTTAATTTCAGGGATACAATTATGCTCTTGTAGTATTTAGGCGTGTTGAAAGCTATTATTATTACTTATTAAATCATGTCATATGCAAAGACTAATACAAGTACAGTTACCACTTTGAGTTCCACAACAATTCTCCAGCAGATTTATTTGCACTTCAAATAAGCAAGGTGTCCTTGTCCTTAAAAAGACAAATATACAGCTTTAATTTGAAAGTGCATTGATTGTAAGGAACAAAACACTTAATGTGAACAAGCCTACTCAACAAGCCTAATTTGGGTGAGACTCGTGGGTATCCATGGAACCCACTGTCATTCAGATATCCTGAGGTGAGAGTTCAAGGGACCACTTTGAAATTGGCCATGCCAGTTGTTCCCTTACCAAAATTTAGCCTAACTTTGGAGCGCCATTTAGCCCCTATCCAACAAGCTATGCCAATATGGCTAGTACAAATGAATGCCTTAGCTTGTCTTGTTTCACAAGATACTACTACCTTCATGCTAGCTTAAACATATGTTTGCCAGTTTCTTAAAGACAAGAATATCAGCTTTCAATATTTCACTGGGGAGTCGGGGTAGCAATTGTATCAGGGAATTGTTCCACAGACTATAGAGATTAACTATAGTATGCAAGTTTAACATTACATAGCTTCCACTGCATATTCATTTTGTTTAATTTGTTGAAATAAATCCAAACATTACACACATGCCTGGTCGCCTTTAATGTTAGATGGAGTGATGTCTGACTGAAAATGTTAAGTGTGCAAATCTTAGCAGTATTTTTTGCAAAGAAAAAAATAAGTGATAACTCTATAAGTTGAATGAATACTGCTGTCCAAACTGAGTACTCGAGTGCTCATGGCCATCTCTAGTATGTGTCTGGATGTGTGTGTGTGTGTGTGTGTGTGTGTGTAAGGCTGAGATGAGGGCTACTGGCGGCAAGCTGCAGGGTGGCCCTGCATGGATGGATGGATTTGTGTTACGGTACTGCTCAGCAGCACTGATAGCGACATTGCTCTGCTATTTGCTTTCAAAATGTGTTTGCCAGCTCAGGTATCTCAGCAGTCGAGGCAAACTCTGGAGCAGAGGAGCATCCTTTGAAACTTACAGCAACTTAAAAAACAAAAACAAAACCCTACTCTTTAAAGCCAAATTCACCTTGTTCTGCATGCAACAATGCTCATCAATTATACACACTGTGACCGCATCTTGTCTCAATCATTGGTTACTCAAACACAGTAATTGCTCTCCCAGGAAGTAACAAGAAAGGGTAACACATTGCTCAATAACACTTCCTCTCTAATGTGCTCCGCTCCAGTGATTATTCTCCATGATGACACTATTACTCTTCTCCCCTGGCAAAACTGATAGACAACAAATTGACTGCATAAACTAAACCTCAACCCACCGATGCAAACATAAACCAGTGCTTTCCAACCTGTTTTTCAGGGTGTCATCTGGGGGTTAGCTCTCCAATGGTTAAATGAGCCAAGAAAGTTTTGTGGCTAATTCTCAGTGAACCCTCTGCAGTGCAGCACTTTTCTGTTCAAGATGAATCTTTTAGCTTAAAGCATTTGGGGCTACAAGAAGATGGGCCTAATGCACTTCTCTGCTTAAACACTGCACTCCACATTTAAGCGCTCTGAAGTCTAAAGGTGCTGCTGTATCATTCACTCAAAGTGCTATTTGGAACAGCAGATAGTGTCAGAAAGACCCTTTCCAATCGCTGAATTAGGGGGTCTTTTTATTATTATTGTTTTCTAAAACCACCAATTTAAGAAAAGTATCCCACTCTCTGCAGCAAATGGTCAATTGTGCTTAGAAGTGAAAATAGACAGAATTTCATGTACTCTACAAATTCTGTTAAAAGATGATTGAGTTCTGATAAACAGCTGGACAATGATCAACTGATAGCTGTCGCTGAATGTTGTTACAATATTCATGGTTTGATTTCAGTTAAGATGACGAGCTCCTCAAATTTTCACTGTCCAGCGGAGCAGTAGAAAGCCATTTATCTGAGAATATATTTCAGATTCTCAGAACAAGCAATTAAAGAGGCCTTCTATAGAAATATACTGAGAAACAAGAGCTAGTGGAACAGAAGTTTCTGTTTATTCTTCAAACAGCTAATTCTGCTATCAGCGTAGCTTATTTCTCTCAGCTCGTCAAACTGCAAGGCTCCCTAAACCAACCATGCCATTTTCATTATGTGCTGAAGCTCTGGTAGTGGTTGCCTGGGACACTTAAAGGTTCTGTATGTAATTTTTTACATGTATACGTTGCTCTTTATTGCCAATGGGTGAACGGACAGTACCGACTTTTTCGGTTGCCTATAACAGCCTTTGGACTGATTTCCATGTAAAAGACGTTCATGCGCTCTCCTGAGTGCAATGCCTCTTCAGCTCCCCTACACTGCCAACAATGTGCAACGCTACTTAACATTAGCTTAGAAATGGAGTTTGTTGACATCAATGAACAACCGGCACCCAACGCAACAAAGAGTCCACACATACTGGCGGCCCACAGACATACCTTGTGCCGTTACAGTATAGTGTTCATGACCTGACATAGACTTATTATCCTGACTTAACTTGAGCTAAATAATCTTCAGTGTTTCCCATATATTCATTTATCTGTGGCGGTGCGCCACGAATAAATTATCTCCGCCACATATAGATTTTTCTGCTTTTGGCACTACCTGTTCGACCTCGCTCATAAACACATTATAATGGGACTCGCTGTCTGTGAATGTAGCTTGTCGTTACAATTCCGGTGCAATAGGTGGCGGTATGCATCGTAAAGACGCACTTAACGCACCTGGTC
>NC_065509.1:16451190-16506100 GCF_006386435.1 Epinephelus moara
GATGACAAACAGTACAGTAAACTTGTAGATAACTCAAATATATGTAATAACTTAGGTGGAAAATGCTTTAACATTCCATGCAGCCTCTCAGCTCAGCAAACGGTAAACAACCCCGCTGGCTTCTGTACGCCCCCCCCCCCGCACCACACCACCACAAATAGATTCCTGTCCTGTGGGAAACACTGATCTTCCATGATTCTGGCCAAATTTAGTTATGTGAGGAGAGGCAATTGTTCTTGGAGCTGGTTGTTTGAATTACAGGAAAGTAGTAGCTTAAGTGACAGGAAACACCTTTTAATGTATACTGGAAAGCTGTAGGTGTGTCAACTGATACTACTTGTTTGTCGGACACTATAAATTGTCATCATGTACTAATTCTTTGGCTTTATCGAGAGTAAACCCTCAAATGTCCAGTCCTGTGTTTTGAGTCTCTTTATTCTACAACAGTAGCAACTCGAAATCAGCCAGCTCAAGTGGGTGGGTGCATCAAGCAGCAGCCACAGCCCTCGACATTGGAAGGAGGGGAGGCTCCAGCCCCGACTGCAGCTTGTAAGGGGAGATGATTGAAGCAGTGAAAACGTACCTTTCAACTTAATTTAGGCCCCTTACAGTACTGCAGTCTATAGGAAATGATTATTGTGTTATCCCAAGTTGTTCCGTGAATTACCTTCTGTTGAATAAATGCTTTAAAATGGGCATTTGTAACATCAGTGCCAGGGGGGTGCCTGCTTGGCAGCACTCAGACTGCAGCTTTTGTCTTTTCAAACAACTTTATTGAGACAGTTAGACAAGTTTGCAAACCTAAACTCCTAAAATCTAGGAAACCTAAAATCATGACAGCATTTCACAGTTTTGATACATAATTGATTATGGTTTATTTAAAATAAATAATGAGATAGTATTCCATGTGTTTTGTGATTTTTTTGCCATTGAAATCATGTTATATGCACTCTGTATGGAACGCTGCTGAGCCTCTGATGCTACGAACTAAAGGTTGAGGCGTTACTTTACTCCACTTTTCTCAAACAAGATCGGTCGAAAAGACATCAATGAAAGGGTAGACTGTCTCATGGATTCTCCCCCGGAATACACACAAGCACACAAACATGACGTTCACTGCCACCACTGACATGCGCTAAAGGGCAAAAAGTGTACAGAACATCGTAAGGCTCATGGTGCCAATGGTCCAAATAAAATACATGACTCTAAACACAACTGTAATTTTCAAGCATTCTATCAGCATGATGCAGTCATGTCACTGTTTTGGCCGGCGGCAGGTGCTCATTCGCACCTATGAAGTGCGATAGCAAGCGACAGGAGACTGACTGTACTTCACTTAAGGGCCACCAGTGTCATTAACAACAAGCATTTTCTGAAAGTTTCATCCAGAACCTTTAAGTTATGTTTTTTCACAAATGTCAAGACAATGTGAGTTGTTATTTCTGTAAATTGATGTACAACAATGTGAACACATATGCAAACTATGTCATCTGTGCTTGTCTCAGTGTCTCTCTGTAACGGAAGAGGAAGTCACCATCCTTAATCCTGCCCCACCAACTGGCTCAACACCAGACCTATGGTGCTCCTGGAAGCATGTATCAAACCTAGAGCAACATCAGGCTTACACTCAGAGACTGAAAATAAAGTTGTGTTGACAGCACTGAAATAATGTTGCACCTGATGTGACATAATAGCTGTTTTGTGTGTTTTCAAAATTGAGTTTCAGAGTTCAGATGCACACAAAGAAGATTTGTTAACAGAATAAATTATTTTTTATAGTTTAACGCTCTTTAAAGGAATTAGTGATAATAATAAATTAGAAAATAAACCAGCACTATCTTTTAAAGGGATGAGAAAAGCTGATGTGATTCTGATTGTCTTCCCATGACTCCACCTGATTGTACTGCATTGCTACTACTAATGTATTCATCCTGCTTCAGCCTTTTTTCCCACATTGTTCAGCAGCAGTTGTGCCATGATTGCATTTGCACATTTGGTCACTAAAATTGCAAAAACTATTTGGCTAGACCCATGTACACTTTTTGTTTGAGTTTGTGTTAGCGACTGTGCTTGTGCCCAGTTTCAGGAAAGTAGAAGCCAATGTATTATCACAGTCTCAGTGAAGGCATTGAATTTGTTCCAAGATAACTTTCCAGGGATGAAAGACAGAGTCTCACAGTTGTTTTTGCTTTATTTTCTAAATTTTGGATTTTTTTTTTTTTTTAATTTGACAGCATGATATGTAGGTATATCTGAGAAAAAAATATATCTTTATCTCATGCATTTAGATTTCAAAGTGTCCAAGCAAAGACTTATCATCTGAATTAAAATACTGCTGTTAAGTCTACTGTTTAGACTTTAATGATTGCACGTGGAATCAGCCAGTGTTATACTTCAGATTTTGCAAATTATTTACTTGAAAAAGTGCTTTAAAGGCTCGGTGTATATGAAATCACCTCCTTGAGTTTTGATACTACACTGCATGTCAATGGGAAGAGTGTGCAGCTTGAGCTCTCCAGGTCACGCAGACTCTAATCTGCCAGTCCCAAGTTTCTCACTGGCTATTAACAAAACCAGAGATATCTGGTATCTGATTGACTTCTTCACAAATTGTGGTGCTTTCCTATTCTCACTGGGAGGAATCAGGCAACAGAGGCCTCACTAACCACCGTTCACAATCACCACTAAACAACATTATGATTGTCTATTGATTACACTCTGATTGGTGTGATTTGACTTTGGAGGGTTTCATTCAGATGAAGACTGTGAGTGAGTGCAGTCCTCTGCTGACGCCTGCCATCCCTCCCATATGCCACAGTTTCATAATGATTTCATGCCCCAATGAGTTGCTCATTCTATTGAAAAGAAATGCGTGTACCCTGCAATTTGTTATTAGCTTCCATTTTGCTGAACAAACGAGTACAAACAAGCCCTCTCACACCTTGGTCATCGTATCATAGACAGGTTTTTGACCATGAAATGATGCTATTTACAGGGACTTCACTTAGGAGCTCCAAAATAATTATGGTAGAGAGGAAGAGCATGTTTTGTTTGTTTTTTTTAATTAACACGCTTTGTAGAAATCATGTTTTATTTGCAGTTTTTCCAGAGTTAAGAAAAATATCACCTTTGAATAGGTGAGCCAGAGAAACATCTAATTTTTTGTCCATATATCTCTTTCTATTTTTGTGGCTTTGCTGGTGAACAGTGTTGATGTGCACCTACGTGTATCTGTGTTCCAAAAATGCAGTGACGTGCCAATAATTAATTAACATTTCAAAAGAGAAATGATGATCCACACTTAAAAAAGCACACACACACACACAAAGATGAATGTGGCTCAAGCTCAGTATTCCAGTAACGACTTATCATGTTTTTGTCACCATGTGTGTGTGCCCTCTATTAACCTCAGTTCACATTTCAACTATTGAAAAGGGTTAACAAGGATGAATCATATAGGGTGTTGAGGATGAAGCTGCTTTTATGAAGAGTGGCTTCCTACTGTTAAGTAAATAGACATCACTCTGCAGAGGAGTGTGAGATAATTTGACAGCTTTATGTTTTTGCTGTGTAAATTAAATGTTTGCAATCATCTAAATATACGGTTACAGTGTAGGGAAATTAAGGATGTGAGACAGAAAAAGTGCAAGCAGATCAAGAAAGCTCTACAGGAAGTATCCGTGTTAGACAATAATTTCATGCTAAGCCTCAAATGAGATTTCTAAGGTCGAGCTGAAATTTGAATCAAATTTTGTGTTCAGCGTGAGATGTGTTTTCAAAAAATTGGCCCTCCAGGAAATAGGGGGGAAACATTGTTGCCAAATTGGAGCATTCATGAAGTCAGAGTGTACAAAGAAAATTCTAGTTCATTTATTCAAAGTGGATGCTAAGCACTCTTCGAGAAGAGTAGTCCATCAGAGGGTCTGAATGTTTGGAACTGGAGGCAGAAGGCCAAATGGTTTCATACTCACTCAGTGGCCGTGCATGCTAGCACACTGGCTGCCAGTGGCACTCTCCACAGGGCAAATAACTCCTCAGAGTGCAATTCACTGCTGCCTTTCAATTTGCATGTTATTTAGTTGTCGAGTCACGTGACTTTCTCAGTCTGCTACATCATATGTCATCTTCTCTCAGAGTGCTCAGTCTTTGGTGCTTCAAATGAACTGATCATGAATCAAAGTTTAATGTATTGCTCTAATGTTTTTCTCTTGGATGTCGGTCATATCTTTGTTTATTTTCTACTAATGAGGCATTTGATTGAATTTACAAATGAATTATTTCAAAATTGACTGCTCCGAAATTAAATGCTTAAAACAAGTGAATCTCCTTATTACAAGAATTATTAAAGCAAGAGGGCATCCTGTTGCAAAAATGATTCATGGTACCAAATTAAAATCAAAACAAATGCAAATGAAAGGGCATTAGTAACTGGTGGAAGAATGGTGAGGCTCTTGGAGACCCATTTAGCATATACTAGGGTCTGACCAACACTAGATGTTTGATACCGATGCCGATAAGGAAATCTGATACCAGATAATAATATTTTAGCCAATACAGTTTTACTGATGGATGTATCAGTGATGTCAATAAAGCAGCAGGGCACAGTAGAAATTTTATCATAAATGACCGATGACTGTATATTAAGGTGGATAACGTGTCTGCACTTCCTCCCACTGCACACAAATGAAGCCAAAATATCACAGATATGACTGATGCCATCTTGTGCTGGTGACTTTTTTTGGAGCCAAAGTCTGTGTTGTAGCGATCTCTGCAATATCGAGATCCCGCCATCCAACCAATCACAAGCAGCACCACTGATCGCAGGCACAGCTGACAGTCATATGTCACAACCCCTTTCCATAGCATCAAATGACTACTTAAACACTTGTTGTGTACTTTGACTTTTTTAGTTTGGCCCATGTCCCATCCAGGGTATATGACCTACACTGCAGCCAGGCACGGGGGGTGAGCCAGATGTTTTGGCTTTACTTCAGTTGGGCTGCCATGTTATCCATCATCATATAAAGTCTATGTAAATGGCGTATAACAAAGTAAACTTTTTTCTTTTTCTTCCGCTTTTAAAATATTTTGCTGAATAAACATGACACTTAAGCTGCCAACATATTTGACATGAAAAAAGAGCTGCAGCAATTAGTCAATTGATTGATTACTTAATTCCTAAGTAATAATTGGCAGCTATTTTACTGATCTATTAATCTTCAAAAGTCATTTTCAAGCAAAGCTCCAGACATTCTTAAATTTTAGCTTCTCAGTTGTGAGTATTTGCTGCAGTGTACTGTATCAGACATCTGCAAACATGAAATTGGGCTTCAAGGAACTGTAATGGCCATTTTCCACTATTTTCTGACATGTCAAAGCCTCAATGATTATGGATTAATTGTGAAAATAATATGTATTATACAACAGTTAGTTCCGGCCCTGCAATCTGATTGGTTGAGAGACAGTAAAACCGTGACAATATTGGAGTACAACATCACAGTTATTTCACTGTGTATGTATCACTCCGCCTCACAGCTGATTGCAATCAACAATCAAATCAAAACTGACGGTTAGTGTCAGTTAGGTCAGCAGTTGCGTTGTAGGCTAATTAATTCATCCACTGTCAAACAGCCAAAAATATGGATTTATTTCCTAAAATAAGTTTTGAATTGAACTATGAATGGTCATCAGAGGAAGATGAGGGAGAGGAGAAGCTGAATCCATCTGGGCACACATCCAGGTTTGTCAGTGTTTCATCAGCGGAGCTCAATGACTTCGAGAAAAGCAACATACTGTCAGATCAGAAGGCAGAGTCGGCTGTGCCTGTGAAGCGACAGTCCACCATGCAGTCACCAGAGACTTATTTCACCGGCTGCACAATTAATGGAAACGTGCAGATAAATGTGTATAAAGAGTAAGTGCCTGGTGCACCATGTCTGCGTTACATAGCAACAGTGACAGCAGAGTCCTGAGGGAACTGTTTTTGTTGGCGGAAGACAAATAAAATGCTTAAATTATCTATTTTGTCCTCATTTTTCAACATTTCTTAATCAGCCTTGCTTATTTAACTGTTGAACTGTTGTATAAAAGCAATATACTCAGCCTGCGGCCTCGTGCCTACGACCGAATCACAGCCGTGACGATATCACAGTACAACATCACGAGCTCGAGTGTGATATTGCTTAAGTATTCTTTGCAGCCAAATTCAGAATAGAACTACTTGAAATACACGACCATGGCAACAGCATGTCTCTGGAAAAAATGTCAGCCTCAAATACACCCTTAAAATCATTCCCATTATGCAAAGTGCATCAATTAATTTCAGCCTTTTCTGGCAGTGCATAGTGTTGATTATACAATTTTACAACTTGGAGATAAATAAATGTGCAAGCCCTGGAAAACACTAAGTTATGTACTTGGTCCAGTATCTACGTGTTGCATTCAGCCATTTGAAATCAATAAAAGAGCCAGTGGAGCTAAGATTATGGATAGTTAAACTTGGTTAAAGGCTGGAATAAAAGAAGACCAGTGACTAGTAAGATGTAATTGTCTGACAAATTACAATTCTTGCAGAAACATTGTCAATTTCATTGAAAAAGAAACTACTTACAATGGGCTACCAATGACTTGAGGCAGACAGCATAATTTCACACAATTAGCTTTTGTGGAGGCAGAGTGGCGGGAGAGAAGAGAAACATGACAGCAACTCTGGAATGAGAAAATCGAAAAAATTGAGAAAGTGACTGAAGTGAGCAACAACAAACCTCAGCCCTGAGAAAAAATTGCCTCAATTGAGGAGATTGAAAGTTAGGACTTGAATGGGGATGAAAAAGATTTGGTAGCGCTTTATTGACAGTATTGATGCCAAAAAGAGTACTTTCTGCCCTGATCAGGAAGTGTCTTTCAGTAGCTTTGTTCAGTGTTGTGTTTGGACATAATCACCCACTGTGGCATTCTTGCAAATTGTCCAAAATACATGAAGTGTTAAAGATAAAAATCTCTTCTTGAAGCTATGCAAACTCTCAGTTGGAATAGATATCAATATCTGGATTTATTGTAGTAACCTTTCACATGTTTTAATTTAAATGAGCTTGTGTGGAAAGGTACTGTGTAGATAAAGCTGGGAAGAAAAGCACACAAAGATGGATTTTAAAACTACCCATGGCTGTTTTGCAAAGTATTTCATTTGGACACAATATACAGAAAAGGCACAACAAAATACTTCAGTTCTCTATTCCTCCCATGTACCTGAACTCCGGCTGACTGGTCCATTCCTGCACCTTGTGCCTCTTCTCTCCTCACTTGACTGTAATAGCACAGGTTCTGCTGCTATTTGTTCAAAGGCTTGTGTATTACATCGGTACAATAAAAAGTGAGTGACCTCAAGCTACGGTACATTGATTTTTCAGACTTTACTTCTTGACTGCATAAAAGCTTTCTCATGTATGATATAGACACAACAGAAGACTAGCATCCATTATTTACAGTCGACCATTCAAGATCTCTGCGATGGTTAGGTGTTTGAGCTGGCAGCGCTGCTCAGTGGCCCAACTTCCAATATTTAAATAGGGAAATTGGATGGAGAGTAATGAACAACATCAGATAGAGTACAAATAAAATGTGTCCAATTGTCAGATTTTGATGTGAGAATGCAAACATGCAAACCTTGATTATAGTACACACTTTAAAATGAGCTCTCTCTGTTCCACTGCACTTGGCAGAGCTTTCTTCTTTCCATTTACTGAATCACTTGGCGAGGGGGGGTTACTAGATCCCACTGGTACTTAGGGAACAAACCCAATTTGCTCTCAAACTCCTGTACTTTATATAGGTGAGACAGGGCACATCTTTTTGAATTTACACTTATGTAAGCAGTTCCTGGCTACACTAAAGAAAGGAAAGGTTTTATAAGACCAAGAAATCACACAGTCTTGACATTTAAGCCATTCAGTTTAATTACGTAGTTTGCTGTTGTGTGACATCACCTTCTTTCAAGGTTACCAAAGGTCAAGTGTTTGTGTGCATTAATTTGTTTTTTAGTTTGTTTTCTCAGGTGCCACCATTAGGCCAAACGTTAGCTATTTAATGTGACTCTTCTGTCCTCTACCAGGTGCAATGTTGACTGCTGACAAACAGCTGGCAAGAGAGACTGTGCTGGGCGGACTAACAATTGTTTTTTATTATGAATCTGCCAATTAATTTCTTGATTGATTGTTAAAGTCAATAAAATATTGAGATTTTTTTAAATGCCCATTTAATTTTCTAGAGTGTGAAAGGCTATACAAGTTGCTCTTTTTTTTCCTAATCAATGGTACAAAACCTAAAAATGAACTGGTAGAAAAGCTGCAAAGCATATATTTGAGAACGTGGAACCACTAACTTTTTGTCATGACTGCTTTAAAATATGACAATTTATTGATTATGTTGTCAGTCATTTTGACTGTTTGATTGATTGAATAATCATTGGAGCTTTGGATCAAAACTAAACTGTCTTTCCCCCGAAGCACAACTCTGAAGGACCATCTTTGAGCAAAGTGCATCTTTGCTGATGTTAGCAAAGATGCTACCACTGAGACAGGACCAAGCTGTGTTCATCAAACTACACTGACAGAGTGCAGCCAGAGCAAGACTGCCCACCAAGTGATACCAACTAAGCTAACCAATGAAATTGCTAAATGGATAACCACGGACTACAGGCCCATTAACGATGTTGAAGACCAGGGGCTTCAAGGGATCATCCAGATCGCCTCAGGCAACTCATCATACGGGCCACCTTCGAGGGGAACTATTGTTACAAGAATTTGTGAACTGTATGGCAGTAAAAAGGTGGAGCAGGTGGCACAAGCTCCATTTATTGCACTGGACATCAGTAAGCATCCATAACTATCTCGGTTTGGCAGCACACATAATTGATGACAAATGGTAACTGCATTTGTTCACAGATCTGAAACAGATCTCACTCACAATATGATTCAGGCACCAAGGATTCTATCATTTAAGCATTTGCCCTATATAACGCACATTATACAGAGGGTAATTACACTGGTTCTCCATGACAGTCAGTTTGACGTTTTTTTAGCCAAGTGCCGTAAAATAGTCGGACATTTCAAACACAGTCCTGCAAATACAGCAGAGGTGACAGTTCAGCAAGCCTCTCGTGAGCAATAAGAGGAGTCACTCGTCCAGGATGTGCCCACGCGCTGGACTTCTACTCTTGAAATGATTAAGTGGGTGCAGCACTACAAGGACCCTCTGAAGGCAACCCTAGCTCAGCAGAAGCACAACTTAACCATGCTAACCTCAACTGAATATGACAAGCTGGCAGCGTTGGAAACACTGCTGGAGTCACGCAGTTAAGGTGATTTCCCTATCCTCTCCAATTTTAATTTTAGTACAAATATAATTAATAAAATAGTCCCTTTGTTACTGTATTTTAAATAATTTATTCTCGTTCCCTTAACGGGTGTTATCTGAGTGAAAAGTCATTAATTCTGTTGATCTTGTGTGTTTGTAGGAATGTCACTGAGCTTCTGGGGGGTGACAAATATGTGTCCTACTCTGTGGTGCTGCCTGCACTCTGCCTCCACTTGCGACTTCCACACAATGGAAGTCTCATTTATTAACCCTGCCTATGAAGTGCACTTCAAGGCTGCATTCACAGAGGACCTCAACAGATGGAAGGAGAACACAAAGCTGTCATGACTAAGGGTAGCAGCAGCTCTAGATCTTAGATTCAAGGACCCTGGGTGCCTGTCCAAAGCAGAGAAAAGAGGTGTGGTGAAAGCTGAGTGAGACGCTGAAGGACAAAGATCCTGCATCAGTCCTCCAGAGGGGAAATGGAACCAGAGCCACCAAAGAAGAGGATGGCCCTCCTACTGATTGATTCAGAGTCAGAGTTTGATGATGAAGCGCTGTTCACAGACATAACTCTTGACAGATATAGGACAGAGCCCAGTGTCAGCATGGAGACATGTCCACTACAGTGGTGGTCAGCACACACGGGTGCCAACGGTAAACTGGCCCGGATTGCACAAAGGTACTTGATTACACCTGTCTCAACAGTGCCATGTCAGAGACTGTTTTCTCTGGCCGTCATTGTGCAGAAGAAGAGGTCAGCTCTGTCATCTGAAAATGTCAACAAGCTGGTCTGCTTGCACAACTGGTTAAAAGAAAAGTAGACTTTATGAATTGGTTGGCTGGAGTCATGACACACATGCTCACATTGTTTCAGGTAACACTGTTCAACTAAAAGTGTGATAAAGGGCTGTTCACTTTGCCTCTTTGAATATGGCGTTTGGTTTTTTAAATAGGTCTACTCACTAACATTTATTTGGGTGAGATGTTACTTTGCAAACAATTAAAAGGCAAGCTGTTTACATTCACTTTGTAGCAGACGTTACTTTGTAGTTGTTCTTCATGTGGTTGTGTGCTAATTAAGTCTGCAATTCATTATAGATGTTGTGGGCAATGCCAACAGCTCCCTGAGACTGTTTTTACTGGGCAAATTAGAGATTCTAATTCAGAAATCATCAAAACTAAACTGAGATATTATAAAAGTTAAAAAAACAACAACCTCTGATTCCTCCGAACAGTTTGCATGCATTACTTAATCTTAACACCACACATGAATTTGTTTTGTCTCCTCCAAAATATACAAGAAATACTAGTAGTTTTAACTTGTGATTAAACTTATTTAATCACAGCCTGTTATTGTGATTAAGTGCCGATTGACAACACTTTAACCGGACAACTGAGAAAGCATACTGTAGATCACATAACATTGAGGTTATCTATACAAGTCACAATAAAGATTACCTCAGGTTTTTGTGTGGGCCTCTAAAAATTGACTCTTTGATGTGTTCTGCCAATCAAACCCAAACTGGCCAATCATCAACCAGCTCCAACAAGGATCAGACACCTTTACAGCTGTGCTCCACAGACTCCCATTCAATCTTTTCTTCATTTTCAGGCTGCCTTTGAGGGTTTTGAATTAAATGTTGTGCCTGGGGCAGGGTGTAATAAGGATACTCATTATCTGGAGAGGTTGGAAGGAGATATTTATTTCTTCCCCGTTCCAAAACCAAAATCAAACCCTTAAAAGTGTAGGGTTAGCTAGCTAGCTACTGAGGGTATAGCCGTCTAAATGTATCCATGTGCTACTTTTGCTTTTTAATATTGATAACAGTGAATAAAAACCTACCCTGGTATACAGAAACCAGTGAAGGGAAACAGAGAAACTTTGCTGATATTCAATCAGTTGTGTGTCATCGCAGTGTGTGCAGATAAATGTTTGGCCTCCCTCAGAGCTCCCTACCCATTTGCGGGTGGACGTTCAGGTGCTGGCGGCATGAGTGAAGCCAAACACTGTTCATCTGCACACAATGCAATTACATACTGTATATCCGGTTGAAAATCAGCAAAGTTCCCCTTTATATTTATTGTCTTCTGTTTTGATCACCAGTGATGTGGTGGTTCACTTTTACATTGTGATCTGTAGGCTTTAGCAATAGTTTCTATCTTTCTTTTTTAAAATGTTTTTGCTGCTGAGACAGTTTGGCATCCTGAGTAATTCCTTCAAAAGCATATTGTAGATCTTTCTGTCTGCTTGTCTCTGGAATCGCTTTTTCGTTTTTCCAAAAATATGATTTTTCTTCAGGGAGTGCAGTTAGTTACAGTGTGGGCTCCATGCTAACTTCAGCAGCTTAACAGACCATCACTAAGGGTTGGGGTTTAGCAAAGGGTAATTTAAGACCATAAATAAAAGCTTCCTTCTAGACCAGGGGCCAGCAACCTTTTTGATATGTTAAATGGACTGCACTTGTGTAGTTCTTTTTTAGTGTTCTGACCACTCAAAGTGCATTTACACTACATGTCACATTCACTCATTCACACACACACATTCACATACTGGTGGCTGAGGCTACCATACATGGTGCCACCTGCTACTCTGTAAGCATCCACACTGACTTACACACTGATGGAACAGCCATCAGGAGCAATTTGGGTTCAGTATCTTTCCCAAGGATACTTCGACATGCGAACTGGGGAGCCAGGGATCGAACTGCCAATTTTTCTGATTAGTGGGCGGCTGGCTCTACCTTCTGAGCCACAGCCGAATCGGATGAATCGCCATTTTGGAATTTTCATGTGAATCAGTGTGCCATAACAATATGTCAATCCCTTGCTCCTCAAAATGCTCCATCAAAACTCACCTTCTGTTGTTTGTTGCAGCTGAGCTCCTCCTTCAGTCAAATCACAGTATCTTGCTATGACTGCCAATTGTGGTGTGTCGTTCAGATCCACACTCTCATCAAGTGCAATGCCAAAAGTTCAAACTTTCCTTGTGTTTGTGTGTGCATGTGTCCATGTGTCCATCACTTGTTATCATTCTGTGTCCCCTCTCTAAATTCACAGGTTTTTGCGGGTCCGTGAACAAAGTGTGAAACTCTTCATGAGTTATTTTTTTCTCACCAACTGTTAATGAAGTTTGGAGTCGCAGGGTGGACCGATGAATGAGAGGAGCAGCTGTTTGTGTGTAAAAGCAAACTTTTAGACCCAGCGCAATTAACTGTTAGGTTTCATTTTTACTGCTCCTGATGTTGTGCTGTTACGTCTGTGACCAGCATTCACATACTGTACAATGAATAACCAAATGGTAGGCTACATATATATATAAATTCCAACAGGGCTCCTAATAACAGTCCAGCTCCAAATATGGAAAATCAATAAATGGCAGCAGATGTTGTTATTGTGATGGCCTGCCACACATTAATTACCTTGTGGGAAACCCTGCACTTAAACATCTCAAAAAACTCTCTTGCATGCTTATTGCTACGGCTTACCATATGTAGCACGGGTGCCAAAGGTTGACGACCCCTTGTGTAGACTGAACAGAGTTCAACAATGATACATTGACAAATCAATCAAAGAGGAAGATATCAACGTCTTCATCAGCAGTGGACTCAATATCCCATAATACAATGCTGGCCTGTAAGGGGCTTGACACATTTCTCAGCTGGACAACCGCTCACTTTGCTAGAATACCCTTGTTCTTTGCATCTATAAAAACAGTACACTTAACTTTGATATTTGGCAGTAATTTCACCTGTTAAGCTTCAATAAATTAATAAATGAAAAACTATTTACAGCCACTGGCTTCAGTGCTTGCTTCCAATATTCTTCAACTTGACAGATACACAAAGATAGCATCTATAAATCACAGTAGTGATCACAGCAGTGGGAAAATCCCTTACATTAATGCAACATACGATGTGCTTACAGGTCCACTACCGAGATGTCAAACAGTATTTACATAAGAGCTCATGTGAATGATAGTTCAGATCTTTCCCCATATCCTGTGAAAGGTAGTGTTGGTACAGCGAGAGGGTGTGCCAGAGACAGAAAAATGAACAGGCTTGAACTCAGATGAACTGACTTTGAAGAGGAGCTTTTATCTTTTCAGAGCTGTTCTTGCTTTAGGTAACAAACAGACGCAGAATCCCGAATAAATCACAAAGGCAGAGCAAAGAAAAAAAATAACAGCTGCAAACAAATGGCACTCATTCAAGGCAAAGAGCAAATTTATCACAGATGTTTGGAAATTTATAGTGAAGTGCTAAAACAGCTAAGGTAAAAACGATTTGATAAACTGTCTCTGAGAACTTGTAAATATGCGTTGACGCAGAGATTTACTAAACTGTTACCAGTCTGTTTTGACTAACTATATGCTCTCTCTGTTCATAAACAAGTGTTCAGGGGGAGTTTTGGCAGGATTTTGTACAGCACAATATGATACTTCATAGTTATTTTCTTAGCTGTCCCCATGTGTCCCTAGTCTCAGGGCTTTTTGCTCGTCAGATATGTTTTCAAAGTGACGCATTTATAAACCATGATTCTCAGCCACAGTGTACCACCACAAGGTTCACTCATCCAAACCCTGTTCTATTTTCAGATAAATTGTGTTTTTCTGTACTTGGTATAATCATGAACGCATCCTCTTTGCTGATAAAACAACCATTTTGAAGGTTAAAACCTACTCGCTTCTATTCTGGAGATGACACTCTGCATCAAGGGTCCTTATTGAGGGTTTCACAGACCCTTGTGGACATAATGTTCCGGGGTGTTTATGTGTTATTGTTGCTGAGTTTTCTGTTTTTACAGGGATACATTCTTTGTGTAGGTTTTACACAAGAACATGCTTGATGTGGCACTCTTTTAATCACTTAAAGTACCAGAGACAACAACAAGACTACAAAGACAAGTATCTAAATACTGCTACCTTTTAGGTACACACCAAAGAAACAGTCATAGTATAAAGAGATCATTCTGTCTTTGACGTCAAAAAGCAAACCAAAGATAATGTGAAATCTTGTTTGCTTTAACTTCTCAACTTGCTCCAGTGATGCACAAATGTACTTCTGGCTGTGTTAGTACACCCTGACATTGCTGATGAGTGTGAATACAACTGCAACAGGGAACACATCTGATCACAGGCAACCTCCACATCAGTGATGCTGGTCAGAGATATAGGCTAACACTGTCTTTTCACTTGGTATTAAGTTACTTTTTAAAAGGAGCTGTATTCAACATCCAGACCATATCTATGATTCAGAGTCTGGGGCAGTATTGTCTGCATACAGTAGGGCTGCAACAATTAGTCGACTAATCGATGACTAATCGACTATCAAAATAATCGGTGTCTATTTTAGTAGTCAACTAATCGGTCTGAGTCATAGAAAAGTACTATAAAAGTACCCCAAAATACTCTTATTGCAGCTTCTGACGTTCAGATATTTACACAGCTTTACACACTCTCCCATGACGGTGAACTAAAACCCTTTGGCATGAGTGCAAAACAACACATTAGATGACATAATTTTGGGGTTTGGGAGAGACAGACCGACATTTTTCAACATTTTAACACATTTTTCGATAAAATGATTTGTCGACTAATCGAAGAAATAATTGATAGATTAGTCGACAATGAAAATAATCTTTAGTTGCAGCCCTAGCATACAGTTCTTAACATGAAGGCAACTGAGTTGGCAGCTAGCAGCTAACAGTGCTAACAACAGTAACAGTGCTGACAAAACTAACATTGTTGCCCAGGAGGTACCAGAGGACAGGCGCTACGCTTCTGCAATGATGTCATCCCAATATCAGCAGTAATTGCCATAAAATCAAAGTGCAGAGCGGTGCCGTCGAGCTACCAACACGCAGAAACTTGCTATGAACAGGCAAACTCAGATTACAACACACACAGATAGAATAACTTCATTCTCTGCTCAGGACGCCATTACTCCACCATATCTTTACAAAGCAAATAGTTTAAGGGCTGCTGTATTAATGTTCTGAGTGGTGCATACAGAAACCTTAAGGTAAAATATTCTTTTTTGTTGTTGTTGTGATTATTGCAGGCCAAAATGACTGAATTTGAAGCAGCTTTCCTGAAATATCTCAAAACCATTCATAACCTGTCTTGGTTGTATTTGAAATAAAAAGTAAAATTTGAAAAGTCAGACGGTCAGCAGATTTTTAATAAGCTCTCTGATCTTTTCAATATTTATTTTAAATGATAGTTCCTAAAAAACAGACTCAAATTTTAGTGCATGAAGTTCACAATACACTGCTGTTTTAAGGTTTGGACTCTCCTGCCACAGAAGCTTGATTGGGTGCAGTCAGGTGGCTGAAAGGACGACTATATTTTTGAATTCTACTGTCTGGTTGTAGAAAGTCCTCTTAACAAATAGATGTTACTTTGTATAAAGGGTTTGTTTTGAATGTGAAGATCAAAATGCTGCACAATGGTTCGACCAGACTGAAAAATAAAATGGGCAGAAAGAGACAAAGATCCCTCTGAGCAACAGTTCAATAAGAATAGAAGAAATCATCAGTCATTGGGATAAGAAACTGGAAACTTGGCACCAAAGTGTGTGCAGATTTAAATAGGAACAGGTGTTTTAGTGTCGAGAGCATAATAATGCCTGTAACAAGCTGGGATTAACAGGCATGCTGATTTAGCAGAGCTAGTCTTCAAACTTAAAAATACAAATAGAAGGTTAGTCAAGGGTTAGCACTGTTGGAAATGGATCAGGGAATATTATCTTAACATATTATGGACTGACAAATCACAGTTTAAACGTACTCAGTCTAGACACTGAGTACAGTGCAGAGGACTCAAAGAACAGGTTCACAAAATATTTAGAGCCCAATTGCACCGCTGTGGTTCAGTGTGGTCACTAATGCTTTTCTGGACTGGAAAACAAATTCAAAATCAATGGTATCTGGGGGGGAAATGTTGCCAACAATGTTCTCCCCTGTCTTGCAACAGTGGGGACACTGACTAAATACAAGTTTGAATTATTTTATTCTTCTCTTTTTGGGGCCAAAAGTATTTGAAACGTAAATAATACAATTTGGTGACTGAATTGTACTATCTTTATTTTTGTTTAAATAGTTATTATTGAAGGCAAGAAAAGTACATCAATGTAACAGGTGACTGCAAACTTTGGAAGAGCAGTGTACATACATGTAAGTGGCTGTTATCGAAAATGATACAAAAGTATAAGTCAGCGAAGCAATTTGATTGGACAGAGCGCATTCCACGAGTGCTGATTTACACTATAAAAGCACTGGGACTTTTAACTATGCATGTATCACTCCGCTTTACAGATGTTCTTCTGAGCTTGCGTTAAGTGTTAATTGGCCAACATGAGGGGTCATTGTGACAAACTTTGTATCACAAACAGCAGCTGTGCGGAACTTTACGTTTTCGTTGATTATAGTGCCCCCTTTGGTCGAAGCGGTATGACACCCACAGCCTAGTGTCGTAAAATCTCGACTGCAACCGGCAATTACCGCATGCATTTGTTTTGGAGAGCGAGAGGAAAATCATAAATGTTCTGGTGTAGCTCTGAATTTCGTATAAACTGAGGACAAATGCCTGCTGTATATTTGTGTTGTTGGTCACAGTCACAGATAATTTTGTGGCGTTTGTTGTAACGTTACTAGACAAAAGCGGTTCACATCAGCTAACGTTACATTTAGCTTGCTTATAACTTCCATGTCGTCATATATTGAAGTGAAATGTCGTCTAACAAGTTGCGGTATATTCTCTAAATAAAAACAAAAATTACATACCTGTCGATTAGGAAAAGGGCCAACTCGGGATCAGTTTTTAAACCTTTCAATTCTCTCAGCTCTCTCCACTTGGTGAATGCCCGACTGAGGTTTACACACGTTTGGGCTCGAGCCCTATCACTTTCCCGTTTAGCCTTCTTCTGTTCTTCTGTTATTTTTCTTTTAGATGGTGCTCCTTCTTTATCTGCCATGACATTGTGGGGGGTGATACGAACTAGGGACAGTTTTATAAATGGTAAAAAGTTCCGCACAGCTGCTTTAAATAATGAATGGTTGTGAGAAAAGGAGGAAGGGATGGAAAGAAGCCTGAATACTTCCCTGTAAATCTCCAGGTCTGCCCATATGACACCAGAAGACAACGTACTGATCAAGCTGTTAACTTATGGTATGCCACCAAAGCAACTCTTATTTCACTACTCCCAAAAAATATAGAAACACACAGATGTTGCCTTTATGATACATAGTAGCTGGCCTGTGGTAACGTGTAGACCTACACAAAGTAGGACGCTAGTGTGCAGGAGTGTTTTGTGTGTTGCCTGGCAACAGTCTGGTCCCAGTCCAGCTGCAGAACTATTTGTATTGGCGGAGTCAAATAAATCATGAAATAAATTTACAAATCATAACATGTTGCCGCTTTTTACTGTTAATAAATGGCACTTGTAGAACTGTTGTATAAAAGCAATATCAAACTCAAGGCTGTCATTATCTTCAGCACTTGGCCTGTGGCTTCGTGCCGACAACTGAATCACAGCCATGCTGATATTCAGTACAACAGCACTCCCTCTCGTGTGATATTGTTTAAATACAATTCACTGTCTATAAGTCAGCCCAATTTACTTCTAACTGTCTGTTCAGAGCCAAGTGGGTTGCCTTGAAACTGTTGCAAACACGCATCAGTCAGTGAGTCAGTCAGTAAGGGACGATCACTCTCCCTGGCTGCACCACCTCCCCGTCTGATAAAAACGACTTTTTTAAAAAAATGAATAAGACAGAGGGAAAATGGTCAAGTTAAAAAGAGACTACGTGTCTGTGAAACCACACCTCAGGCCATGTGATTCATCCAAAGTGTATGAAATCACTGAGCAATGTGCATTATTTTATGATGTATAGCCTGGTCTTGTGAAAGCCACGCAACCAAAAAAAAAACCCACAAGTGTAACGGCGCCTTTATGATCTCTAAGAGGTTATTCCGAGATATTTTCTACCAGTCACTGCTGAAAGTGTACATAGAGCAGACAAACCTCAAATCTCTGCTGACATTAGGTGACACCTGATGACGCAAGGATCAGCAATAAAACTGGAGACTGACTTTGTAGAAGTGCAAAGGCTGCACCTGCACCCCAGTGAATTGTGGGTACTGAGAACCACACTTCACTACCTATGACGGTGTGTAATAGGATGCCAATCTCTCAGAAACTGGCAGTAATTGCTCTTATTTGGAGAGGTGAAAAGTATCTACCTTATTCTCAGGGCACTAAAGTTATGGGTGTAACCTCCAGTGAAACAGCTGAAGTAGCAGTAAGGTACTTTGTCCCTTAGACTGTCTATGGTTAGCCCCAGTGGCTAATCAAGGTGGCTGACCGCCAATGTTAAATTAACATTTTCTAAAATGTCTTTGCGGAGCTCTGTTACCTGTTTTGTTGTCAGCCACTATACAAACAACAGTCTAAGCTAAATTTGGGTCTTCCACAACAGTGTGTTGAATATGTCCCCAGAGGAAAAAAGAATTGTACCTGTAACTAAGTGTGACAGTTTGCATTGCATTGTATGGAAAAAAATCTGGCTAGCTGTTGTCCTCCGATACCCCGAACGAGTTTTGTGGATTAAAAAACTACACTGGACTTCGTGTCGGCATGAGGGTGAGTAAGTACTGTCTGTATTTTCATTCTAAAGTGGCCATTTCCTTTAATCAGAATTTGCAGAAGAGATGACAACTAGAAAGACAGATCTATTGTCAGTCAATATCAGCGCATAATATCCCTATCTTTCCCAATCTGACTGCATTTTCAACCTACTTTAGAAAATTGCCCATTATAAATGCACTCAGAAGCACACCTTGAATTAGTCATCCAGGCTGAGAGTGTGTTACTGACTTACTGTACATTTTTTATACCATATAAAAATGAATGCCTGAAGATATTTATATTACTACTACTTTATTTTAATGATATATTACCAAGGTCTGCTAAATCTGGTGATAAGTTTAACTCAGTGAAACTCACATTTATTTACTTCAAATGAAGCTAAAATTAATACAGAATTATTAAATGTTTGCCAGATGTGTAAAGCTGAAAACACAGGCGCCTCTGAACGTCAAGTGCCGCCCCAAGCACACACCAGACGTGTTGCACTGCAGCTCGTTAACATACGACCACACAAAGTTATCACTGCTTTTACTGGAAGATCTGAACTTCTTCCACCTCTGCATTAGCTTAAAAATATGCGTGGAGAGGCCCTAATTAAGCTTGATTTCTCACCCAAGGAGCCAATTTCCAGAGCTATGACTCTCCAGGCATGACTCTCCAGCTGTTGCTGTGTCTTTGTCACACACAAGACACAGCAACAGCAATAAAGTTCTCTTTATGCATCCATGGCGAGAAGGAGTCGAGCTGCCACGGGAGCAGAGAAGAAGAGCTGCTAATTTTTGACGTGCAGTGTTTGCTACCAGTGTGTTTGGGCCTTTATTGTCAGTTTATGAGTTGTAAGAAATCATAAATCATCTCTTTGAGTAGATGTTTACCATAAGATAGCTCAGGCTCCGTTAAATTTAACAATATGTTGAGACGCCCATTAGCTCAGTGGTTAGGGCAGGCGTCCCATGTACAAAGGCACGTGGGTTTGATTCCAGCCTGCGGCCCTTTGCTGCATATCATCCCCTTTCTCCTCCTTTCACACTTCAGTCTTTCCTGTCTAATAAGGGCAAAAAGCCAAAAAAAAATTTAAAAATAGACTTAACAGTATGTAAATGGAGCAAGGCAAGCTAATTGCTAACTAGTTAAAATGGAAAATAACCAATGCTTCGAGATATCGGAGGTATGATCACAATATCCCGTCTGAGGTCTAACAGGTGGTGTGTGTTCCACATCTTTTGTTTCACAATCGCTCTGGGAAAGAGGATTAGCAGCCCGTTACCAGTGGAAAACGCCAGTTACGGTTCAGCGGCATAATCCATGCAAGGTATCATGGGGACTAAGGTGGATAGCTTATTGATGGCCCAAAGCACATTTCAAATATCAAGTCTGATGCGCACACCTGCAGTTAGCATTAATTTACAATCTAATTTGCAGGTTAGATGAACAATTTCTACCCAGGACTCTTTAAAAAGTACATATGAAAATAAGACCCTCTGTCTCACGGACTGTTCCCCAAATAATATTGGGCCTGATGAGTGATGGACCGGAGAACAGCATTTTAAGAAGACATAATTAGTGAGAGAGATTTACTAAGATCATGTTATTTTAGTACCCCTTTCAAAAAGTTTTGCATTATATTAAGCTTTGTGATAAATAGTTGTGAAAGCCACTTAAAAGAGTAAACAGTCTTTTAAATTTAAGACCTCAGAAGACTGCGCTGATGTGGGATTTCATTGTTTTCATACACCTACTTCAAAGTGTTAGGGTTCATGGAGTATTTTGCAGTTTGTTATTACTTCTGTGTATATATGTGTGCGTGTAAGTCTGTGACACTGCGAGAGATCAAAGTAAACTCTTAAACAACACCCTGCTTTATGCATAAGATGCTTAACGACTCCTGCTAGCTCACAGTTTAAGGTGCCGTATTATTCTTCAGTTTTTGCTGCTTATTCAGGTTCAAAGGCAGAGGCATGCACAGATAACAGATGCACAGTATTAACATTCATAATTGTTTAAAGCTCCCGAAGTTTTGTTCATACATGAGGGACCATTATTAAATGATATGTAAATATACTATTAGTGATAATCAGGTTAAACTTGTAATCCAGAGCAGCATTTCATGAAAACTCTGAGCCCTTTTCATGCTGTAAATTGATCACGTTACAATAAGAAAGTAAACATAAGGTGGATTTAGGGCATTTACAATGCAGTCAACTGAAACTACAATGACAAATTGCTACATCATGGGGGAAATAACTATGATGTGATTTGATGAGACAAAGATTATGACGGAGTGAAAGACTCAGTGAACCAGGACGTACTCAGTAGCTGTGGGCATCTGTCCTTATGGACAGTTAGAGGAACACGATGAGAAAAATATGCTCAGCAAATACATTTTTTACTGAGCAGCACACAAGGAGTCACTGCGACTGATAAAAGAAGGAGTCAGAAATAGACCCAAAACACATCACTTCTGATGTGGTAGTTACATACTATAAATTATAATGGGATGCATTTATTTGTCTCACTGCAAGTCCAGAGGGACAAATAAACAGCATTCAGTGGAACATACATAAACAAAATGTGTGCCGTGTGAAAGGTGCATATTAGTAGCATGCAGCAGATAGGATTGGTCTCATCTCAGGTTGTGCTTAGCCCTGCTGGTATAGTAAATGACCTCATTTAATGAAGGGAGCAACCACAACCCGTTTGCCTGCCATGTGCTGGTGCACATTATTAACATAAAAATCCAGCAGCACACCCTGGAGTTTAATACGTCCAGGATTATACGCACATACTCTCAGCTCCCCTCTCTCCCTCTGTTTCCATCTCGGCCTCACTCGCTATCTGTATCTCTCTCTGCTTTCTCTTTTACTGTACCTGTCTTCTCTGCTTTCATCCCTGATGGCTGGCGTGTAAACAATTTCTCTTGCATGTTGCAGTGATGAAAAGAGCCTCCTGTGGAGACGGCTTTGTGTCCGGCTCTGACATTTCTATTTGTTTAGAACATGGCTGTTGATGCTCTGGCAAAGCTTGAGATGTTGGATTACAGCCTGGTCATGTTTCCGTTTCAGATTGAAGCACTTGACCTTTAATAGGAATCTGTTCTGTTTATTTTCTCGCAGATGTTTATTTAGGTTGGATAGATCTTGATGGCTGCCTTTATTTTTCCTCAGGGTTAGATAAAGTCCCCTGTGTCTCCAGTCTAGCCGTGAGATTAACTTGATTCAGGGTATTATCAGGATTTAGGTGGTTCAAACATTTGGGATGAGTCATATTATTTCTTTGGATTTGCCAGCAGGTTGGTCTTTTTTATGTCATTGCCAATCAGCATATGGTCTCCTGTCAGGAGATACAGTGGCAAGTACAGTAGCTGCTGTGTTTCAGTATTCGCCCAACTACTCTCTCATACAGTAAATAACCTGAAACAACTGCAAATTAATAGAAAATTCAGGCATATTACATTATGTATTTGAAAAACAAACTCCTGCTATGTATGTGCTGTATTGTTGACTAAGACAAGGTCTATAGGAACAAGTGAGAGTGCAACAGAAAGCCTCATTTTCTGTCCAACTTTGAGTTGAAGTACTGATTAAACTGAGGATTAAAACAGAATCTCCAAACCCAGTATGGACGTTTGGATTGTTAATCATCAAATCCCCCCTCCCAACCAAAAGATATTTAGAGTACTTTATTAATCCCAGCAAGGAATTGTACTGTAACAGCAGCTTAACCAAAAAAGACAGGCTTAGATGTCCCAAAAAATGTAATACTAAAATATTCAGTGCACATTACTAGGAATGCATCCACTGTAAAATTATGAGCCAATATCAATGTTTAAAATAGCAACTTGGCCGATACCAATGTTTTGCTATGCAACGTATCATAATTCAGATCAACCAATTTGTTCTTCAATCACCTGCCTTGATTCAAGTTTCTCGCCAAAAACTACATTTTGCAAGATTACATTTCAACATATCACAATAACAATATAATTTACCTTCCCCCAATACTCATTTTTACTGAACAGAGCTTGAATACAATGCAACCTTTGTTAGCAGCGTTAGTTCTGGCCACTGGCTGCTAACAGCTAACCTAACGTTAACTAGCTCTCCTGCCAATTTCAGCACGCATTTGTTATTCACAATGTAGCATTACCAGGGAAACAATAGCATGTTTCCCCTGATGCGTCAGAAGTTCTGGCATCCCAGGTAAGATCTTGGTTAGTCCCAAACACATTCTCTGTTGTCTCTGGGACACAATTAGTCTCGAGTCCTGTTTATTAGCCTGCACAAAATTGATGTGACACAGCAGAAAAACATCGAGCACTGCCATCGGTAAACATAATCTTATTTGACGACAGACCAGTGGCAGTCAACAAGTAAAGTAAGTAAGTAAGTAAGTAGGTAAGAATTATCTATTTAACGCTTTTCGTAGACAAAGGCCTCAAAGTGCCTCATAAGGGCAATATACAACAAGAATAAAATCATAGAGACAAAGTGACTATGTGAGCCATGTCGTGAAAAGTGCACAACTAGCAAAACTATTTGCACACACACACACACACAAAAATAAAAAAAAAAATCACTCTACACAACAACAATAGACAAAAAATGAAAAAGTACAGCTCTAATGTATACAGGTTACCTAAACGCCTGTCTAAACAGGTGTGTCTTCAGCTGACTTTTAAAAGAAACCACAGAGCCAGCAGATCGTAAGCGAGCAGGCAGAGTATCCCAAAATTTAGGTGCTACAGTTGCAAAAGCTCGATCACCACGTGGCTTAGGGCGAATGCAAGGGACAGACAACAACTGGAGCGTATTTGATTGAAGAGTGCCAACTGAAGAATACTGGTGAAGTAGTTCAGCGACATAAGAGGGAGCCTGACTGTGTAATGCTCTGTAACAAGGCTTATATCGGCCAATAAATTGGTGCTTTCCTTTTTTGTTTAAATGTGTGTTAATGAGCACTTCTCCTTTTCAAAAATAATCCATCCACCTGACAGGTGGAGCATATCAAGATGCTGATTTAAACAGCCTGATTATTACACAGGTGTGCCGTCGACTGGTCACGATAAAAGGCCTTTATGTTCTTCGCTTCCTCCTTTTTCCCTGCTGCAGCCCTCACATTGGAAGCTGGATAAACACGTTATTCTTCTAGATCATAGTATTTCTTGTTTGGAAAGTGTATTCCTTTCTTTCTGTTAGACACTTTAAAAATATTTATCTGCTTGTAAAGTGGTGGCGAGCATATACAGCTGTCTTGAATTTCGAGGTTACGTTGGCTCCTTTTACAAGCCCTCAGGGTTTTTTCATCCTACCTGTACATTTCCTTATGTTACTGTATATTTTTCTCTTTTGCTTTATTCTATTATATACACAAATAAAAAACTCAAGGTTAAAATAGGGACTGCAGCAACACAAGGTACACTACCTCCACCTGCCAAGCAGACTGTACGCTACTTATTAAATGTACAAATAAGTTGGTATTGGATCTTTCGAAATTGGTCGTTGTTGTGTGACAGACCCATGTGTCCCCTAAAATAAAACACAAAAGCTGAACAAAAAATAGACACGCTCATTCCCTCTGCCGCAGAAAAAAATTCATGTCTCCCTTCCTTCAAATCCAGACATTTTAGCACATTTTTAGACCTTGAATAATAAATTTAATTTAAGACGTTTTAAGACTTTTTGAAGCTCCGCAGGGACCCTGAGTGAGTATTATCCAGTGCACATTTGTGAAATATTTACAGGCCAATTTGCCTCATCAAGACAGGCAAAAACATTCATCTTGTTTTCAGCATATTGAGACAACAGTTTTTTTTTTCTTTTATTTCCAAGTTATAGTGATTTCAAGTGAATCCATAGCAGCTATCATAGTGTAAAATCAGGATTTTACATTCAGTGTTACCTGTGCCCGACTAAGAATTGCATCAGTTAAGTCAGATTTGGCTGTTAAATACCAATATTTGACTATTCATTTGAAAGGGGTTCACCAGGATGACAAATGGTGACATTCACATAATACAGTAACAAGCTAAGTACACTAACAACAGAGCAGAAATAAGCAACAGCATTTCTGGCCAAGGCAGCATGGTGGTGTGGTGGTTAGCACTGTCGCCTCACAGCATGAAGGTTCCTGGTTCAATCCTAGGAGGGAGCCCTTTTGGGCAGACTTTGCATGTTCTCCCCGTGTCAGCGTGGGTTTTCTCCGGGTACTCCGGCTTCCTCCCACAGTCCAAAGACAGGTTAATTGGTGACTCTAAATTGTCCGTGGGTGTTAATGGTTGTCTGTCTCTGTGTGTCAGCCCTGCGATAGTCTGGTGACATGTCCAGGGTGTACCCTGCCTCTAGCCCAATGTCAGCTGGGATAGGCTCCAAACCTCAACACTCAGGGGTCTCCTGATGATTCATGACTTTCATGGGGGCAGCCCTGGTGTTATGAAATTGTCTCCTATGAGTTCTACTCCCGTCTAAATGTGCCTGTAGGAGGCTTTATAATTATCTCTCATGTTTATCTTAGCTGGGACTATTTTTTAGCCCGACACAAACTTTATGCAGAATACCTTGGAGTAATTCTGAGATGTCTGATAAATACAAGCTTCAGTACCCCGACAAATCCCAGGCTGCAGAAATATCTGAATATCACAAGAAACAGAATTATCCTTTAATTAATCTCTACATTACACTAATCCTGATTAGGATCATCATAAGTCTACATGCAAAGTAAGCCTGCGGAGATGAGTGAAGGGTCAATGAATATCAATGGATGACACTTTCTCCTCAGTGAGATCGACAACAGTACAGCTGAATAGTAACAACTACCAACGTTTACCACAAAAATCAGTCAAACTCACTTGACTCAATCTGATGGTTCTGGCTTTATTGAGTTAGGTTGACAAGACAAGTATGCCAGGTCAGGGAGCAAGCTCGATCCATTTAAACGCCCACTTGACATCGAGACACAGGGACTTGACAAATCTCTTTATGGGTCCCTGAAGAGGTATCACTCTGACCTGTGGTAGCCACTAAGCTACACTTCTCTGGGTATAGAGCAAACATTCAACATTTATTGTGGCATTTTGATTTATTCTCTTTTTGTGTCCCTTTTCCCCACAGACTTTATTCTGTCTGGAGTTCAGTTTCATTGTAATTCAATCTTAGTTTTTCACTTGGAAAAACAGCTCCAGAGACGTCGTTTGAGAAGTACCTTCAACAACTGCTGAGCCATGGCACAAATGAGGAGGCAAACTCAAAATGTAGCGGAGAGGGCGATGACCCCCACTGGTGTCAGGGTTGTTGTTTTTTTATTTCTTTTAAATGAAAGTTGTTCCTCGAAACAGTATTGCTGCTGTCTGACCACCTCGAACCTTTACTGTTCAAACAATGCCAACTGCAACGCAGGTCCTAATTGACACACTCGAACAAAACGAAATTGAAAATCTTTGCTCTCACTCTTTTATAATGACTGCATTAGAGCTCCCACCGTCCTGTTACTGTCTCCTGCAAAGCTCGCCATTTACAATAGGCTCCATATGTCCTCCTACACAACATCACGTTCTGTTAACGAGTTTTGTTCAAGAGCAGCGCTTCATCAAACGGTCACCTCAGCTCATCTAACACAACACACATCCTCACACCGCTGTGAGACTGAATAAGTGTGTAGGAGTTTTCCCCAGAGAACGTGTAGCTATACAGTACAGGGAAAAGCCATTGACTGTGGATTGTGATCTGATACTCAGCGCAACCAGTGTGGGCAGAGCATGTCTGATAAGCCTGAATACATCATGAAGTCAATTGAAGAGCTTGAAAAACCAAAGGCGTTTAATGTTTTGATTTTTTTTTAATCTCGCTTAATAGCACGACTTAAATTTAAAAGGAAAATATTGTGTAAATAATTGATCAGGCTGTAGATGGGAGTGCATTAGGAGCAAATTAAAGTGCAACAGTCATGTAAACATCCTTCTCTAAGACTTCCACTAAACCTTTTCTTTGCTCTTTGTCTCTGAATCTGTCTGTCAGTTCGTCTTTCTCCTCTTCTCCTCTTTTGCTCCTCCCTTCCCTCCTCTCTGCGCCAACTCTCTCTAATACACTGCAGCAGTTGTAACTCTTACATCACCCCCCTCTCATCATTTTGGAGGTCGGTGGAGAATATTGAACAGTCACTTACCCTCATATTGACATGACTGTAGAGAAAGCACAGAATAGTTGATATGTTTCTTTCTTTTTTTTCATCTCCTGTCTATTTCATGTTCGGCATGTGTACGTCTCAAGCATGGAGGGAGAGGAGGTGCGTCTCTTTCCCACATGATGGTGTCAAAAAAAAAAAAACAGCTTGATTTCACCTTGACTTATTTCTTTTGCATCCTTCACTCTCCGACTGCTGGATGATGTGCAATTTTCACACACAGCAACCATCCTGAATCATCAGGAGACATTTCTGCAGTGGAGATTGGTGTGTGTAGAATCCACAATACCATCATGCCTTGCACACATTGATTTTTCTTCAATGCAGTGAGAATGTTATTGACTTGAAAAGAAAGACAGGGGGAACTCATGTCAGTAATGTTGGTGCATATTCCAACATTTGAGATAGTATTTGTAATGCCCTCTGGTGCTCTGTCATCTAGTAACAAACAGGCTGCACTGTGGCCTATATAGAAAACATGACAGTTAAACAAACCATTATAAAAAGCAACAGAGATTGAACAGTAGGCACATATAGGTTACATACCTTATCATTAGCGATGTTATCAAAGAAAAGGAAAATGCCCTGTTAGTGTGGAATAACAGGCTCTGGCATTAAAGGCAACCAGACAAATGAGTAAAGCAGACCTTCCCACTGACTCATTTAATTAGATGCTATCATTCTGAGCTTAAAATTATTCATACACTTGGAAATATCCTGCTTTCGCACAGCCCACACATGTCATTGTGAGGCACAAAGCCATAAGCCTAATGTGTGTCATTCTTACACATTGTACATATTTTCTTGTGTGGTTAAAAACATACATGGGGGCATGTTAAATATGGAAGTAGAGGAAAAAGAAAGCCCACATCACTCCCTGCCAGCTCCAGTAATTACCTCCACTCCCGGGAAAACCAAACAGTTCTTACATGTGGCTCCACCACCTAACACATAAACACTGCCATGTGTAGCGTGAAATATCTCTTACTTATAAATTAATACACTATAGAATGTAAACACCATGTGCTGAGATGAAAAAAAGGCAATGAAACATAAATCAGTCGGCCTGTCTTCATGCTGCTATGGGACATCTCGTATGATTTGATTTAAGATGAAAGGATGAATTTGTAGAGAGGGAAGAAACAGTGTGAGTCTGTTGTGTGGGCTCAACTTTTAAATACAGAGAGAAAAACGCAACACAGTTAAAAAGGACTTGTGTGTGAGGCTCATCTCGGAGATGATTTTGAAGTTGATGCTTCAATAAAAAATCAGTGCTAGTACAGTATGTCTTGTATTTTTGCCAAACAGGAAGAATGACATCTTGAAATTGCTAAATGTTTGTCTCAACTTGAATAAAAACTGAATGTCTTTTTTGTGGTTGTCTTTTTTTTTCTGTGTTGTTTTGCTGCTGCACATAAAAGTTTCTATTTTGAATTTTAACACATTTCACAAACTCCAGGGTTTGTAAAATGAGTAGGCTTAATGCAATGCAATAATGAGCCAATGTCAGTCTCGTCTCATTGTAGGGAAGACAAGTGTTGTGAGTCTTTTAATGCCGAAGAATGTGCATATAAAAATCAATTTATAAAGAATATTGTGATTGCTATTAAAACAAAAAACAAAATGAAAATGTGATGCATACAGTTTAATAGAACGGTTTCTCTATAACAGTGGCTCCTAACCTTTTTTGTCAGATGAAGCTCCACGTCTCTGTCACGTGTTCATGTACTCCTTCATCGACACCACCTGTCACATTCTACAGCATGTCGTCATAAAAACTGATTTTGAATTATATTAAAGGATCCCTTCATCCCCCAAATTATCATTAGTATGTCAGTTATTCACCCCGTCTTACGCTAAATTTGTTAAGAGAACTTTGTTTTTCTTGCATGTCTCTATAGTGAATGAAGAATCCAAAAAGGGGCAAATTTTTTGATGAATTAAAGTTGCATGGGTCCGCCTTTAACAACAGCAAAACTATATCAAAACCATCAGTTTCCAAACTCTCCCACAGCTTGTGCAGTATAATCCAAGTCTCATTTATGAGTTGTATGCTAAGTGCTTCCCAAACAGACAGCCCTTTCCAACGGGGAACTCAACTAAATGTGACACTTATCTTCGCTCTCTTCAAAGACTCCATTGACAAAAACAGTAATTTTACCTAGCTGAACACAGAAACTGCTTGGAAAAAACTGCCTTGATCACTTAGTTTGTTTGACTGAATCCAAACCAAAACCTTTAAAACTCTAAAATCACAAAATGACACATACTACTGATCGAGGCAGCGGTACACCAGCTGCTCCTGTGTTCAAGGAGGTAAAATTACTGATTTTGTCAGTGTAGTCTGGCTTTAAAGGGAGCATAGATAAGTTTCGCTTTTAGTTCAGTCCCCTGTGGCAAAGAACTGTCTGTTTGGGAAGTACTGAGCATACAACTGGATAAACAAGACTTGGATTATACTGCACAGGTTGTGTCCTAGTTTGTAAACAGATATTTTGATATAGTACCGCTGCGGACTCCTATGACCTCAAAAACTTTCACAGTTTTTGGATTCTTCGTTTACTGGAGGCATGTGAGAAAAACAAAGTTTCCTTCACAAATTCATGAACATAACATGGGGTGAGTAACTAGGGCTGCCACTAACGATTATTTTCATTGTCGACTAATCTGTCGATTATTTCTTTGATTAGTCGACTAATCATTTCATCGAAAAATGTGTTAAAATGTTGAAAAATGTCGGTCTGTCTCGCCCAAACCCCAAAATTATGTCATCTAATGTCTTGTTTCATACTCACTCAGGGTTTGAGTTCACTGTCACGGGAGAGTGTGTAAAGCTGCCAATATCTGAACGTAAGAAGCTGCAGTAACAGTATTTTGGAGTACTTTTATAGTACTTTCCTATGAAAAATGACTCAAACCGATTAGTCGACTACTAAAATAGTCACAGATTATTTCAATAGTCGATTGGTCATCGATTAGTCGACTAATCGTGGCAGCCCTATGAGTAACTGATATAAAAATAATCATTTTGGGGTGAAGTATTCCTTGAAGTAGTGCTATAAGCCGTATATGCTGATAACGGTCAATGTCAAGGTAATTTCATCAAGTTTGCATTCCTACTTACCAATAAAAGGAACAGAAGCTGGATATTTAACCAAGTATCTATTACTTTTAGATATTTAAGCTTCTCATCCATTCCTTTTACTTAATCATGTTCACTATGTATCTGATGTTTTAGCAAATGATTTCAATTCCTCAGTTTTAGTTAACTTCCTGCTGTCTATCCACTGATTTAAGCAATCATTTCAACTGTTTATCCATTACTTTTACCTGTTTCTGCTTCTCTGCAAGTAGCTTTTATGACTCCTCAGTGGAAACTTATGGCTTTAAGGTTTTGTGTCTGTTGTTATTAGTTGTGCACTGTGCAGTCAGCCTATTGTTGCTGATAGCTCATAGGTCATTGTGACAATACACTCACAAAAGGTCTGCAACACATCAATTTGTAATCATTACCCTCTTAAAAACAAATATGAGAATATATTCTCAATCATAATTTCCTCGTCTTATAAAAAAAAGAGCTACAATAAAGTCTTTCCATGTACCGCTGCCAACTGCAGAATTAACCCTTGTTTGTGCTATATCTTTAATCCTATGTTTACATTAACATTAGTATTACCTGCTTCAGTTCTGTATCTATGCAGTGCGCAGTCATATCCCCTTTAACCCTGACTCAGAGATCTATCATCTGATGCATTTTGGATCATGTTCAATTCCCTCTCTCACAGTATTGATGGCTCTCCAGATTTACCTCTCACAGTGTCAGCTGAGGTGACGCATATTGAAAAGCTTAGCGCACTGTTGACATCGGAGCTCCACCATTTGATCTCCTTAGGTTCAGCAAAGCAATGAACTCTCTGTTTTGGGATCTACAAAATAAATCCTATAAATGGAATATTCACTCAGGAGGGTGTTGAGTTCCTAGTTTATGAGGGAGTCAGTAATCCTATAAAGTCTGGATTTGCCTTTCTTCATGATGCTCAGTATTGTGTTGGATCTTACGGGCTTACGCGCTGTCAAACAGGGAAAAATTACAAATAACTGACAATACCAGGGCCCTGATTACTGATTGAGGGAAATCAAAGATAAACAGCTTTTCCCCTGATCGTGCCACTCCACTATCCTTACTCTGCGAGATGCTGTGTACTGTACAGTACCTCAGAGAATCAATGACAGATTCAGCCTAATTCTTACCCTTCTGTCCACTCATTTATTTTCATTGCCACTCTATTGCAGAAATGTTTCAACTCTCCCTTGTGCCTTGTAGCATCCCTCCCGTCGTTGCAAGTAGTTATTGAGCAATATCGGGTTGCTGTACACCCAGTAAACTGGAGCAGATTTCGGACAGCCCATGCAAATCCTCTGACATTGAACAAGGTCAGTCTGGATTTGTGAGCATCAGCATGTCTTAAAGACACCGGGGAGTCAAAACTCTTCTCTGCAGCATCTCTGAGAGCAATGCTACAAGTCTCCCGAACACCTGTTTACATAACAAAGCATCATATTCATTGCATTTTTCAGTGTTGACAGGAGAGAAATACACTGGGGCTGACAAGGACAACAAAAATACTAAATAGATGTTGACACTAGATTTGTTTGGATAAAAAATTAGGATTGTGTACCCAGCTTGCATGGTATATTTGTCTGCTTGCAGTGTGTGTGTCACCCATTGAGACCATTTAGATGCATGTCTGAATACACCAGCAACATCTAGATGTATTTTTATGGAGCTGGTGGATTGAAACAGGTCAGTTCATCTGTTTCTGTGTGCAGCTAATGCAGTGCTATACAATATGATTCAATGATATGTGTTGTAAAATTTACCCTGTAATGACACTAATGTAGCTCTGCAACTGTATGTGAGAGGAAAATAACAGATATACTGCAGTGTATTACACATCTAGGTGGCGACCCCTAAACGGACAACAGAGATCCTTCCTAAACAATCTGAAGCTTAAGTACCATTTAAGGCTACGGACCGTATACTTCAGTATTAAACTAACTGCTAGACCATTACAAATTTGATTGTGTTTCTCTTAATCACAATGCAGACTCTTTGCTTTGTGTTAAGCAAAAGTTCACTTCTTCTATCCCCACTAACCTTTTTCTGCTCTGGAGCTGCAATGACAATCATTAGAGGCTAAAAAAAACCAGAACACACATCATTTGGGGGTTTATCACACTGCAACCCGCATCTGTTTTAATGCAATTTGCTCCCAGCTTTCTTTAATCAGCATAGCCATGTGTCCATCACTGCAATGTGACAATGAAACTGGAACATTAACATATTTTTTTATGTAGCTGAACTGAACTATTCCTCCAAAGTAGGAAGAACAAATGAATCTTTTTTAGGTTTATTCTCTACCTGAAAACAGCAAGAAAGAGCTGGAGCTTTCAATCATATATGACCTTCATTGCACTTCACTTAAGCACTCACAAAAAATAAGGACATTTAAAATTTCAATTCCATGACAACTCCATCTGCTGATGAAAACCATGTCATATAAGAGACTGTTTTCTCAACATTATGTTGTTTATGTGCGCATAAGTTGCAACCAGAGTAACTTTATTTATGCTGTGTCAATGTCAAGGGCAAAACAAGTACTTAAACTACTGATTAAAATTCTGAGGCAATAACATAAAGTTATATTTTAAACAACAGCTATCTGGCCAAGTCTCCATTTTACAGGAAGCACCACAAAGCATTTCTTTAAGTTTTAGAGATCTGACCTTTCAGAAAAGGTTATCCAAATTCACAAAAATTAAATGTGACACTATCTGACGAGGGGGGGATCTTTTTCGAAACCCTCTCCACTGGAATTAAACTGAAGACTGTGACACAAATACTGAGGAAAATAACTACATATCAGGCCAAATTATAAAATGTAGATATTCATACATATTTCTATTTGATTCAAATGTCTCTGTGGTAAAAGTTAACTTCAACAACTTCAGCAACTGTGCAGCAGAAGGCTTTATGTCTAACAGTGATACCTCATCGCGGCAGTGGACTGCACTGTGTTAACCTGAGGCTAAATATGACCTTGGGCACTTGCCCTTGGCGGGTGAATTGAGGTGTACGGGTTATGACTGTTGGTGAGGCTATATCAGATGGCCTGGGAAATAATGACGTTGACTGGCCAAATACTTCTGATCATGCCTGAGGCTCCTATTTCAGTGGCCACTCCCACAGGGAGTTGTTAGGGTCAGAGTATTTTTTAGTTTCAAATTTTCTCTAAATAAATAAACAATTAAAGCTGTGTTAAAGATGCCACGGTTAAAGCTACAGTTGGTATAGGAGCAACTTTGTGTCATATTTGCTGAAACTGTTACTATATTCTCAAGGAAGTACATGAGACAGATAGTCTGCAAATAAAACATGCCCTTCCTCCTCTTCCTACTGCTCCAAACGGCATTTGTTAGAATCAAACCAAAAACAACCAATCAGAGCTGAGGAGTCTCTTATCATGTCAATCACTCTGTGCACTGTGTTTAAACTGTACAACTAGGAGGTGCTGATCAAATATGAATCAAGATTCTGTTATTGCGTTGCCTGTTTCTCACCTCAAATGTTTTTCAGAAACACATTTTAGTGTACTGTTTCGCTGTAACATGAGAAATTTTGTGACTTTTGTGCTACCAGTTGGACCAACAATGTTAGAGCTTAACAGTACACTAAAATATGTTTCTTAAAACATTTGTTGCAAGAAATAGACAACGCAGTAACAGAATCTTGATTCATATATGATCAGCGTTGCCTAGTTTGACCGCAGTTCACAGAGTGATGGACATGATTGACAACTGTGTGCAATAATACCATTAAAAGCACTACAAGGCAACAGAATAGGCAGAGGAGTATGGTTTTTGCTTTCTTCCAGAGATTATCTGTCTCTGTAAGTGTGACAGTTTCAGCAAATAAACAAAAAGCAAGCCTTTGTTTTTTTTTTGTTTTGTTTTTTTTTTTTTAAATAAAAGTAACGAACTACGGCTTTGAATCCTGGAGTAATATGGAGAACTGTATGTATAAACACTAATATAATCACAGATTGACCTGATAAAAGGCACTGCATTTGTTGTGTTTTGTATTATATTAAGCTTTCAACAGATTGGAGAAGTATGATTGAGATAAAGCGTGAGATGGAGAAAATTAAACAGAATGCAGCAGCAGACTGTAAATGAATATGGGTTCATAAAGATCTCATTTGTATTTTATGTTTGACTCTGATGGCCCTCTGGCTTCTAAAATATGCACATCAAGTGGGGAACATCTGAATAGCTCATAACGATGTAGAAATTTATGGCTCCATTGTTTAGACTGGAGAGGTCTTCTTTGGGCAGCGCAGTGCATGTCTCAGCTCAAAGCACACAATAGAACATAATCAAGAGGTCAGTGAAATCCCCACGATCCACTGACGTTACTATGTGGAAGAGCTGTACAAGCTAAAAGTCAATCTTTACTACAATGGCTGCATAGCAGAGCCAATATCCAAGGACTCTGGCCTGACGCAGTCAAATATATGATGCAAATGCTTTCATTACAAATCAAAGAAAACCCAATGGTACAGCCAGCATCTAGAGATTAAAAAGAAGGTTGTGGATTATTTGCGGAGCTGCTGATCAATGAGCTCACTGTCAAGCGTCCACAATCTAATGCTAGAAACAAATGCGTGAGATCAGATGTAAATGATAACAGAGGCAACTTGGTTTCTCAGTAACACATGCTTTACTGTTTACTTACATGACGCCCTGGATAAATCAGTGAAGTACTTTACGCCCTTTAAATATTAAGCACTCTCTCTCTCAATGCATGACTTCATGGCATATACGATATGTCTTCTGGCATAAAATTAAACATTTCTCACAAAGCACTATCTGTCACGGTTAGAAATCTTTTCCCTCTCTCTACTCTTACTTCATGTCCTGTTAATGCCTGCTTATTTAATTCCAAGGGGAGATTTTATATGGAAAACCTCAAACATTACTTTGAGTGGCATTGACGCTATGACAGCAGTTTGCCTCCTTCGCCTTTCTTATATAATGTCATTTTTCCAATTAAATAAAGAATATTCCTGAGTTACCTGATTCAAAGACAGATTGTCAGAATTTAAACAAAACTTAATGAACCTCAAGCTTTCATTTTAATGCACCACTGGAGCACAGCTGTTTTCTTATACTCAAAATCCATAACAAGTCTTTTTACCAATCCTGCTTCTCCTTCATTATTGGAACTACATACCAACACTTCTCAATCGAGATGTTCCCTGTGGATTTAGTGGCATTTTTTTAACATGGCATACGGTTAACCATAGGGACAAACCGAAATGAAAATTTGTGGCCGAAGCTGAAGCTGAATAATATTAAGCGCTTGGCCGAATACCGAGTACCGAATACCGAATATCGTTGTTCAGTTTTTCATTAGTTTTTGCAGATGAACCACCTCCAGATTAGTGTTGTCACGGTACCAAAATTGGGACCCACTGTACGATACCAATGAAAATATCATGGTTCTGAGTAGTATCACGATACCACAGTGAAAATGAGGCAGATGTGCCTTTTGTCATTTATAAAAAGATAAATCACTTTTCTATAATACATCAATGATATTTCAATGGAATAAATTACTTATTGACTTATTCATACTTCAAAAACAGCATCAATAAGTGATTAACATAGGGGGGATCAAAATAAAATAAATAAATAAAATAAGAATCAACCAGCCACCCTCCTCCCCTGACAAGTCCCTTCATAAGTAAAGAACAGTCCCTAAAGTGCGGTGAGGTTTGTGGGCCGTGAACGGCTCGTTTCTCCTCTGACACGTCACATACCTGTGTTCGGCTGGCTCGGCTGTTCAGGTACTTCTGGGCAGTCATGACGCCAAGAAGAGGATATTATTGGAGCCGACTTCTCCGTCGCCGGTAAGCCGATGGCCGCCGTATTTGACAGGAATACATTACTGTCTGTGTCTGTGACCCCCGTTCAACCCACAATCGGTGGGATTCGCCTTTCGTTTCTGCTGCTGGTTGAAATCTGTAGGCTGCTCGCACAGCGTGCTGAATGATTTAAGCCTATTTTGCTCGCTCAAAACTATTTTTAGTCGCAAATGCAAGTGCAGTGACGGACGGATCGCCACACTGCCGACATTTTACTCCACCCGTCACGGCATGCTGTTTGATTGCGTTATCAAAACACGCCGCTATTATTCGGCCTTGCTTTTAACTTATTCCACCGAATACCGAATGTGTGTGTTTTTGCAATATTCGGCCGAATATATTCCGTTACCGAATATTCGGTGCATCCCTAGTTAACCAGGTGGAAAAGAGAATTGTGAGATGTGCGCTGAGAGTGGGGTGGCAGTTATTTTGCCCAGAAAATCCAAAACACTGCAAGTATTTGACGTACTGTCCCATTGGGCTTCAAGTGTTAGTGTTAGCTACGGCTTATTGTGGATGCAAATTAGCTATACAGCTAACTCTGGCTCAATAGTTGTGTTGCGCATGGAGTCTGTTGAATGAACTTATAAATTAAACTAAACTATTGCCAGTCCACACTTCAAAGCTTGTCAACTTGTTTACACTATTCAGCCCAAAGAATGTAAATAAAACCCATGGCATAGGCGTGCAATGCTAATCAACACATCATCAGTGAATGACTACATGCTGGGAAAACATTAAAGGGATAATGCACCCAAAAATGAAAATTCAGCCATTATCTACTCACCCATATGCCGACGGAGGCCCTGGTGAAGTTTTAGAGTCCTCACATCCCTTGCGGAGATCGGCGGAGGTAGCGGCTAGCACACTTAATGGCGGGTTGCGTCCCAGACTAACGTCCAAGAACACAAAATTGAATCCACAAAATATCTCCATACTGCTCATCCGTGGTGATCCAAGTGTTCTGAAACCCCGACATAAAAAGTTATTTCGAAAAACGTCATATGAACTCTGTTTTTAGCCTCACTGTAGCCTGTAGCTCTGACTGCTTCTCTGTGCTCCGCGCTCACGTGTGCGCGCTCAGGGTGATCGGTGATGCACGGTCTCTGAAGAGCAGCAGTCTCGTCAGTACTGATGTCCAGATTCTCAAGTGCAGGCATCGCCAATTCCCAGTCTGAGCAGCAAAGACTTTCCTCATCCGTTGGCATTGCTTTGCATTTGAAACAACTACACCACCAGGTTTCCAGTGCTCGACTCCGGTATTCTGCGGCTGGCTGAGGGTTAGGCTCATGAGCTGCGGTGGCTGCTTTGTCCAGTAGCCTGAGTTCCGCGTCCGTATACTCGGGCTCAAACAAATATGGCTCAATAAAGAAATGCTGTTCCTCCTCAGTTTCAAAGTCTTCAGACATGTTGGGCTGTCCTTTGCTAAAAGACCGTAGTGCAAATTATCTTTTAGCTCTGTGGTTACGTTGTCTCTCCCTGCGGTGCACGTGTCACGTGATGTAAATACGGGTAAGCAAAGCTCATGCTTTCGCTGGTCTCGCGCAAGCACGCACACGTGAGCGCAGAGCACAGAGAAGCAGTCAGAGCTACAGGCTACAGTGAGGCTGAAAACAGAGTTCATATGACATTTTTCGAAACAACTTTTTATGTCGGGGCTGCAGCACACTTGGATCACTACGGATGAGCAGTATGGAGATACTTTGTGGATTCAATTTTGTGTTCTTGGACGTTAGTCTGGGGCGCCGTCTGCCATTAGGTGTGCTAGCCACTCCCCCCGCCGATCTCCACAAGGGATGTGAGCACTCTAAAACTTTACCAGGGCCTCCCTCTGCGTATGGGTGAGTAGATAATGGCTGAATTTTCATTTTTGGGTGCACTATCCCTTTAATGCTGAACAGTGAACAATTGAATGAATGACTTTTACATACCAACAGCAGAGCTGAATGCTGTAGGAGTTTATCAGTATTACAGTTCTGATCAATCAGGAAAGTGTGCCAATTCAAGGCTGATCCTACGTACCTATCTATGCTAACCCTAGGCTAACATAACAAGTCTTGCCATTGAACGTCAATACATCTTAAACGCTGTATGTTATGTTACTAAGTTAGCACTTCTATGCTACGCTAGCAAGGCTACTGAAGGTATACTGAATGTATATGCTGCTTTTGCTTTTTAATGATTGTAAAGGTAAACAGAGAAGCTACCCTGCTTTACAGAAAGTAAATTTACGTTTCCTAGCTAAATGAGGATAGCGAAGGCATGACCTGACCTGCTTTGCCTTACTCTGCCTCTGACTAGCTTACCTCGACATTCTTACCCTAACCCTAACCAATCCCACTCCTCTTGACTTGACCTAACCAATCCAACCAATGAAAGCAGCAAGTAGTAGCCAAGCAGAGGGAGAGTAGGCCAGGTCATTTCATATCTAGGAAGCGCAAATTTGTTTACAGGACCCTTGTTGCTCCTTTAGTTCCTTGTCTTCTGTCTCGATCACCAGGTGATGTGGTGGTTCACTTTTACATCCGGGCCACAATGCTTGCTTCCGCAGTACATGTGCATTGCAGAACCCCCTCCATTTATTTTTTTTTAGAGCATGTGCAGCTCATCTAGATATTCTCAGTCACAGCAAAAACAGAGAGAAAATTATCTGCTGATACTGACATATTAATAGTAGTATAACACCTTTCACTACAGTTTCAATGTCTCTATGTGTAGAGGAGGTCGATGACATGAAAAAAATATAACCATTTATGTTTTACTCAACACGTCTTGTTTTGGTTTCAAATTATAAGCCCTCTAGCATTTCCTTGGACAGATTCCCTTCATTTGTTAACACAAGGCTTTTGTTATAAATAATTGATGGCTGTTATCAAAAGTAAAATCAATATAGGAAGATAGGGTTGGCAGGCAGCAGCGCCGCAGCAGCAACGCTGTCTGTGTGGACACCACACATGTGCAGGCAACAACAGTTCAGCAAGGTAGCCATCATGCGCAGGTAGAAGTTGGCAGTACGACCAGGTTGTTACACTGAACTGTATGCTTTAACGTCTTTCTTTTTTTTTTTCTGTTTTCACTGCTAAGTCAGTTTGTCATCATCAATGCTAGCTCTGAGAGACTGACAGAGTAGCTTTGGCTATCAACAAAGGGGTGGGGCTTAGCAAAGGGTCAGTGCGTAATTATAAATGATGTACATGTTGTACTGAAGTTATAAGAGCCTGGCTCCTAAAACAGCTGAAGTCTGTCAGAAGCTGACTGCAATAATTGAAACTAAAAACTACCCTTCTGAAAATAAGTTCGCAGCTAGGACGGATTATATTTAGCACTCGGAAAAAAGGACTGTTTACTCTCAGCCATGTTCATGAGAGCCCACCCACAAGTTCCTGAGTCTGTAGCAGCTTGTGCTAGTTTGTTTTTGGTGTCTGAATGTTGTGGTGACCTGCTGTGGTCAGCGAGGTGGCCGACCTGCATTGATGTGCTCCAGACCAGACACAGCTGTGCAAATATTGAGCCAGGCCAAGCTGAGGCATGGCCATCAGCCATCACTGTTGCCGCATGCTCTGGCATCAAGTTGTTTGACCAGCGGCTCTACAGCATTTTCTAACCTCATGCCTCAATAATTCTCCGACTTTTATTCTCCAGCCACCACAGTATATAACATCTTGAGCATTATGTTGCTGATGTGACATACTATGTCTGTCTGTTGACACATTCATGTGAACACAATGACTCAAGAACTTCATTCTCACACCACAGGATTCCTCTACAAAGTAGATAATTTGATGTGAAGCACCTTTCTGCATAAATTTGCATATTAAATGCTAAAAATCGGATCGTCTTTAAATCCCTATGTAACTACTTGATGCTTTATAATAAAGAGATTATATTAATACCACTTGGGTTATGCAAAAACAGGGATGTTGACACAGAAACTTTCCAATTCATGCATTAATTAGCTTAATTAATGACCTCGTTATTATAACTGGCTATGTTTAATATATCATGGTGATTATGGCAGAACAGTAGGCAGCTGAAGTGCCTCTTTCCTTTTTATTGTTTTAGGCTGTGATCTGAATTGAGTTAAAGGATTTAAAGACCAGACCTTCATGAATAATTTCAGGTTTTTACAACAGACAACTCGGGTTGATCTCCTATAATTAGGCCAACTGAGTGTGTTAAGCGCTGCAACTCAAACGGCACAGTAACAGTTTCAGAGCACAACAGGGGAAATGCATTTAGCCCCATCACATCCTTTTGCAAAATGTTTAATTTCCATTCTGCGACTTGACCAGTGGGCTTGGTGCATCCTGTTATACCCAGCCAGGGAGCATCCATTAATGGTCTGTGGATGTCTGCAGACGCATGATAGAATACCATTATCAGCTCTGCAAAGCAATTTGGATTGTGTGAGAAGAAGCAGCACTGACTTTTATGGATGTTTGTTACATAAAGCCAAGAGTGACAAGAAAACAACACATACAACCCTATTTTACTCCCCAGTCTGTCAGAGATGTGTCATGCTCTATCCTCTGCACTGTTGTCATGGCAAATGAAGACTCAAACATCTCAAGTGATGTTGTGCGTGGAATGGCAGGCTATGGGCACTGAGTCAGACTTTTGCGGAGAAATCCCTTGATACCCCTGTTATTTGGGAGGTCTACGACCAATTTACAGTATGATAGTTCAGCAGACAAACAGACACTGAATAACCACCATTACAGTTGTTCTCTATTTAGCCTACAGGAAAAAAATATGTGTGAAAAAATGTGTGCAAAAATGAATTCATGGAGAGAGAAAAAGCATGACCACAAGTCAAATCAGGTTGACACTTCCTTAACTAGACAGTTTTAACCAGTCAATTTTAACAGCAATCACTTATTCTGTTTAGCAGTGTATTTCTGCATTAAACAATTATGATAACGTCGTTGAACATAACAGTGGGATTCAAAGTGGGTTAAAAATGTGTAGATCTAAACATCTTCCTTAAAATCTTGGGTATAGTTGCATTCCCAATGCAGTGTAAACCCAGCAGCAAGCAAGCTTCAGGGAAGAGTGAATATTTAGTTGAAGTCAAATGGAGTTCTCAGTTACACAACTCTAGAAATAAGATTTGAGAAAAGAACATGATCCATATTATTAAAATGGATTATTTGCAGCCTACATACCTAGGCACCTAGGCAACCTGTCTCTGTGATGTCAGATTTCTAAATATATTTCAACTGTGTCTTGACAGGGGCTGCAAGTAACTGATGGGTAATTATTTCACCAAAATTAATTTCTATGCTCAGCTCTGATTAAATGCATAACTTCCTGGTACTGTAGGTCATGAAAGGCAGGGCTCTGACTGAGCAGTACATATAGGTCTCTTTGAGAAAGACCAGTGCCTAATGCAATATTTATCACACAAGATTCATTTTCATGGCTTGGACAAAGTTTGAGGTGTATTGCTCCAGATTCCTAATGACCTGCAGCTGTGATGCATGTTCACAGGAAAAATTCACAGGTTCCCAACGGTCAGATCTCTTTTTGACAGCTACTATGTATGTGCTGTACACTCTTAGAAATAAAGGTGCTATGTAAAACCATATAGTGTTCTTTGGCTTGTCCCCATAGGAGAACCATTGTTCTTTCCACCTGTAATCCTTTCAGATGGTTCTACCTAGAACCCAACATAAAGGGTAAAACTAAAACCACCTGTGGATGGTTTGACCCAGGACCCCCTGTGAGACGTATTTTATCTTTAATCCAGGTTTCTATCCAGAACCTTTTCAACCTTCTATAGACTGAGTCATGGCTGAGTGCTTGACACTGTCTATGGCTGTCACTTGACAAAAATGACATATTTTCAACAGAAAGTGTTGCTCAATACTTTTCCTTCAAGTTGTGCAACTGGAGAATTTTGTTATGTCATATTTTGTCGCACAGTGTGATTGGTAGTGTTACTGTTGTAACCCTGGAGATAGTAGCTTTCAATACACACTTACTGCAACCTGCCATCTGTCAGCAGCAGCTCCTGGAGAGCTGAGAGGGCGGTGGCCGGCCAAACTGCCTTTTTATATTTTTCATGTCAGTGCCACGGGAGGAAATCAAAAGTGTTTGTATTTATTGAATAATTGATTTTATTTCTTAGCCCACTGTAATGAGTAAGGGGATTCTGCCGCTCACAGACAGACTAGGGGCAGATCAATCAATGTAGATACTGTTACTAAGTTAAAAACAGATATGCACCCGGTATTTGTGTGATTTAAACAGCTATTTGTGCAGATTATGGTTCACTAAATGCAACAGAAAGAGCCATGGACCGTTAAAAAAATAAAAACACGACTTAAAATCTTTTGCTGAAGCATAAATTAAAAACGATGCGTGACTGTTAAATTTCTGTCAAGCTACACTCACCATTAGTGTTCAGCACCCTGCCATAAATCAGGCTTAGATGCTAACAAGGAACCACCCAGGACGTTCTACTGAGAACCCTTTTTTATTTTAAGGCTTTCATCTAGAACCTATGCAGGCGGTTCTACTGAGGACCATTTCATTTCCACTGATCATGATTTTAGTAGCCTGGCACTGCAGAACCACGTCCAGCAGCCTTTGGCTTCATGAGGCTCCTCAAGAGCCAGGGCTGATGTGGTCCAGCGCAATCCACAACAATCATGGCTCACAATCACGTTTTTAGGGGGCTGAGATTTTGTAAAATCACTACTGCTACAGCCTTTACTATCACAATGGTGCAGTGGATGCTCACTGGCAGAGAGGACAGTATCTCTGCTCATTAACCAATGACAGTGTCTGTTCAATACAGGATTTACTGCTGTATGACATGAAATTATGGCAGAACACAAGTAAGATAAATTGATTATGGGGATTCCAGGTACATCTACATTTAAGAAATATCAACTGAAACATGGATAAACATTTGAATATTTGAGGGTGAGGATTTCTTAACACCTGTGCTTTATACAGTCTTTGAAGGACACTTTCTTCCATTGACTGTTATTTGAATAAAATGGGTTTTTAATAGAACCCTTCATCTCACAAAGAACCCTTGAAGAACCCTTTCTTCAAAAAAAGGCTTCTTCAGGAGCCTTTTTTTGAAGAAAGGGTTCTTCAAAAAAAGGCTTCTTCAGAAGCAAATACTTTTGGGTAGAGCCTCAGCCCTTCAGGAAGAATCACATATTTCTATGAGTGTAGTGCAGGAGACTTGCCTGGGTCCAAAGCCTTTGAATCTGCCCACTTCACCAGGTTTGAGGTGACTGATTTGTCTGGCATCGTGACATAAAACAGCAGTTTCTCAGTTAAAATAAAAAATGACCAATGAGCCCTGCAGGGGGACGCGATTAGCCAATCAGGGCCACAGGCAAGACTAACGTCGCTGTCAACCTGTTGTCAAGCGGTGCGCTGGGACCAATAAGTAATAATGACAACAATGGTGAGTACTTTGCGCAAGACTTGACTCTGCTAAGAAGGCTGTTCTAAATGTCTTTTCAATATCGCCTGACATCATAGCTTGTTTTTACTGTACTCCACTCCACTCTTAAAACCCTGCAAAATAGGTGTGCTGGCATGGCGAAACACCAGTGTGGACTTAGAATGATATCAGAAGGCAGATACGTTGGTCTCTTGTGACTGGTTAGAAAAATCGAATCCCCCTCCCCCACTGAAATCAGTTTAAGTGGATGCAAAGTCAAACCGCAGATGGAAACAGACTGTAACAAGTTAACAATTCTGTCTGATAACAAGCAAACACTAAAGTGCCCTGCTATGATATTATGAGTATCCCAAAGGAAACAGGAAAATACTATCTAAACCTGGAAATTATTGGGTGCTTACTAGCTGAAAAACTAACTACATAAATGACAGAGGAAAGAGATCTAACATTTGTCTATAACTCTAATTTATTGAGCAATTGTGACTGATAACTGTGACTCAGTACGCAGCCAACCATATCGTGCCAAAACAGTTTTACCTGGCTTCTTGACTATTATCAATAAACAGTCAAAAACACCATCTGCACTTGCCATGAATGGCGCCAATTGTGATCTAAGTTGCATTTGTTTTTGAAAGCCATAAAAGGAAAATTATTGCAGGTTCTGAAAAATGCCATCTGTTTGATGCCTCTGTTTTGAACCATCACTATAGTTTGCCTGTTGCCACCAGAGCTGCTCACTGAGCTGTGATGAAAGTGGTATCTCATAGCAGAGTTTATGTCTTATAAAATATACGACAGCCTCACCAGATTGTCATCATATTACCTGAGTTAAAGGTGAAGCTGCTGCATCTGAAAGCCGACCATGATCACTCTTTTGACATTCTCCAATATCGGATCACCTTGCTTTATTGGGGTGAAGCAGATATCCCATTAACATATGCTGATTTTCTATAGAGGCTAGGCTGGGGCAATTAAAGCCTCCAGATAAATGAAAGCCCAATCTATATCACATTACAACTGGGAAATAACAATCCTATTACAAAGTAACTACTCTAATAAAATGTTATGGAAGCCTCTAAAATTTTCAAACGCTGCAGTTAAGTTTTTCCTTTACCTGGGTTCAGGGACAACAGCTACGTTTACCCTGCTAAACATGTAAACAGAAAATCATTAAATCTCCTGTTTGTCTGTGGGCAAACATAATGTGATTGCAATGGAGTAATTTATGCTACATATGTTTGCTGCAGAACACTCTGCCTACACCAGGGAGTCATGATTAATTTATATGTGTTTGGATAAGAGCATGCATCCCAGCCCTATTAATATTGCTCTTTTGCGGAATAAGATCATATCTTTGAAAATTGAATATTCATCGCCTTAATGAATCAAGAGTCTTGCCTGTATCCCACAAAAGTTGGGAATTCATTCAGACATTAGCTACAGGTTGTAAATCTCTCTCTCCTGATTCCAGATTTTGGAAACGCTTAGTCAGCCTGTGAGAGGAAAGGGCTTTATAATCCTCCTGTGAATGGCTATATAAGCATTATAATACATTTTAGTCTGAACACAAGCAGGGACTATTTACTGGATGGCTGATCAGGTGAACTGTTACAGCCTGCGTGTGTGTGTGTGTGTGTGTGTGTGTGTGTGTGTGTGTGTGTGTGTGTGTGTGTGTGTGTGTGTGTGTGTGTGTGTGCCTGCTTCCGTTCAGTTGTTTGATTATTTAACTACTGTATATTTAACCATAATTATCCACATTATTGGCTAAAGAGTCCATACTCATTCACCTTCAACCAGCACAATGTTAAACTCACTGTAATGTTATCACATCTGGGCCCTGGCCTTTTCATCGGCTCTAAACCCTCTTTGTCCAAATCCCTCTGCCCATATCCCTTTGTTATACCAGGCACTAATGCGACAAACTGATTAAGCACTATTAACTTGCAAATTAGTTCTTTTGTTCTAACTTTATCCTCATCAGCTTTGTCCATTTTAAACACCCTTTGTCTGACCACAAAAAAAATATGATTGTACCGTCAGTGATGTTGCTAAATTGTCCACTTCACGCTTCAAGTATGTCTGTATGAATTGTACACAAAATCATTGAGAATAAAGTGCCATTTTTGGCATCTTCCCATGCTAATGCAATTGAAAATACAGAATGGCTTGAAAAGTCTGCACTGCATTACCAAACCACAATAACACAGCATTGGCAATAATAAAAGTGGACACAATGTTCACTGTTGATTGATCACGCATCTTTAGCAAGTGGATTTTCATGGAAATTAAAAGAAAGCAGGCATGAAAAACGTGTTTCGCATGGAGTATAAAAACAGATGATGAAATTCATGTGGTTTGTGGGCTAAAATATGCAACAACACTGGTCTGATTCTGTTAAGAAGCTTGAGGCACAGAAGTTTACCCAAAGGAGACTTAATTTGTAAACAAAAAAAGGATAACTCCCCAAAATAATCCCATAGACAAGAAAGGAAAAAAAATACTTTGATTATCCCCAGGACATGCTGTTTAGAGATTTATTTAATGCAAAAATATCCCAACATAGTTGATGGAGCACCTGCTAACTTGGAATCCATGTGGAGCAGACCCATTATAGGTTTATATTTTTCATTAGTTGTTTTTGTTTGGTTTTTATTTTTTTATTAATTTAATTTCAGTTGGTTTCTCTAGTAGGTTCTCATTTCAGTTTAGTTTCTAAGGTTTATATATATAGTTTCAGTACTACTTTATTTTTTTGTTATTATTCTTATCAGGGGCAAGATTTAATAAGTTCTGAATAGGTACTGCAATACAAACACAACATTTTGTGAAGGCAACTGACTCACAGTCATGAAGACATCCAAGTCTCAATAAACATATTCACTAATTCCTCATTGTTTTTTGTGTTGAAAATTTTGACCACATTGACAAAGACCGCAACTTAAGAGTTTATGCAAGTACAAAACATAGTTTTAGTTTGTGTTTTGTATTTTTATTTCAGTTAACTTGAATGTTTTTTTTACAAATAGTTTCATGCACAATTTCAATTTAATTTTCAGCCGCTATGTTTCTTCTTTGAGTTAGCTGCTAACTGCTATCAGCTACTATTTAAATGTCCTGCATAGCATGTCATCAAAGTACACCAGTGTCACCCACGATCCCTTTCACACAGACCGTGTTTTGGCACCATTACTGCCTCCCGGCTTAAAGGTGAGGCAACTCTGTCCGCGACTGTACCTTTTATGCAGAAAGGCGAGGCGGCTTAACGGCGTGAAATTCCCACCTTAAAGATGCTACATAAAGGGGCTTATGAGTCAGAACCATCCCTCCCTCCTCCACAGCTCCACCCTCTAACCCAATACGGTCATTTCTGGCTCCATAATCCAGGATGGTAATGGCCAAAATGCCGAACTCAAGACTTCAATACATTAGTCAAAAAACTAATGGGTGACATCCCAGAAGCTATGTTCATTATCTTTATACAGTCTGTGCTAAAAGTATGTATATAAATCTAATGACACATAGCAGGGATCTGACTAATTAATGCAGCGGTCTGGCAGATTTAATGATTCGATGATTACTTTTGTATCCATTATGGAGCTTGGATCATGGAGTCTGCTGAACATGCTGCTTAAGTCAACCTGACCTACATGTCATAAAAGTCATATTTTTGCACTGTGTCTGTAGATATTACATAGGACTAACTGCTCGTCATTTCTTTCCTATTATGTACATCACACTAGAATACAAAGCAACACTGATTTGAAATTCATGGACAAAACATACATCGCTGCACCATAACAATAAGGTGGGGTGGTAACATGCAACAAAAGGTACTCTGGCAGATTTGAAATCAGAGTCCCTGCACAAACATGGTATTCATCTCAGACCACTACACACAGTGATGCCCCCTTCTAATTTACCAAACAGAATGTAAATATAATTATTCACATTTTAATTTGTTGATGGTCACATTGCAGCATGAGTATACAGAGCATTATTTACTGTGTAATAGAGGATGTTTACTAAACATGATGCCCTCAAAAAGGTGTTTAGAACACTATGTAAAAGCTCAATGAACTGAGTAGGAAAATGTGTCTGCACGGCCCTGATAATATCAAAACATTGCAGGGGCCAACACTCTTAACAGATTATATGGTAATGTCATAATTGTTGCCCCATCTGGAATATGCTTTTGAATCAACATTAGACACGGCATGTGTTTCCAGGATATGAATTCATCAAGTCCAAGCCATTGTGCAACAGAGAATCAATGTAGCCTAGCCTGAAAGCCCTATGAGCTGCAGATCACTCTGAACTTCAAAATTTAACTAGTCAAGTGTTAAGCAGGAGATTTTGCCTTTCAGGAGTGGCTTGTAACAAATAAGATGATGTTGAAAAGCCTGGGAGAGAGGTGCAATACTCTGTCCAACAAAGACCTGAATAATTGAGGTAAAAGAAAGCCACGGCACACCGCTAAGTAAAGGCCGAAACATGGTAGCTGTCACTTACAATCATCTAAATGGATGCAAATGTCACAACTGGGCTTGTAGTTGGTAGGGGAAACAGCCTTGTTTGTCTTAATCTAAGCCAATCTAGTTGAGGGAATGTCTTGGACACCGCCTCTTACCTGGGGTGCCCTTCATTTCAGTAGGACTTCTGTCCGCTCAGCCTGAGTGGCTGCTCGCTAAGTGCAATCTGTGCAGCTGTCTCTGGTATGTTTGTTTGTCAGGGGTAAGACGTGGCATGAAAACAGCCGCATCAGACAATAAAAACCTATTTTTGCACACTTCCTCAGATAACAGCACAGCTTCTCCGAGCGGACTGCTCCACATCATTGGCAAGCCTTGACATAATTCAGATAAGAGTGTTCTGCCTAAGAGGCTAATGTTTGTAAATCACATCTCTACTTTTTTATAAGACATTCCTCATGAACAGCGATACCATAGGTTGACAGTTTAATGTAACCCCACAACAGGACACTCTACTAATATTCAATTTCTGTTGAAAACATAGATAACATGACAAAAGACATTTTAAACGACATCATATTGACATTGTACTCGCTCTGCATGCTGGAAACTATGATGACAAGTGGATGTTAGGACAGGAGAAATTGATTCAACACTGTTTTTCAATATACTATGACATTTATAGTTCATTTAGTGTACTGTAATAACTACACAGAGTCATGCACTACCCCGCTTACTTGATTACATTCTCCCTAACCAATGAATATACCCCTGTCAAACAGTAATGCACCTATTCATCTGGAGGTCAAAGGTCTGGCTTTTCATTCAGGTCTTGAGACCCCCTACATTAGACTGTGTGGTTTTATGGAGGTGCAGGACAGAGACAGAATCAAAGCTCAACCCAACCTGAGGCAACCGAAACACTTTTTTGCAACATTGATCTTAATGCATATGGTGTGGCTGTTGTCAGTACTGATAGATCAATTTTAGGGGAATGGTCACAGATTGCCTGCAGGCTACAGGTCTAGTGCAGTTTCAGCGAGACCTGGTTGTGAGACCTGGTTGCATGCATACTGACGTGACTCATTTGTTGCTTCAGGCGGTAGATCTGCCACGAGTTGAGCACTGGCATGACAAGGCAGGCACGAGGAGAAGCTGTTCTCAGTCTGAACAATCAGCAGGGGTGAGCTGAGAATGTTCCTCGTGACAAAAAGCTATTTGCCGATGTGGAAATAAAAGTTTTAACTAGAATTTTAGCATATATTTCCAGTTACAATGATTCTATTCAGTATGCATCACAACACAGTAAGCAGCACATCTTTTGGTGGCTTAGCGGCCACAGCCACGGTATTAACTCTCAAGAAGTTAGTGCATGGCAGAAAACATTAATTTACCATGGGTTACAGATGAATAGAGGTAATTACCTTTTTGCTAAGACACATTTCAAAAGCATCAGCACCTCAGGTTTACTGGGGCCCAGTCTGAATTGAGCTGAAAGTGGCTTTAAAAATGAGTGAATATGAAAATGAAGAGGCTCTTTTGATAATACCACGACTGGGTCTGGGTATCCTTCAAAACATTTTTGACACCAATACCGATACCTTGATTTCGATACAGGTTCCTGAACAGTACTTTTTTCGTTACCAATTTTATTAACTAACTTTTTTTATTAACTTTATTAACTGTCATTTAACTTTGACAAAAAGAAAACTACATTATGATACAATTCTTTAGTTTTATGTATCAGCTCCCTGGTATTTTTACACACATAAAGTAGTTTCACAAGGTAAAAATATAAACGTATTAACCACAGTGTGGTTTAACATGAGTTGTCTGTTTCAAGTCTTTAGTTTTGTTCTTCAGCAACTTGGAATTTTGCCACTCAAAGTAGATTTACAATATGAAAATAAACGTATTTACCACAGCAATCTATAGCCATTAGATAAAGCTACACACAAAAAATATCCAATGTTACATGGTCACCACACCTATTACAGTAATTTAAAGGAAAACAATCATGTACAAGTTGGACACATTTTTGTTTGACAAACGTTAAAACCCCTCTCGTAGCGCCGACCTCAGTAATCTCGGACAACGATGGAGATTTTAGAAAGACTCTGTAATGTTACGCAGACTTCCTGAGAGGAAAGTGGCTGTAGTCCGTTATTCTTCTTGCAGTCAAACATGGAGCAACTGTCTGATCTTAAATTTATTCCATGCATCTTCAAGTGTTTCATCAAATTTGTGTTGCCGTTTTTGGCAACAATGTTGTTTTTTGCACATGTTGTATCACACGCTATTGGAATTGAGCCTTATAAAATGGAACCACAATTTTGATCTCTTCTTGGCCTTTTTTTACACCTCTGCAACACACACCACAGTCAAGCCTTTAAAAATTCAACAACACACACGTGAACCCCGTCTCTGGGCATAACAAAATGTTTTTCTTGCATGCCTCTACAATGTGTAACATTAGACAGCCAGTCACAAACATTATTAGATCTTGGTACAAGGATCCTGCATACTTACTGCTTGACTGACGCTGATGAAGCATGGAAATCTGGTACCAAATGACAAGGCATTTTTTCAGACTCGATAGTACTGATGCAATTCGGTTGATGCCATGAAACATCAAACTTCTGTACCCAGCTCTGACCATGACACATATTATCAGTCGGTTTAATTGGAAGGCAAATATTGTCACTGATCAACCTGGCAACACAACAGTCTCTAGTATAAGAAAATTGGTCATTGTACATTTGAAAGCAATCAAGATGCCATGCAAAACACAAAGTGACATAAAGCCTCTGATTTGCACTCCACCATAAAACAAGACTGAGTCAACACAGAGTCGACTGCTGGTTATGCTCATTGTAAAGATAAATAAACCAAGGCATGTGACAAATGAGGGAATCATCCTCTGAGAACCATGGGTATCTGTACCAGATGCTATGGCAATCCATCCAGTAGTTACAGGATATTTTACTAAAAGACAAAAATGTCATCCTCATGGTGGCACTAGTGGAAAAGTCAAAATCAGTAGGGTTCATCCACAAATGTCTAGTTTTTGAGATGTTAGTCTGGACCAAAACAACAGATCGACCGACAGACCAACTTTTATTACCATTCAAAGAGCAACACTGGAGGTGTGGTATGAAAACACAAAACACTCAGACAGTGCATACTCGGCCAATGATGCTCAGTCCTCTTAATTACTTAGAAGTGTTTAGAAATTTGAATCATAATCTGCATTAAAATACACATCATAGGGTTTACTAAGTGCAAGTTCGTTTTTTTATTTTCTGTTTATTTCCATGGAGTGATATTCATGAGGAAAATAGTGTTAATGTCCAACAATTTATTTTCTCACTTTAAATTAAAAACATCTCTCCGTCTGCATCAGATACAGAGCCTCACCAGTAACTACTGTTCCTTGGACCATAGCCTGACTTTCCTAATTTCATCAACATCTGTTTTTGAAGTAACATGCTTACTGGCAATTAGACAAACAGTCTGACAGATAAACAAACTTGTAGGGACTGTGAACATATTTCTGATAGCCTAATAATAAAAAGAGATAAGAGTCACAAAACATAGATAATAAAATGCAAATACACGCATCAGCGTTTCCTACATGGACCCTCCATATTTGGTTTAACCCTGCTTCCCAGAGACCATGATAATCATCTGATAAAATGTCAGGGACTGAAAAGTTGCTAGTTTGACCAAGTTGCTAAAGGCCTGCAGGTTTCTACATTTGTAAACTGTGACAATATGAATAATGTAACACATGTCTCATGCTGCCGTTTGGTGTCTGACATGCAGTATCTTGGCTGACCCCTTCAGCACCTCTTGAATGTAGATAACCTGGCTGTACGGCGACAAAACATAATCTTTCATCAAGCTTAATGTTGAGAATAACAACATGAATTTCAAAGTTTCCCGTTTCCCGTCGTCTGTGAGTCAGAGCATGTTGACAAATGAGACGAGGGCTATGTTGTTATATCGTTTAAAAAAGAAAACGCTTGCTGAAGTCAACACACAGCATATGTTGCTGAGGCATTTTAGGCAAATAAATGTACCAATAAGGTCAGTGCACTGATCAGCTGAGAGAGACCACAGCTGGCCAAATGGACACTTTAGTCAGAAGATTTTAAGATCCAAGCTATTTTTTCAGTCTGGAAAACAAGCATCAAAGAAGTGGCCATTTATTGCAAATGTTTATACAATTAGATTTTGCAGAAGTTCTGGTGTTTAAATCTTTCAAAGGGCAGCCACGGCTTCTGCAGGAAGAACTTACCCACAAACAGAAACACTTGAGCTACAGTATATATGATTTAGAAATGGCTATACAACACACATAAAAGTCTTACAAAGTAAACAATACAGGAAAGCTCCAACACACAAACAGAATGCTGGGGTGGTAAACAGTGAAGCTATGATGTTGGAAAAAATATCAGCAAAGTAATACATTGTGTATTGTGTACCATGTACACTTGTTTGTGGTGTGTATACTAAGGATGGGCATTTTGAGTACCTTCATTATTTGCATACTCGCACTAAATTATTGCAGAGTACTTGAGTACTCGCAAAATGTATATATCTAATGTAAGAATAGGCATGTAAATTGGCCAACTTGTAGTACATTTCAAAATTATCTTGAACAACCAGGCTTCAATTAGCACATTAAACTATTAATTCAAAATTAACATAAGAAAAATCAGCAGAATTTCTGTCACTACTCTTGTTGTTTGTTACATGGGTTCGACATGGCACTGAGGTAGGGCTGCACGATTCTGGAAAAAATGAGAATCACGATTTTTTTGGCTTATAATTGAGATCACGATTCTCTCACGATTTTTTTCAACATAAAGATATATTGTGCTCATTTCCTGATACAAAAGGAAAAGTAACAAAAATTATAAATAAATAATAAAAAATATCATTAAATAACAGCCTATGATTGTGCCTGATACAGGAGACACAAGGCACATAAACTCTGGTCAGCAGAGAGGGAACACTCCTGTTTTAGCTTTAGTCTCGTCTTCTCTTACGGCTTTTGAACAATTTTAACAATAATATCAATGTTGAACAACATTTTTCTGAGGTAGGTATTCCAGGCCTGGAATTAAGTCAAAATTAAACGTTTCAACATCATGCATTTGACAGGAGTATTCACCTAACATAGCCTACATATCTTTATTATATAATTATTTATATGTCTCTATGTATATTTTTACATAAATCCCCCAAAAAATTTTGCCTTTAAAAAATCCTCTTCATTTAATTTGACAATGTTTATCGTACTGTATTGTATGTATTAATTCTCTGCAGGATCTTGTATGTTCTTTAATGTGTGTTCAATTTATCAAAAGAAAAAAAAACAAAAAAACGTTTTGGTGAACCCTGCAGCAAAGTGAACCCTCTTCCTCAGACAGGATCTTTGCCTCCCAGTTTGTTCCTGGCGGCAGAGCAGAGTGATCCATCTTTCTTCTAAGAGGATCTTTGTCCCATGAGAGCAGGCAGCTGTTCTCTGTGTCCGCAGTGTAAACATCTTTCACTGGCGATTTGACAGTCACTAGAAGCACATTATGACCCTTTGTAAAAGTTTTTGTGTGGTACCTGTGTTGTACATGAGCTAACGTTAGCGGCTAAGGACTGAGAGGCTGTCCGGGGTGTGTGTGTGTGTGTGTCTGTCTGTGTGTCTGTGTGTCTGTCTGTCTGTCTGTCTGAGGAGTGTCAGTACGTTAACTTGCCGTAGCCTTGCTGTTTGTCATGTTAATGTTATCTTCGGCAGCCCTGAATAGCTTGTAAAGCTTTAGCATAGTTAGTTAACACATTTTTTTATCGGCCCATGTGTTTACTGCTACAGAAAATTAATAAATCTGGTTTATTTGCACAACGTCGCCTCTCTGCCGTCTTTTATCACGCTTGCTAACGCTAAGTTAACTTTACCAGCAGATCTGTATGAGGTACAAACTGAGGCTACAGTTGGCAGTGTGTTTCCCCCGTCTCGCTGCTTTCCAAACTGCCGGCCGGCTGTCGCTCTGCATCACGTGGTATAACGCTGCGTCGTTGGGAGTGCTTGTTTTCATGCAGATGATGTCCCGACTCCCGGCACGGGCGGGGCCGGCAGAATCGCCGTCATTGAAAAACTAGATCGCATATGCATATGAATCAAGATGACGATTTTATTACGATTAATCGTGCAGCCCTACACTGAGGGACCATCTTCAGAGTCAGGAGACGCTCTTAGTTGTTCACCAACTGCCTGTTAGCATGAGCTAAGACAGCAGCAGTGACTAACATCTGACACCCAGCCATTTAACAGTCCCAACAAACTCACACCTACACCAATGTGGCCTGTTGTTACACTAGTTAGGTATGTTAGCCATTGATCACCTAGTTGCCCGCAAGCTTAAGACATTAATTTCATCATTAAATTATATATTTTGGGTGGGGCAACACAATGATGTGAGAAAGAATAGTATCAGTAACATTGTTAACACTGTGCTACATTACAGAGAAATACAAACCGTACTAATGAACCTTCATTAAAGGGAAATTTCGGTTTATTTCAACCTGTCTCCTATTGTCCTAAATTTGTTTCAAGTGACTAGTGATGAAAAATAATAGTTAGCATGTTAGCCGTTAGCCTAGATACAGCCGGGGCGCATTAGTAGCGTCAGACCTGTTAAAACGTAAGTGAACGGGCATACTTCAAGTGCAAAGTTAGTCCACTAAACAAGCTTTTTCTCCACAAAGACCGCCTCATATCGTTAGGAAAAATGTCAGAGAACATACAGAAAACGACATGTAAACGTGTTGTCTTACCTTACCGGTGTG